>NC_142031.1:56905960-57206060 GCF_982192425.1 Myodes glareolus
CAAGGTATTGTACCTATATAAATCATTTAATAATGTAATGTAAATTTTTAGTCCTTGAAAATTATTATTACCAATTGTTTCAGATAGCAAGGGAATGCAGGTTAGTAGTTAATCACTTAGTATTATCAAACCGTAGTCACATTAGGTACATTTTTAAGGTTAAATAGAGATATATTTTAGGTAGATAGGTCATCTTCAAACACTTCAGAGATCTACAAATATGGCATTTAAGATGTCTTAATAACCTAGGTTCTTCTTTTTTATGACAACGAGATATGAGTTGAATGGCTCTCTGTGAGTTCAAGGCCACCCTGGGCTACACAAAATCAATGCAGAAATGAATCCAGGTGGTGGTGACTCACACCTTTAATCCCAGTCCTAGGGAGTCATACACTTTTAATCCTAGCACTAGAGGGAATATAAAATGGCAGGAGAGAGAGGCTTAGTCTGTTTAATCTGCAGCTGCCCAGCCTTGGTAGAGGTAAGGCTTCTCTAGTGGCTTGTCTGCTTTGCTTTTCAGGTTGAACCCCAATTTCTGTCTCTAGGTTTTTATTATTCATGCATTATAGTCTGGTGCAGGTGAAGGGTCCTCTTTGACACTGCTGGCTTCCAGGGTGCCTTGTACTCTTGGTTTTCCTCTGTGTCAATGACTTTCATTCTCAGGGTCCTTTACTGGCCTCAGTCCTTGAACCTTTTACTCTCTGGACACTCCCTCCCTAGTGATCTTACCCTGGTCAGCCCCACGTTCCGTCCCAGTCGTGCCCTTTCCCCTGAATATCCAACTCATCTATTCAGTGTGGTCCTCAGGGCCCCACCTGGACATGGGACAAGACACACTAAGACATATACCAAAACAAAATATTGTCTTCTCCTCCACTGTATCATGTGCTTAGGTGGAAGATAGATTTATTTATTTATTTGCCTCAGTAAAGGCTATCTTTCCCCAGCAGCTCAGGACAGGTCCTGACATTTACAGTCCATCTTAACCCTTCTCTCACCCAATCCACCAGGTTTGCCTTTTGCCTATATATCTAGAGACTGACCGCCTTTTCCACTACCACTGCTATTTCTCATCAGCATTTCATTTGTTTTGTTTTGTTTGTGATGTAGGCAGGGTTTCATTACGTAGCCCAGGTGACTCTAACTTAGGGGCCTCCTGCTCAGCCTCCAGAGGAGCTGGGATTACTACACTCCACTGCTTTGTCTTCGCCTGTTTCTAACTGGATTCTGCCTTATTGACTTCTGTGGCATCTTGGTTAACACAAGTCCACTGATGACTAGAGTCATGGACACTTTGTCTTTTCTTTGTCTTGCTGTTGTCTCAATTATTTATTTATTTCCAGTCTTGAAGCTTGAGCCCATGGTCTTCTACGGGACAAACATACACCAGCCACTGAGCAACATTCCAGCCCTAAACCATTTTCTGATATAGCTAGTCTGGCTGTCCTGGAATTCACTCTGTAGATCTGGCTGGCCTTGGACTCGGAGATTTGCCTGCCTCTGCCTCCGAGTGCTTGGATTAAAGGCGTGTGCTTCACGCCAACACCCAGCTTCTCCTTGTTTATTTTTTAATTACGTGTTTTCTAAAAAAAAAAAATCTTTCTTTGAAAAATTCAAATATAACCAGAAAGCGGTGGTGCACGCCTTTAATTCCAGCAATTGGGAAGCAGAGATCAGTGGGAACCTTATCACCTAAAATCCATCTCAGCACTCATCTCTACCCACCCAGGATAAGGTCTTTAGCATTTATAATAAATATAGTCAGGCAGTGGAGGTGTACACCTTTAATCCCAGCATTTGGGAGGTTGAGTCAGATGAATTTCTGCCCAGTTCCAGGATACCCTGGTCTGCAAAGTGAGTTTCAGGACACCCTGGGCTATACAGAGAAACCCTGTCTTGAAAAAGCAAGCAAACAAAAACAATGAAATAATAATAATACTTTTAAAAGCCCAAATATAGTCTTGACGAAAGTGGAGTGTTACTTTGTTTACAGGTAAATCCCCAGAACTTAAAGCAATTTTGATTTAAGGATTGAAGCAAGGAATTCGAGTGTTCAACGAAGGAACGCACGAAATTTATCGAGACTTTATTATGTGAGATCTAACTATATTCACAGGTAAATATACAATTTTTACACAGGAGAAAGTGAAGGCACAAGAAAAAAAAAATCATGATCTGCCACCTAGGTTGCAAGGTGGTGTAAAGCACCTGACAAACACGCACAAGGGTTTGGTTCTTAAGACCTGGGGAAAAAAAATCCAAATAGAAACCCAGCTCTAACAATGTGTTCTCTACCTCAAACATTAGGAGAGCATGTTGTAAAAAACGAGAAGCCGGGAGGTGGTGGTGTATGCCTTTAATCCCAGCACTCGACAGCCAGAAGGAAGAGGATTTCTGTGATTTCAAGGCCAGTCTGGTCTACAGAGTGCGTTCCCAGACAGCTAGGGCTACACAGAGAAACCCTGTCTCGACACATACTCCACCAAAAATAAATAAGACACCTTCTCGTAGATCTGAGCCAAGTCTCTGGAGTCTGGTCCCATTCCTGCATTGCGGGCTTGCAGCTCAAGACCCAGGCTTTGGGAGCACGAAGAGCGGCACCAAAGACTAGCGGAACGCAAATGCGGGGGCTGTGTTTCCAGCCGGAGCACTCTCTCGCCTCTCCCGGAAGCGGCTCCCGCTGTCTTAGGTAACGGTGGCGGCGAGCAGCGATGGATCTGGAGCAAGCGGTAAGGACCTAGAGGACTGCATGGAGGTCTGACTTGGCGCTTCCCTAACTAAAAGAGCCGAGGGAGCCAAGCGGAGGAGGAGCAGCGTGGGGAGGAGGCGTCGGCTGGGGGCGGTGACCCGCATAGGGGGCGGGGCGAGGGGGCGGTGGCCACGCGGCCCGGAACCAGGCAACCTTCCCACAGGGGGAGGATGGGATGTGGGTGAGGGTGGGTGGAGTGTTTGTGCACGTGGGGTGTGGGTCGGGAGGAGGATGAAGCTGTGGGGTTGTGGGATGGCCACCTCCATGGCTCATGCACTCTGGAGAGGACTATCCAGCAAAGCTCCCATTGATGCTGGGGTGGGGTGAGGAAGGGCAGGACCTGAACTTGGGATATCTCCAAGAAACCCTTATCAGTCTGTCTTAGGTAGGGTTTCTTTTGCAGCAATAAAACACCATGACTAAAAAAGCAAGTTGGGGAAGAAAGGGTTTATTTGGCTTACACCGCACATCATCTAAGGAAGTCAGGACAGGAACTGGAGTCTGAAGCTGATGCAGAGGCCTTAGAGGAGTGCTGCTTGCTGGCTTGCTCCTCATGGCTTGCTCAGGCTGCTTTCTTATAGAACCTAGGACCAGCTGCCCAGGGCTGACACCACTCACCGTGATCTGGGCCCTCCCCCATCAAACACTAATTAAGAAACCCAATCTTATGGAGGCATTTTCTTTATTGGGCTTCCTCCTAAAATGACTTTAGGTTGTGACAAGTTGACACAAACCTATCCAGCACATGTACCTATCTATACCTCATCGTAAAAGTAATCAAGATGTTGAACTTCAAATGCACCTTTACATGATATGCGTATTCAGTAACTACCCATAAGTCAAACACCAAAGGTTTAGGATCCAAGTCTCTCTCTCTCTCTCTCTCTCTCTCTCTCTCTCTCTGTGTGTGTGTGTGTGTGTGTGTGTGCAGAATAATGATAGAGTGTCTCATAAAAGACTCTCAGTAAAATACCAATAAATGTTGTATGACGGATGGTTAAAGTTTAGAGAATAAGTTGATAAAACTGAAATTACAATCCACCATGACCTATCCATATAGACCACGGGTGAATCTTGTGCTCCTTTTCCTTAATGTAGACCTGTAGCACCCGGTTACACGTCTCGTTCACATACAGTTGATACCCTTGCTGCCTAAATACACCAGAACCTGAAACAGGTTCTAAATACACCAGAACCTGAAACCTGCTTCTTGGTACATTTTCAGTGCTACCAAGGAAATGCCAACAGGGTTTCTACTCTTTGCATTTTTATTTTGCCTCCATACGCTGGGTCATCTTTTTCTCTCTCACCGTTTCCAAGGAACTTTACTTGTTTCTTTGTTTATTTCTAGTTTAGTCTTGTCTACCTTTTCTTCTTGGTTTCCAATCTGCATATTTTAGTAGCTTTGTGGAATAGTTACTGTGTTTCATACTACTAAAGAGACTGAATTTCTTATTTATAGATAGTCCAGGTCTGATGTATTTTTAACTTTCTGTGATTTTTTTTTTTAATTTGGGGGATGAAATCATCAGGAATCCTAGTGGTAGAACTTAGAACCATGAGGTTCAAGATGCATGTACCGGCCTGACAGTCCCAAGTTTTCTCTTTTCTACAGAAATCGTTCACAGAGCGCTGTTCACAGTGTGATGCTGTCTCCTGGGGCCTTACCGATGAAGGCAAATACTATTGTACTTCCTGCCACAATGTCACAGACGTAAGTAACACACAACTCGTCAATATGCTTATGCTTTTAAAATAGCAGTTTCAGTCTGGTGCGTGGCCTGCTTCCTAAAAGTGGATCTGTTTTCATTACTCATTCAATGGCCAAATTCCAAGAATAGAAACAGTCTTCAAGAGTACAGTCTTGGATTAAGAACCTTGCAAATTAGATGGGAGATGAAATTTTAAAATCATATTGAGCCCCTGGGCAGTGGTGGTACACGCCTTTAATCCTGCACTTGGCTGAGGCAGGTGATTCTTTGAATTTGAGGCCAACCCGGTCTACAGAGTGAGTTCCAGGACAGCCAGGACTACACAGAGAAGCCCTGTCTCAAAAAATTATATGTGTTTAGCTATATTTATAAGTGAATATTTCATATAGACTGTACGTGTATGGATATATCAAGCATTACACTTGAGAGAAGTTTTTAGTTTTTAATGTGTTGCACTAGTGTAGAGATTTGGATGTGAGGTGATGGGGGGCTTATCTTTATAGTTCCTTTACAGAGTACCAAGTACTTTCTCATATTTTGTGTAGTCCCTACCTCACAACAACCTGTGACATACAGTGTTATGCCTAGACAGCAAGTAAAGCTCATCAGTAGAATTTGTGGTTTTGTTGTTGTTTTAAGACACAGTCTTACTCTGTAGACCAGGCTGGGCTCCAACTCAGAGACCCGAAAGAGCTGGGACTGAAGGCCTTTGCCCCCACACCTGGCATGGGTTGAGCTAGTTCGCTAATGTCTCAGGAGTGCAGAGACTTGAGGTGGGAATTGAACCTAAGTCTTCTAACCCTCGGGTTCATTTCACTCCATCACCCCTGCTTCCTAACTAGAGAGTGTCAGTCTGCACTGTTAACCTTGGTAAATGAGGCCATCTTCACACTGAAGTTCTGGGTCTTATTTTGGCAAGCATACTCTTCTAATTCAGCCATGGTAATCACAGCATGGACAGCCTGCTGCTGGACCAGCTAAACACACCAGGACTGTTCTCCATAGGACAGTGTTTGCTGGAAGTGCAGAGCCAGGAAGGAATAGGTGCTGCCTTCACTGCTTGATCAGAAAGGCTAGTTGGGGCTAAAGAGAGACTGTGCCCCAACATTGAGTGTGGTGGGGGCCTGACTTGCCTTCCTACGTCAGTGTTACAACTAAAAATCTGGACATAAGATGTGAAACAAACAAAACCCATAAGAAGCATAGATAATTTAGCTGGCAACTCAGTTGTGCAAGTGCTTTTCTCTTATAAAAAGGTATGTCTATGTATGTGAGTGCAGGTGCCTGTGGTGTCCAGAAGAGGGAGCTGGTGAGCAGCCTGACATAGGTGTGGAAACCCAAGGGTCCTTTGCAGGACCTGCACATGACTTAGCCCTAGACCATCTCTAGCCCCCACATAGGTGTGTTTCCTTGAGGTGACTTCTTCAGTCTACAGCTCAGATGCTTGTTTGCATCCCTGTTAGTCAGGAAGGGTATTAATAAAGATAGACACTCAGCCGAGAAAGAACACTGGGGAATGACTGAGCTCTAATCTCCTTGATGATGGTGATGGTCTCATGAAGACATGTCTCATCAAGATGCGTATATACTCGTGTACATAGATATATCAGATTGGACACTTGAAACCTGTGCGATTTGTCTCTGCTTTGATGCTCATTGAGGCGCCAGTGGTTTAATCACTCTTAATTTCATACTGGTGTCCAGATGTAAATACAGTGAAGGAGCGAACTGTCCTTCACGATGGAGGAGTTGCCATTTGCAGGTGGAGTCGGGGCCTATTTTATATGAACTGAGCAGCTGTTGCTAATGACTTCTTTTATTTCTGTCTTAGATGCTTCTTGGTTTTGTCTACTACCATCATTTTTAGTTTGAAAGAATATAATATTACTACCTAGTTTCATATTTAAGACTCTCAACCCAGCCAGGCGGTGGTGGTACACACCTTTGATCCCAGCATCTGGGAGGCAGAGGCAGGCGGATCTCTGTGAGTTCGAGGCCAGCCTGGTCTACAAGAACTAGTTCCAGGACAGGCTCCAAAGCCACAGAGAAACCCTGTCTTGAAAAAAAAAAAAAACCAAAAACATAAAACAAACAAACAAAAAGACTTTCAACCTAATGGAGTAATGTACAATTCTTGAAGGTGGGTGATATTTCTTTTTCCTACTGTGTAGGAGGATGACCTAATGCCTTTTGTATGCTAGGCATGTGTCACACTAGTTATATCCCTGGTCTCTATATGTTTTTGTAAAAGGCTCTGAACCTCAGATCTTCCCTTCACACAATAGGCAAACCTCTGTGTGTACAACTTCCATTGTTATTTTGGCTTTACACTAATCCAGTCATATTCAGCTTGTAGAATAGTATACAGCTGGTGCGTCCTAGGGTTGTGTGGTGTGGAGGTGTTGAAATTCAGTGGGTGAAGAAGTGGCCAATGAGTCAGTGTGCTGTAACAAGTGGAAGCTTCTTGCCCTTCCCTCAGTTTGTTGTGCCTGATTCTTCAAGCTCTTGGCACGGAGAACAATTTCAGCAAAGCCTTCTGGTTAGAAAGCGTTTTCCCTAGTGTATTTTAGTCAGGACAGAGAATGTAAGGTCCTTATCTGGCCAATATTGACACCATATATTTTTTGCAAGTTCTTAAGTATTTAATAAAAGTATGGGCTCAAATTATGTGAGTTTAATAGATTTTATAAGAACAATGCGTGCTCATAGTAGGAAATGGAAAACTATGCAAATGAAAGCAAAAATCATTAATAGTCTCAGTATTTAGTCAGCAGCTTCCAGTCAGTCTTTTGTTTGCTTGCATATGGAAAGGAAAAAGGAGACTTGTGAGTACCACCAAGTCCTTTGTCTTGATGGTTTTTACTGTGATATCCTAAATATTGCAGATTTGTATTAGGTATGTAAATAATCCACAGTCTAACCATTCAGTCAGCTGATCATAGCTTCATGGGGTTGTTCAGCCTTCCCTGCTTTGTATTTCTTGTTTTTGTCCTAATTAGCTCAAGAGTAAAGCCCCTCCCACCACTTTGAATTACCTGTCTTTTCTCAGTAACTGCTTTAGTGGGTTTTGTGTGTGTGTGTTGTGTGTGTGTGTGTGTGTGTGTGATGTCTTACCTTCTCACTTTAGCCAACTTAGTATATCATATTGTTTAAAAATTAGAGAGACTACAGTCCAGAAATTCTAATGTTAGAAGCGTGTCTCTTATAATGTTTGTTTGAGACAGGGTCTCATGTAGCCCAGGCTGGCTTTTGAGTGTTGAACCTAGGGTTAGGGCATGTTAGGCAAGCATTTTACCAACTGGGTTACATCTCAGCCGTGCCTTTTATTATTATTTTATTGTTTTTATTGAGCTATACATTTTTCTCCACTCCTCTCCCTCCCTCCATTCATCCCTTCTACTCTCTCCCATGACCCCCACACTCCCAATTTACTCAAAGGATATCTTGTCTTTTTCTCTTTCCGCTGTAGATCCATGTATGTCTCTCTTAGGGTCTTCTTTGTTGTCTAGGTTTTCTGGGATTGTGAATTACAGGCTGATTTTCTTTGCTTTATGTCTAAAAGCCACTTATGAGTGGCTATATATTATATTTGGCTTTCTGGGCTAGGGTTACCTCACTCAGCTTTTTTTTCTAAATCCATCCATTTGCCTGCAAATTTCAAGATTTTATTTTTTTAGCGCTGCATAATACTCCATTATGTAAATGTACCACATTTTCTTTATCCATTCTTCAGTTGAGGGATATTTCGGTTGTTTCCAGTTTCTGGCTATTATGAATAATGCTATTATGAACATGGTTGAGCACATGTCCTTGTGGTATGATTGTCTTTTGGATATATACCCAAAAGTGATATTGCTTTTATTCTTATTGAGATTCATTCTGCTGGTGTGGTATAGGCTGAGAGTCCAGTACTTGGGGCAAGGCAACCACAAATTTGAGGCTTTTCCAGGCTATCTGGAAGCATACCCCCATCTCAGCAACCCCCAAAAGATAAGCTTCATCCTCAATCTTTAAATTTATAAAAATACAGTAATGCCATTTATTATTTAAAAATTTTGACTTTTCTTTAGAAGTAAGACTCTGTTTTGTTTTTGGTTGTAAGAAGATCAATCTGAGATAATCGCCATTGATAACAGTCGTCATTGATTAGTTTGTTATGAGTGTTACTAATCATTACCATTCTAAAATTTTATTTTATCGAAAATAAAAAGTAGTGCTTTTATTTTTTTATTTTATTTTTTTCAGACAGGCTCTTACTTTGTAACCTTGTCTGGCCTGGAATTCACTATATAGACCAGGCTGGCCCTGCTTTTCGAGAAGGAGGTGTCTTTCTGTGTGTTGGTGGGCACCAACAGTCTCAATGAGTTAGTAATTGCCTGGTTGTTTGTTTCTTGTTGTTGTTTGCTTTGTGGGAGGGTCTGTGTAACACAGACTGGCCTTAAACTCCTGATCTTCTTGCCTTCACCTCCTAAATCCAGGATTATGGGTGCATGCCACTTTCCTTAACCATAAATTGTTCTAATGTTAAATGTATTTTTCATGAATAAAATAATTGAGTATATTTTATTCTTGGTCTGTTTTGAAAAGCTAATATATTCTTTTTGTGTGGTTCCCCTTATTTTTAAAAAATTAAATTAAATTTACTTTTTAATACTTTTTTTGTTTTGTTTTGTTTTCTAGACAGGATCTCTCTGTGTAACCCTGGCTGTCCTGGAACTCACTCTGTAGACCAGGCTAGCCTCAAACTCACAGAGATCCGTCTGCCTCTGCCTCCCAAATGCTTAAAGGTGTACACCACCATGCCCAGCTTTTAAAATTCATATTTAATTAAAATATAATTACATCATTTAAAGTAAAAGTGTATTCGTTTGGTTGCTGTGTGCTGGCTCTTTTAGAAACCGAAACATTTTACGTGAAAAAGCAGCATAAAGATTAACCAGCATAGTATGGCTTCACTGTCATCCACCAACTCTCTGTCTGTTTCCAGACACTTCCCAGGGCATGCTGGAAATCTACTTCAGGGGCCTAGAGCTCTCTTTTCTTCACTGTCTGTTTTTTCCTGCAGCGGTCTGAAGAAGTTGTGAGCACTGCAGTTATTCCCAACACCAAGATCAACTCCATCAACAGGGGGCTGAGGAAGAGAAGCAGGCACGGTGAGCACCCGCACTACCAGGCTCCCATTTTCCTTCACGTTCTGAGGACACAAAATAGATTTTTTTTTTTTTGAGACAGGGTTTCTCTGTATAACAATCTTAGCTGTCCTGGAACTAGCTCTTTTAGACGAGACTGGCCTCGAACTCACAGAGATCCACCTGCTTCTGCCTTCCAAGTGCTGGGATTAAATGCATGCACCACCACCACATGGCTTACAAAATGAAATTTGAAATAAACTCTATTTTAAGCAGAAAATCCAAACTCGAGTTGAAGTTATGGCGTGGTAAATTCGAAGCAAGTGTGTTGAGGCACATGTTGTCGGTAAGCCACTCTGGGTGGGCAGCGGGCGTGCAGGGAGTGGTACCCACGCTGGCTGTCCTCCTGTGCTGGTGGACATCCTGTCTGTGCTGTCACCAGGATGTCACTTTCAGAAATGACACAGCTATGGCTTGTCAGATTAGGCAAGTTAAACATTATAGCCAACTTTCAAAACACCATTTCTCACATTGAATTTTGAATATGTCTTTTTAAAATAGGGAAGATTACTTTTCCCTAAAATGGCTATAGTGTAGGTGCGGATCCAGTGAGCCCTAACCATGGGCCATCATGAAGAAGGGTTGGAAACATTTGGCTGGTGGTTTGTGTTTTTGTGACTAACTAGAACCAGATAGATTCTTAAGTCAGAAACCACCAACCTAATGATGACAGTAAACAGTTCTACAAAAGGTAGCTATGAAGGCAGATATACACATATTTTTGTCTATGCATATATATAAACATTCATATAGACATACATGACATATTTATATTGACATTCTTAGATGAGTAACAGAATGCTGAAATATTAGCACATTTTAAAAACGACTTAAAGATTATTTATTTTAGTATTATATGTATGTAGGTGTTTGTCTGAACGTATATGATATGGGATTCTCCTCTGTATGCTGTGAATACCTTTGGTTAATAAAGAAACTAGCTTGGCCTGGTAGGGTAGAGTAGAGCTAAGGGTGGTGGGGAGAGAGGGGGGACTAAACAAAATGCTAGGAGAAAGAAGGCGGAGTCAGGAGAAGCCATGTAGCCCTGCTGGAGACAGACACCAGAACTTTACCTGCTAAGCCACAGCCTTGTGGCAATACACAGATTAATGGAGATGGGTTAATTTAAGATATGAGTTAGCCAGAAATATGTTTAAGCAATTGGCCAAACAGTATTATAAATAATATGGTTTTTGCATTATTATTTTGGGACTGAGCAGCTGGGAACAAACAAGCGGCCTTCTACAACACATATGTCTATGTACCATGTCTGTGTGTGTGCGGCCAGTGTCTGTGTTAGACCCTCTGTGACTGGAGTTACAGATCATTGTGACCCACTCTTTAGGTTCTGGGAACCAAGCCCAGGTCCTCTTTGAGAGCAGTGAATGTTCTTCTTCACTGAACCGTTCATCTCTCCAGCCCAGTAGGCTAAAACCTGATTGATTTTTATTCGGTTTTATCAGAGTAAAACTTGATTAATTGTTACTCATATATGTAAGTAGTTAAAATGTGTAGTTTGTGCTTAAATTGTCTACAGAACCTTGGATGCTCAGTTAGACATGTCTCATAGTCAAGGCAGTAGTCACTGGCACTCACCTGTGAAAGGAGAGTAGCGCCCCATTGTTAGTTACAGCAGGCGCTTGTGGGTGGTGTAAAACATCAGGTCTGTGTTTATACGGCTGTGTGGGAGCCCTGCGCATACAGACAGCTCGAAGGGTTAAAACCCTCTTAACCTCTGGGTCATCAGAAACCACTGGCTTTTGGTTATCCATGAGACTCTTTCCCAGAAGGATTGGATGGTCAGTGAGGACAAGGACACCCTGCATTAATTTGGCGAGTGAAAGGAGTTCAAATCTTCGCCGTGTGTAGAGAAGTTACGTGGGAGTCAGGCAGACCTCAGAAGCCGTGTGAGAAGTCTGGATGGCATGCTTGTGAACACATTTCTGTATTTGTCCAGCAGCAGCAGATGAAGCACAAGGGTCTTAACTACTGTGACATTCTTTCAGCAGGTCATTACTGTAGTTAACATGGAATTCTGACTGCTCTGGCAGATTTTTTTTAATGCCTTCTTAGGTTGTTGTGAGGCTCACATGAATAGTTCATTTAAAATACTTAGAAGCTGGGAACATGGTCCCATCAGTGACCTACCTGACATACAAAAGGACTGGAGGGCAGATTCCCGAAACTTATATAAGCTGTAATCACAGCATGTGTCTGTAACCCCAGTATTGAGAGGAATAAGGCAGGTAGATCCTTGAAGCTTACTGGCCAGCCATCCTAGCCAAATTGGTGAGTTCCAGATTCACTAAGAGACCTCATGTTAAAAAGAAAAAAAAATAGAGGTGGAAGGACTGGAAAGATGATTCAGTGGTTAAGAGCACTTGCTTTGTTGGGACCTTCATTCAATTCTCAGCACTCAGTTGGTGGCTTGCAACTGTCTGTAAATGAGCCCCAGGGGATCTTGGGCAGCATGCATATGCACATGGTACATATACATATATACAAGCAAACATCCATACATATGAAGCAAAATAATAGTAATTTTTCAAAGATGCATCATGTTCAAGGAAGACCCTGCCACTGATCATAGACTTACACATACCCGCACATAGCCACATACAGCTCACCTACATGTGTACATATACCAACAATTGCAAACACTGCACACAAAACCACACACACACATTTTAAAAGGGAAAAATTAAAATGCTTAGGACACATCTGGTACCTAGGTGTTGCAAGGAGAGTAGGTCCTTTGTTCCCACTGCCGGGCTAGCTTACACCCGAAATAATCACACAGAAACTGTATTAATTAAAACACTACTTGGCCATTAACTCTAGCCTCCTATTGGCTAACTCTCACATCTTGATTTAACCCATATCTATTAATCTGTGTTCACCAAGAGGTCGTGGCTTACCAGGAAAGATTTAGCATGTCTGACCTGGCGTCTCCATGGCGGCTATCTGACTCTGCTTTCTTCTTCCCAGAATTCAGTTTTGTCTTCTCCGCCAACCTAAGTTCTGCCCTATCAGGTCAAGCAGTTTCTTTATTAACCAGTGGAAGCAACACAAATACAGAAGGACCTCCTATACCACCTAGGAACCAGTGTGTACTAGACTTCTTATTTTTCAGTTTCTCTATAACCTAGAACCATTTTCACAAAAGCAGAATGCCACTTGAAGTTTATTTTCTTTAAATGTGCCTATTGCCCATTCTGCACATCAGTTCTTGGTTCTTGTCACTTACATTTGTTGACCAAAATATGTGTTGAAATGGAGCAGAAAACTGGTAGAAATGGCCAAGTATTCCAACATAGCAATATTTTGAGCATTGTAAAACACACATTTGAAAACTTAAATTTCACTGGGTGTGGTGGCAAAGCCTTTAATCCTAGCACTCAGGAGGCAGAGGTAGGCAGAGCTCTGTGAGTTCCATACCAGCCTGCATATTGAGTTGCAGGATAGCCAGGGCTACATAGTAAGACCCTGTTCAAAAACAAAACAACTAAAAACAAAAACAAACAGAAACCTCAAACAAACATAAGTTTCACCTGTTTATTTTTTAAATATGCCAACTAGTAAGTTTTTTGCCTTTATGATAGATAATTGAAAACAATTTAGTATGTTAACAGGATGCTTAGTTTTGTTAAATATAAATATATACAAATATATCAAGAATGCATCAGATTGGAAAAAAATATAGGTAGAACCTGTTCACAGCTGGATATGGTAGTGGATGTCTGTGCTCCCGGCACTTAGGAGGAGGAGACACAGGTGGGGAGACTGGTACAAGTTTGAGACCTGCCTGGTCTGCATACATGGCAAGTTCTGGGCTGGACAGAGTCACATAGTGAGACCTAATTTAAAACAAAACAAACGTTAAAACAAACAAATAAAAACGGACTGGAGAGATGGCTCAGAAGTTGGAAGCCCTGGCTGCTTTTCCAGAGGACCTGTGTTTCATTCCCAGCACCCACCCACATGAAAGCTCACAACCACTCCAGTTCCAGGGGTCTGACACCCTCACAGGCACACATGCAGGCATGCATAGATAGATAGATAGATAGATAGATAGATAGATAGATAGATAGATAGATAGATAGATCATTTAGAAAAAGACAAAGTACACACACCACACGTAGACACATACACACACACACAAAGAAAGAAAGAAAAGACTATTTGATGAGACACAGAAATAGTCTTTTGGCATATGTAAGCAGAAATTGCATTATGTAGAGGAGCTATAGTAAGTTAGGAATGTATGTATCTAAAGCTTTTTATCTGTTCTTCAGAGAAAGGCTGGGATTGGTATGTGTGTGAAGGTTTTCAGTGCATACTTTACCACCAGGCGGAGGCCCTGAAGACCCTCGGAGTAAGCCCAGAGCTAAAGGTAAGTCATGTGTGTCTAGATGTTGGCTCCTTGTTGTTTGAAGTGTGAGGTTTGAGTAGACCTTGGAAGGAATCCACAGGAAGAGCCAGGCTCTGGCCCTGACTAGAAGTGTAGTTCTGGATAAATTGTTTCCTTTCTGTGATCCAGATTGTATAAAAGAATAGACTCTGTGGTAATGTTAATGTCTACCCCTTTCCCTAACTCCAGGATTAGAAGTATCTCTTGAGGACTATATTTAGTCTCCAGCACTGAGAAACAAAGTGAGACCTTTATTGATTCAGTGTCCCCAGGTCCCTGATAAGGGAAAGCAGGTGTGAAGGCATTTGATTGGAGGTGACCCGCATAGTAGGACAGTGAGCGTGTTTGGTAGAGATGTGACTGTATTTGCCATCATGATGACTCACCCCTTGCTTCCCTTCCACCTTAGGACAAAGTTTTACATAATTTTTGGAAGCGTTATCTTCAGAAGAGCAAGCAGGCCTATTGTAAAAACCCGGTTCGTACAAGCAGAAAGAAAGCCAAGGTGAGCCATGGAGCAAAATCCACCTGTGCTCCACACAGAGGTGCTGTGTGTGACTTCTTGAGTCTGACTGTGGTGCATGTGTATGGGTTTTCAGGGAAGAGGCTTCTGGTGCAGTCTGGAATGAATTGTGGCTGTTTCTTAAACCAGTTGGAACATTCAGGCATTTAAAGTTCATCTTCCTTTTTAAAGTTTTTGTTGGGTTTTTTTGTTTGTTTGTTTTTGCTTTTGTTTTGTTTTTTTTGAGTCAGGATCTTACTCCATAATCCAGGGTTGCCTTGTACTCCTGGTAATCCACCTGCCTCAGCTTTTCAAGTGCTAGGATTACAGCCACAGCACCCAGCTCACTCAGAGAACTTTCCGGAATGTTTTACTTGTTTTGCACTGTTGTGGTCAAACTCACAAGCTAGTAAATCACCAAGCCTCTGAGCTCCGCCCCCAGACTAGAAGAATGGAGGCTCTTGAGAGACTCCTGTACTGTGACTATTCAGTATGTGGGGTTTGCTTGTCTTGTTTTTTGTTGTTATTAGAATTTTTTGCGTATGTTGTTCCTATTATTAATATCAGTAGTAGTATTACTGTTTTTTGAGATGGGGCCTTATTATTTATCCCTGACTGACATTAAACTCACAGAGATCCACTGCCTCTGTCTCCCAAGTGCTATGATTAAAGGCATGTGCCATTACCTGGCTTTTTTTGTTTTATTTTGAAATAGGGTCTTATGTATCCCAGGCCAGGTTTGTTATGTAGTCAAGGATGGCCTTGACTTGCCTCCACCTAATGCTAAAGTAATGCTAAATGCTAAAATGCTAAAGTAACAAACATTAAGTTATGGTGCCCTGTTTATGTGTAGAGGACCAAGCCAAGGGCTTTGTGCATGCCAGACAAGCAGTTCACCACATCCCTAAACCCTGCTCCGTTCACTTGACATTCCTGCTTACTTTATCCAGCTCCCTTCTTGTCTGCCTCAGAAGCTTTGAAGTGAAGTCAGGCCACCTATTAGAGCACCTATTAGAGCTGCTCTGTCTGTGAGCAGTTCGTTCTGATGTTCTTTAGAAGTGTGCTACAGTACCTTTTCCTTGGACTCAAGAACAGTTACGCTGCAAAGGCAAGTGTCCCAATCACAGACTTGTCCCATGAGTGGTTGTTACCCTCCAGGGCTAAGATGAGATTCTAAGCCATGTGACTCAGGTGTGATAGGAACTTGGGAGCTTGGCCCAGCATTTCCTTGTTTGGTCAGGTCCTCATAGGTCTGTATGCAAAGGTCAGTGATCCAGGACTGAGAGTCCTGGTCAAGATGAAAGGAATAGGCTACAGAGGTGAGCAAGGCAGTGCTCCTGAGCTGCACATGCATCCTCCGTGGCTAGGGTAGACCTGGGACTGAGGTTAGTCAAACCATGTGGACAGAACTTAGGGAAATGACCTAAGGAATGACCCTCTTATATAAGAGATGATAAGCTTCAAGCAACTCCTGAAAGGTAGTTTGAATTAACTGGAAAAAAGAAACATTTTATGATCATAAAGTTATGGGATGCTAATCCGTCTGGTTATATGAGTCGCATGCTTGTTCAGAAAAGCAAAAGATGCTATATGGTTTTATGGTGACTCTTTGAAAGGAAAAAAGAAAAATAGTAAAGCAGTAAGGACATAATGTTCAAATCCCACACCTGGTGTTTTGTTTGTGGTTGTCTTTGTATACTGTGATGTTGCCTAGTAGATAGAAAATAGGAATGAGCGTCTAGGGTTCTCTATGACACTCTAATCTCTTTAGGTTAACTGAAAACTAAGAGACAAAAGTTTTGTTGATGTGAGTAAACACCTAGGCAAACAGTATCACACTAAACCCTGGTGAAGAAATAAGAAGTGAAATTGGAAGCTCATGGGTAAATATTATTTCTGTTTCACGAGTACAGCAATACTCCTTTTGAAAAGAAGAGAGAATTATATTTTAAAATAGAAACAGGCATGGGGTATAGCTCACAGTCAGAGCTTGCCTTGCAATTCAAATCCATGGGTTCCATCCTCAGAAATACAGGCTTCTCAATAAGTCTGCAGACGTGATCCTAGAGCTCTGGATGCAGCTGTTCCAAGAATTAGAGAGGCCTGCATCAGAATCCTGTCCTACAACTTTTAAGCTGTGGATAAATGGGAAACTTCCAGGACAAGCAAACAAATGTTTATAATGGAGCAGCAGGAAGGGTGTTACATAACCCAGAATGGCCAGGGGGACTTACCAGTGAGATGAGGGGGCTCTGGGAACTGGGATTAACATGAGGTGTAGAGGGGAAGAAATGCTGAATTCCAGGCCTCATTGGGACCAACAAGCCAAGCCTACATTTAGTAAGTGCCATCAGGCTGGGGCCTGGCAGTACACAGGAGACCCAAGCCTGCATTTGGTGTGTGGTGTCAGGCTGGGGCCCAGCCGTGTACAGGAGATCCAAGCCTGCACTTGGTGTGTGGTGTCAGGCTGGGGCTTGCTTGTGCACAGGAGATGATGAATAGGACACTAGATGAGCTTTGGAGATAGAGCCAGGAGGATTTCCTGATGAAGTAGAGGTGGGATATGGGAGGCAGGCATCCAGGATGACTACAAGGTTCTCAGCCTAAGCAGCTAGAAGGAAGGAGTCACCTTAAACTGAAAGAGCAGGTGGGGCTGGGAGATCAGGAGCTGGGTCTGGGACATGTTAAGTTGAAGCAGCTGTTAGACATCCACGAGGAAATGTCACATATGTAGTGAGACAGATGAGTCTGCAGTTTAAAAGATAGGAATTTCAAACTGTCACTGTGCATTACGGTCATCACATTTGAAATGTTCTTTATAAACATGCCCTTCCCTGCTGTAGAGGCAAAGTCCCAGGCAGTCCCTACAGGCCTCAGACTCAGTATGTAGCTGAGGATGACCTTGAACTTCTCATCTTCCTGTCTCCCTCTTTTATGCTGAGATCATAGCATCCATTACCATAGTTTGTGCAGTGCTGGGGATTGAATCCAGGGCTTCATGCATAGTAGGCAAGCATTCTGCCTCTGAACTATAGCCTCTAATCAAGTCTTAGTTATGGCATCTATTGCTGTGATAGAACATCACCATTGTTATCAGCCAGCCCTTGCTGTCAAGGACGCCCTTGACTTGCTTCCTCCTCCCAAGTGCTAGATTGACAGACATAAGCTACAGTGCCCAGTTTATGTGCAGAGGACAAGCCAAGGGCTTTGTGCAAGCCAGGCAAGCAGTCTATCAACTGAGCTTCATCTGTAAGCCCTGCATCTGCCATTCCTTTCTCTTGACAAGAGAGGTGCTCCTGGAAGCACCCACTTGGTGTGTGTGTGTGTGTGTGTGTGTGTGTGTGTGTGTGTGTGTGTGCCAGCAGACTGTTTCCCCACTTGCCCTTGTTTGCATCCCCTCTACCAGGAGCCTTGCCGGGAACTGTCCGGGAACTGTTCCCCAGGAAGGCCTATCACAGAAGCTAACCTTTACACTCCATCAGTCGTTTCTGTCTGTTATTTTATGGACAGGTATTAGAAGACAATCAGCAGAGTTCAGATTGGGCCAGTGAACTTGAGCTGCTAAGTGACACCTCCTATCCCCTTGAAAGTGGAGCAGAGTTCCAGTCTGAGCCCCAGACTCCAAAGCCTTTCCCTGTCACCAAAGCATCACCAAAGTCAGGTAAAGGAGAACCAGTCTGTCTAGAACCTTTTAGAGAGTCACTTATTTATTACCTGTGTGTATGTGCAGGAGTGTCCTTGTGTGACAGTCTGAGGACAGCTCATGGGAGGTGGTTCTTGGTTCTCTTCTTCCATAGTGTGGGTCCTAGATCTCTAACTCTGCTTATCGATCTAACACTGATTGCTGGCCTGATGTTTTGAATGTTAACGCCAGCATTGCATTTGAAGACTAACATAGTCCTGCCAGGTGTGGTGGTGTGTGTCTATAATCCCAGCACTTGGGAGGTAGAGGCATGAGAATCAGGAGTTTAAGTTCAGCATTCCTTGAGACCCGCCTGGACTGAGACACTGTCTCAAAAACAAACCAATGAACAAGCACATTGATGACTTAATCCTATGTCCTGGTGTTCAGGATGTGTAAGGAGGGAACTTGACCTAGGAAGAATGACTTGCTGAGTCATGTGACCAAGAAGAACAAACTGAATGAAATCTTAGTGCTATTTTTAAAAAGGTATTTTGGGGACTGGAGAAATGACTCAGTGGTTAAGAACCCTGCTGCTCTTCCAGAAGATCCAGGTTCAATTCCCAGCACCCATGTGATCTCACATCCCTCTGTAATTCGAGTTCTAGGGGATCTGATCTGATGTCTTCTGGCCTCTGCAGGCACCAGGCACACTGGTGGTGCACACACACGTTCAGACATACTTGCACAGAAATAAAGAAGAAAATCTTTAAAAAAAAATATTTCTAGAGCTTTCTTTTAGGTTTTACACTAATTATGAATACCATTCAATATAAAACTATAAAATGCAGATTACAAAGAAGATAAAGCAGAACCATGCTTGTTTTCTTCTCTTAGCTTATACCAGCCACCACCAAGCCCTTCTGATTCTGCCTTCAAAGTCTGCCTTGAACCGAACCCCTTTTCACCATCTGTAGTGCAAGTACTTTGCTCCTGGCCAACCCTTGTTCTGACTGTCCTGTTCCCATCCTAACCCTCCTGTAATTTCATCCCTCTGCTGTGGGTGGTCTAGTATTAAGCACAGGAGGGAGGCCATGTTGCTCTCACATTAAAACTCCCTAAACTTCTCTCCTTACCTAGAGTGAAATCCAAAGTATAGATCCTGAACTCTGAAGTGTGGTTTCCACGCTCTGCATTATAAGCTGCCATTTTCCCTCATTTGTAAGCCCCTCCCACGCACGCGCGCACCTTTTCACTGCTGTTGGCATGTTGGGATTTCACCTCAAAGTAGAATTCATCATCTTTCTGCTCTGATACCACCTTCTTAGAGGGGGCTTTTTGATCAACCACTCAAAAGAACCATCTTGCCCCTTCTCCCCTTGGATGTCCTTGGATGCTCCTGCACTGCCATTTTTCTGAGTAGCACTTTTCTCTGTCCATTGTAATTTTTGTTCATTGCTCTTAGGAGAGAGTAAATCACAGGAGAGGTGAGACCTTGTTCACTGTCATTTCCCCAGCCCTCGGGTAGTGGCCCAGAATGAGATCCATCCCTGTCTGTAGAGTAGACAGTGTCCGCTAGAGGGTACCTGGAAGGTGGGTGAGGTGGGAGAAAGTGCTGCCTCCTCCTCGGGTTCTGGGAGAGGGCTCCCTGAGAGGTCTTCAAGCAAAGGACTTTCACTTTTCTTTGTAATTGTTTATCCTTTTATTTTAAAAATAGTTTGTTTTGGCTGTCTACAAATTTGTGTCTCTTTTTTAGGCTCTCAGTCCACCCCACTTCCACAGATAACCTAGTTACCTTTAGCCTGATTCCCTTCTAAAGCTTTCCTTGGCCTTCACTGCTAGATTGTTTATGCAAAGTGAATCAGTTATAATCTATTTTGAATGCCCCTTGATTTGTTATTCATTTTTTAAAATCTACTTTGTTTCTAAAGAAGCCACAGATGTCTGTTCTGGGTCTGTTGATGGAGTGGAGTACTCAGAGTGGAAGGAGAAGGGTGTCCTGAAGATGACTGTACCCAGGACCCTGGCTCTCTGCTCTCTGTCCTTGCTCTGGCAGAGAGAAACCATTACTCTCTCCGACCTTCTGAGGTGAGTGGATCTTCCTTCCTGATTGTTTTTCCATGATCATATGTGTGAACTTAGGAATAGCCTTTGGATATTCTCAGTTTTACAAGAAAGCCTATAGTGAGGAAAGGCATGGAAAGCCTGGGTAGTACATGGGTTACTTTTCTCCTCGTGACTAAGAACCGATAAAACAACTAACTTAGAAGAGGAAAGATTTGTGCTGGCTTATGGTGTAAGGGGATGCAGGCCGCCATGTTGGGGATGAGTGGCTTACATCAGATCATTGAGTAGAGGAAGGGATGTCGCTGTCCTTACTCCATTTGGACCAGGACCCCAGCCCATGGGGGTACCAACTGCATTCCCAGTGGGTTCTCCCATAGTTAAGCCTCTCCGGGACTATTTCCTCAGACACGCATGAGGTAAATGTGTCTCCTGGGGGAGTCCAAATCCAGTCAGACTGACAGTGACGATTAATCATTGCGTGGAACTTGGGTTCAAATTCCTGAAGTTAATCGTCTTTAAGTCTAATAATTTGAGTTTTTAATGATATGGTGGGAATTGTAGTGTTCCCCTCACATGAGATATTAGAAAGTTAATTATCTAATGTGAATAAAATACTTTGAAGAGAAAAATGACATTAATATTCCTGTGCAGACTTAAATATTTTTCTAGGAAAAGATGAACAGGGGATCTTTTACTAACAAAATGATTATTAGTATTTATATAAAACTATGTCTTGTGGTTGTAAAAACTAAAATATAGACAGCCTGTTTATTAGGAAAAGTTGATTTCAGAACTATAGAAAGACCTTGTTATGCAGTAGTAGACATTTACATATTTGAAGTAGTCTAGACAGTTTTAGACAGAAAGATTGACCAAAGGAAGTGCATGCTTGAGCTAAAGCCAACTCCCCTATACTAATGAACTGAGTGTAGAAGAATCAGTCACTTACCAGGCAGACCAAAATCATTAATGTGTTCATTTCTCCCTTGCTTTATATGTGTTCTGAATAATAACATTGAGTTGAATCAGTGTGTGGAATGCTTACAAGGGCACAAGTTTGAAGCCAGACTCTGACTCTGCCAGTTTGTTGTCACATGACATCACACTGAGCAAGTCAGGAAATGTCTGTTTCTGCTTCCTTAGGTAAATGAGTCTGTAATAAAATGCACCTTAGGGCTCCAGCTGCTCAGCCCTTGGCCCCACATCACAGTTAGAGCATCTGATCTGAAGCGTCGCTGGAGCTCTGGCTAGCCGTGCTCGTTCAGTGCTCCTCATCACCGTCATTATTGGTGCTTGGCCCTTTTATTAGATAGCATGCTTCTAGTAAATGGCAGTGGTGCCTTTGATTTTGGACATTAACCAAGTAGCAAAGCTTTTCTGGGTGTGAGCAGCTGCGTATAGACCACTTGTGATTCTCTGTGAATCAATTGAGGATTGCCTTGCTTTGTGCCCTCACTAGATGACATCATCTTCTCCCAAGACTCTAATTATTGTCTATATGCTGAAGACTCCCAACTCTGTCATCAGCCCAGACTTGTCTAGTGAAGGCCAGACCCGTCTGTTCATCTATAGAGCTGCCGCTGGACATGACTACTTGATGTCTTTATGGTTGAATCTGTATGACTAGGAAGTGCCTCAGCATCTGTCTCCTTGACCCTGCTCTTGTCCAGTGCTCTTAACACATGCTGTGGACCCTGGTGTTCTGTCAGGAAACCTAGGGCTGTTCCTGGACTCTCTCCTCACTCTACACACATGTCAGTCATTCTGTTCTGCCACTTCTACTTCCAAAACCCCTGTAACCCACCTTCCCTCCATGCCTCACCTCACCTCACCTGGGTGCTGGCTGATTTCCCAGCTGAGCTCTCTGCAGTCTTGTGATTCCTGTCTATCTGCTGATAACCAGGGGGTCTTTCAGAAAGATTCCTAATCACGAGAACCGAATGGTATCTTCAGAGCTGGGGTCAAGGGACCAGCTGTCCCAGGGCAATCTGTATGTGGGCAGCAGAACTCTCCCAGAAACTTAGCAGATGAAAAGAAAATATCTGTCTGCAGTTCATAGGGAAACACTCTGTGCCTGGAATAGACAGTCCCAGTCCCGAGTTCCTCCCAAGCTCACCATCCTTCACTCTGACTCTCCTTCCCCCCAGAGGGGAATTCTAAAATGCCTTCAAGGAGATTGAATCTAGTTAGCCGGAGGGCTGTCACTGTGCTCTTTGTGGTGTACAAGTTGGAGACTTAGTTGCTTGGGGCAGCAGGAGAAGGGGCTGTCACCATTGTTCCTTGTGCTCTGCATTTCTCCCAGAAAGAGCTCTAAGACAGATCCTCAACTTGTCACTTCTTGATGTGCCACTCCAGCATTAACTGGGGTCTGCAGCAGAACTCCAGGTTAGGGCCTGTTTATCTCTGTTGAGTTGCCTCCAGGAGATTCTTCAGGATGTTCAGCCTGAGAGCTATTGCTGAGCTTTGAAAGCTAAGAACATTGGTTTGTAGGGAGATGTCGTTCACTTGACTAGAATGCGTATATGTCTTTCCTCTTTCTTTCTCTCTTTTGTTCTTCCATTCTTTCTCTTTTCTTTTCTTGAGACAGGGTTGCTCACTGTGTAGCCCTGACTGGCCCCTAACTCAGAGATCCACCTACCTCTGCCTCCAATGCTGGGATTAAAGGTGTGTGCCACCATGCCCTGCCCTACAAATCTTACCAGTGATTGTAAGCTGTTATTGCCTATTTATCTTCAGAGCAGCTTCCATAGGCCTCAGGGTTAGTTCCTATTCCTTCACATTAGCCATAAAGGACCCTCCTGCTAGCAGTAATGATAGAAAGTAACAACAGCCAACATTTACAGTACAAATACTTGTTGAGTATCTGCTGTATTCACAGAGTGGCCTAGGGTTTAGACCCTTGAGGTCCATACAGCTGGGATAAGTGTGTCAAGTCCCCCTCTTGTGAAATTGAAGATGAGAGGGGGAAACAGATGGATGTAAATAAAGGGGAAAATGATCAGTCAGACAGGTGCAGAGCACAGGCTGAACTCAGACACTGTAAGGGTATGACTGGATGGCTGCTTTAGATTGGTAGAGAGGGATTTGAGCTGCACTTTGAACGAAAGAGCAGCCAACCCATGAAGATCCCAGTATTCCAGGTAGCGAGGGCCACCCTTGTTAGCGCCAAGCTCTGAGCAGGAGTGGACTCTGTCTGATCAAGAAGATGAGGAGTGGGCCTGGAGGAAGAGAGCTGATTGAAGGGCGGAGAACTGAGGGGAGCAGAACAGAGGTATGTCTTTTAAGCCATGCTAGGGTGCAATTTTTCCCCCTTGAAAAACATTCTTTGTCACTTTCATAGTTTATATAATAACTTTTAGTTGTTGTTACCTCCAGCTCTCCTCTCATCACCCTTAATTTAAAAATTTTGAAACATAATTTACGTATAAAATTCTCAACCATTTAAAAAATATGCCATTCCTAAGACCTGGAGAGGTGACTTGGTGATTAAATCACTTCCTGCTCTCTCAGAGAGCCTGAGTTCAGTTCCCAGCATTCCTATGGCTCTGCCGTTTTGTCTATAAAGTCCAGTTCCAGGGAATCCAGTGCCCTCTTCTGGTCTCCATGACACCAGGCACACATGTGTTACATACACAGATGTGCAGGAAAGCACTCATGTATAGAATAATAAATAAATCTCTAAAAAGATATACAATTTATACCAGGCCTGGTGGTCCAAGCCTTTAATCCTCTGACTCAGCAGACAGAGGCAGACAGAAGTGTGATGTGTGTTCCAGGTGTGCCAGGGCTACTTAGTGTGACTATCTCACATTACAAAACAAAACAAACGGTAAAATGCAATTTAGTGGTTTTCTGTATATCCAGAAATACACAGCCATCACTTTGATACATTTTCAGGACATATTTTATCACCACAGAAATAGCCCTGCACCCATTAAGACTTTGGTTTTAAGTGCTATAATGAGTAGTGGGAAGATTGCAGCCGGAGAGGCCATCAGAGCTGTGTTCATAAAGGGTCACTTGGGCACTATGTGGAAATGGTATCTTGTGCAGGGAGGCAAGTGGAAGTGCTGGCCTGGATAAAGCTGGTGGATAGGGAAATGGAAAGGATTGATGGGACGGACTGTTACACAGTGCACACAGCTCCAATAATGCCCTGCAACCAGCGGCAGCTTGTTAAAGCCCAGTGTGTCTCAAATCAAAGCTTCTGAAAGCCACAGTAAAATTATGGGCAGAGAGCGTTTCTAGGAGCTGCTGAAGCAGTGACGCCCTGCTGGGTGGGAGAGGGTGCAGGACACTTTCATTTGGTGCCAGTTCCTTTGTCAACAAATTCCTGGATTGATCCAGATAGCGGATACAGTAGTAGCCAGCTGTTAGTCCCCCCTCCCCCGCTAAGGATCCAGTAGCTAGTTGTTAATCCCTGCTAAGGATCTAGATAACCAGCTGTTACTACCCACTAAGGACCCAGTAGCCAGCTTTTCATCCCTGCTAAGGATCCAGATAGCCAGCTGTTCATCCCCGCTAAGGATCCAGATAGCCAGCTGTTCATCCCTGCTAAGGATCCAGAGAGCCAGCCATTCATTCCCGCTAAGGGAAATAGTGTGTTTAAATTTTGACCAAGCTGCTATCCATTTGAGGAAAAAATTTTTTCTAAAAGAAACTTCAAATTCTAAAGTACGACTTTGAGAAGATTGTAGGCAGTGAGTCATTGTTAAAACCCCACGCACCCCAATGCGTACTCTGGGGACATCTCTGCTTCCCCACTCTCGTTTCTCTCTCCTGCCTCTCCTGCTGCACAGACACACCTCTCTAGCACACTGTGGTCACGTGTCTGCTGCCCGTCTGCTGCATTGGAAGAGTGGGTGGTCTCTCCATCTCCTGTTACTCCCTCACTTCCAGCACTGGGCACACTGATAGCACATGTTCTCACCTTTATTGTACATATATTTACATATTTTATGTATATATCATACTACAGTTATATATTGTGTATATATCAAAGACTAAATAAATGATGTGTATGTTAGCATTTGGAAGTCTAGGTGTTTTTTCAAGGGATAGGTATGTTTTATATCATGTATATAATAATATTAAGCCAATAATATTAAGTCTTCTATGCACAGATACTTTATATAAACTAAAATAACTAATGAAAACCCAGCTGGGAGAGGTTTTTGTCCTTTCATACCTTAAATGTTTAATTCTTAAGTTTCAGTACTAAAAGTAATCACATTTTAATTTTGAAATTAAGTTTAGGTCAACACTTTCTTTTTCTAGGAAGTTGGCGACAATGGAGGCCAAGGCAGTGCATTCTGGGTGCTTATTCCCAACTGGGTCTGATTTCCTTTGATACTTTGTTTAGGAATTTGCACACCAGACCTCTATCCTGCGCGCTCTCTCTCTCTCTCTCTCTCTCTCTCTCTCTCTCTCTCTCTCTCTCTCTCGCTTTCTCGCTCTCACTCTCTATTTTGTTTCTTGCACATTGTAGGTTTGTTGACTGACTGCTCGCATTTCCTCTTCTCACTAGAACACAAGCTCAGCAGGAACAGAAGTTTGTCCTGTTTGGGTCTCTGCTGTTTCCCCACCAGTGCTAGTGCTATGTTGTACCCACAACTTTGACTTGATGAGTGGAATGTCAATAAGTGTTTTGGTCCATTTTTAAATGTCTGGGGTTTAAATGCTTGGCCTCCTGCTGTATACAAGGCATTGGGACAGAAACCTTAATAGTTTTCCATCAGATAGTGCGCTCTTGGCTAGGTCCTAAGGACAGAAGGGAGGACAAGGAAAAGGGGACCAAGGAAGATCTTCCTGAAGAAGGGGTTCACTGTGACGGAGCTAGTCCAGTGATGGCAGCAGATGTGGAAGGAGTGGTCTGGGAGCCTGGTGGTGAGTGGGCAAGTACACACTTCTCAAACATTTACCGTATTAGTTAGAGTTAGACACTCTGCAGACCATCAGCTGACTGCTCTCCTACAGGGGTCCTCTTTTAAAATATGTAGGAGATAGAATCTGCTGCACAAACTACCCAAGGGAGGTTTTCAGAAAGTTTACCCAGAGCCAGTGTGCAGCTCTCATCGAGACTCCTTTCTGTAAAGCACAGGTTTGTTGAAGAGGACCGCATTCCATACAGAAATGCCTTTCAGCTTTTCCCAGAAGAGATGAAAGTCTATGGTCGCGATAAAGGCATCTTTGCTATCGAGGTAAGTTGTTTCTTTGTATAGTTGTTTCTACGGTCTCTGGTACAATATTTGATTCTGTGGTTTTCTAACATGTCCAAAATCTAGCTTCAGTAGATTTTCATGAAGAGTAGATGTACTCTTTCTTAAAATGTGTTCATGTGACTGCTCTGAAGAAGATATGGGTCTGTCTGTCACTGCTCACACACAGCATGGCTGCATAGGAGGAAGAAAGTCGCTGCTTGTGCCAGGCGGTGCTGGTCAAGTCTTCTCCTTATGTTAGTTTATCTGCTGGCCTTGAATTCACCATCTCTCAGCCTCGGCCTGCTGAGATAAATAACAGGCATGCACCACAGACCTGGCCTCCTTTGTCTCTTTCTAGACTGACTGCATTGGACATGTTTCTGTCCTTCAACTGTGCGTCTCTATTACTATTAGGGTACTCAAAGGGTACATCCCCATTCTTCTTCATTAGATGTTTATGAGTGTGCTGAGTATTAATATGAAATGCTTTCTTCCATTTTCCACAGAAGGAATTACTGTGCTAGGCTTTTGTGGCCCCTGTGGCCATGGCACTGTTTGCAGCGTACCTTTTCCACAGCCTTATATAACAGGCAGATCTTGAGGCCTGGGTCTAGGCTGCATCTCCCATGTTAGATGTCTTCTGTGCCATGACGGTTTGTCAGTCTTTGGTGAAAACGACAGCTAGACAAGTCACAGGTCTTAAGCACTGGACAATAGTGTCCCAAACCCCCAAGAACTTGGGTCTTGAGAAATTGACCAAGTGAACAGTACACTGAGAGGTACTTATTTATTATAAGAAACAAAAGTGAAATAACAGCCACAGAAACTTTCCAGAACTTCCGATAAAAACAGTGACTCTGAAGCATTTTTTACCTGAGGTTGCTCCTACCTGTCACCCACTTAGTCCCAGCTGTGGGATGGTGCTGCCAGGGTGTGACTGTTACTATTAGCTTCACTGTTGGAGAGAAGCAGAGGCCAGGTGAAATAGAAAGTTCCACAGGGAATGTCCAGAGAAAGGCCACACCTTGCTCGTCTGAGACTGACTGCTGATGGACAAAGCAGAAGAGCCTTAGTTATTATGGGTACAGCGCAGACTCCGAGCAGATGTCTCTCCTGATGTCACCACAGGTGGAGAGATTGCAGTCAGAAGTTGATGTCTTATACCAAAGTTGAGATACAGAGTCACATGTATCTGCCTTTCTGTCTGTCTGTCTGTCTGTCTATTATCCATCTATCATCTATTCATCCATCTATTTTTGTTAGTTTCTTTATTATTGTTCAATCTTTCAAAAGTAGGTAGTGTCCCTTTCTTCAGAAATAGAATTTGAGGGGCTGGAGAGATAGCTCAGTGGTTAAGAACACTGGCTGTTCTTCCAAGGGCCCAGGTTCAATTCCCAGCACCCACATGGCAGCTCATAAATGTCTGTTACTTCAGTCCCAGGGGATCTGATGCCCTCACACAATGCACGTAAAGTAAAGTTAAATAGCGTGACTGTCCCGGTAGTGATTGCATTTGTTAGTTATACAGTGCAGCCGTGGACGGTCTCGTCCATCAGAACAGTTGGTTCCTGCTGACAGAGTCGGCAGAATTAGCAGATTTTCTGTGCGATGGCGCCATACATAAATATTTTTTAAAACTTTTTAGGGATTTTCAAGACAGGGTTTCTCTGTGTTATAGTCCTGGCTGTCCTGGAACTTGATTTATAGACTAGGCTGATTTTGAGCTCACAGAGATCTGCCTGTGCCTCCCAAGTGCCAGGATTAAAGGTATACACAACAATAAATAAATAAGTAAATAATAAAGTTAAGTTTTTAAAAATTTTAAAAAAGAAAAGAAATAGAATTTGAGGCATGTGAAATAAAAAAGATTAGTGTAGCATGAATTCTAATTGATCTTAGTAATAAAGACCCAAAGTCAGATATTAAGGGGTGAAAGCTGAAAGATCAGAGAAGCAGAACAGCCGGCCACTAGTTCTTACCTCTGCAAAATCCTCAGAACCAAGATCCTTGTCTCTACAAATGCTCAGACTGAATGCCTTGAGCTCCTGATTTATATTCTTCTCTCCCAGCCAGCCATATCCCTTTCTGTCTCCACCTCCCTAGTGCTGGGATTAAGGGTGCGTGACTCCCTAGTGCTGGGATTAAGGGTGTGTGACTCCCAAGTGCTGGGATTAAAAAGGTGTGAGCCGCCACCTCCTGGCTCTGTTTTTCTTTGAAACTGGGTCAGTTTAGTGTAGCCCAGGGTGGCCTTGAGCTCACAAAGATTCACCTGCCTCTGCCTCCTGAGTGCTGGGATTAAAGGTGTGCGCCACCAGTCTCTGGACTCTTTGGCTAAGTAGTAACTAGCTCTGCACTCTAATTTTCAGGCAAGTTTTATTTGTTAGATCATAAACAAAATATCACCACAGATTAGAACCAAATAATCTAAAACTTTTTTTCTCCTTGGCTGGTTAGTTCTCTTAGAAAATATTTTACCTTTTTTTTTTCTGTCACAAGTAAGTAGGTTACCTAAATAATTCATAATTTGATTGTGCATGATGGGGAACACCTTTTCATCATGTTTATTATCAAAAGATTAGTGAGGGAGAAAGTCAGTATGATGCAGATTGTGCAAGTGGTCTCACTTTTGAGAAATGCATTTCTGTTTGAGGGCACTGTAGTATAAAAGTCGTCAGCATTGATATCATACAGACAGAATTTGGAAAAAGTTCCAGTATTCACCTTGTCTCTGAAATTAATTAGAGGAACTGATTGCAGTCCAGTGCCAAATCAGTGTCTAACAGGACCATAGTATGCACACAGGTGTAACAGGACTATAGTGTGCCCATAGGTGTAACAGGACCATAGTGTGCCCATAGGTGTAACAGGACCATAGTGTGCCCATAGGTGTAACAGCACCATAGTGTGCCCATAGGTGTAATAGGATCATAGTGTGTCCATAGGTATAACAGGATCATAGTGTACCCGTAGGTGTAACAGGACCATAGTGTAGGCATAGGTGTAACAGGACCATAGTGTGCCCATAGGTATAACAGGACCATAGTGTACCCATAGGTCTAACAGGACCATAGTGTAGGCATAGGTGTAACAGGACCATAGTGTATGCTTAGGTGTAACAGGACCATAGTGTAGGCATAGGTGTAACAGGACCATAGTGTGCCCATAGGTGTAACAGGACCATAGTGTTCCCATAGGTGTAACAGGGCCATAGTGTGCACATAGATGTAATAGAATCATAGTGTGTCCATAGGTCTAACAGAACCATAGTGTATGCATAGGTGTAAGAGGATTATAAAGGAAAAACCCTCTTATTCGGGGTTTTAGTTATCTGTGGTCAGCCACAGTACAAAAATGTTACATGAAAATTTTATGAATTAACTGAAGAAGTTTTGACTAATGTGATGGAACATCCTGTGTTTGAGTTTTGAGTGGTGCGATGTCTTTCCTCTGTACTGCTGCCGAGATGTCAATCATCCTTTTGTGCAGCCTATCAGCGCCTGGCTTGTGACCTCCCCACTCGTCACTTTGCAGCCATTTGGTTATCAGACTGACTTTTCCAGGATCAGTACCAGTCACAGCACTTAGATTCTGTAAACACTGACGTGCTTAATATTGATGTAAAATACAGGAGCGGTGATGTCAGCAGTTCAGGTGTGCCCAGGAGCACAGTGTTACCTTTACAAGGAAAGGTCAAAATCAGGATGGTGTTCTGAGAGTGCAACCCCATTACATCACTAAAGTTGATTTATTATTTTAATCAGGCATGGGGGTGTGGAGTATGTGCATGTGTATACTGGTGTCTGAGGAGCCCAGATACTTAGGATCCCCCTGGTGCTGCAATTACAGGTGAATATGAACTATCTACATGGGTGCTGGGAACCCAACTCAGGTCCCCGAAATAACCGCATGTGCTCTTAACTACTGTGCCATCGTCAGCCCCTGCTACTTACTACTGTATGTTTCTGTTTGTTCTGCTATATTATTAGTTGCTAATGTCTTACTTGCTAACTTTTTAATTAAACCATATCACAGGTATATGTATGTATGTATAGGGAAGGAGGTGTTACATATAGGACTGGGTACTACCTAGGAGGTTTCAGTCATCCCTTAAGGATTTTGGAATATATGCCAGGGATTGTTGTATTTTACAATGAAAAAAGATAAAGTCATTGATGAAGGTCATCTCAGGTGCTTTGAAAATGATCATTTGGAGAGCAAAGAGCATATCATGGATATTAAGAGCATTCCCTGGCAAACCAATAGAGCTTGTGTAGTTTATAAAGTGGTTCTCGGTTACTTCTTTAATGTGTGTGTCCATGCATGTGTGTGAGTGTGCGGATGAGTGCCTGCACGTGTGCACATGTGTGTGGATATCTGGCTGCTGTCTTCTCCTAACAAGGAGAAGTCAGAAGCCGTGGGGAGGACGTCATGTTGTGTTGGATAATTTCTTTGCTAGAAAAATTATTCCAGAAAAGAAAGTCAGTGTTGGTAAGTGAAATTACAACTTAAAAATTGTTCAAAATAAAGCCAGATGGTGATTTACACCTTTAATCCCAGCACTCAGGAGGCAAAGGCAGAGGCAGACGGATCTCTGAGTTCGAAGCCAGCCTGGTCTACAAAGCAAATTCCAGGACAGCCAGGGCTACACAGAAAAACTGTCTCAAAAAAACAAAAACCAAACCAAACCAAAAACAATTGTTTAAAATAAGATAAACTTATTAATATATCCCCTTAGCCAAATCCTCTTTACTATTTACCAATAAGGTTTTTGGCCTTCATTTTAAAGAAATTAATTATTTTAAATTGCACATATATGTCTGTATGTGCACAGGAGTGCAAGCTGGCCTCCGTTTTTTAAGTAGATTCACTTTGAGTGGCTTTTACTAATACGAGCTAACTTTGGATAGCAATAACAGTAAGATGAAAATACACTGAAGCTGTAAAAGTCACTCTTGAGCTAGTGAGATTACATAGTGGGTTGAGAAGCCTTTTTCCAAACCTGACAACCTGGGTTCAACCCCAAACCCACATGATACAAAGAGATAAACAATTTCCCCAGGTTGTCCTCTGACCTACACACTAAATAAATAAATTAAAAAACTTTTAATCATACTTATGAATTAGAATGTTATATTCAAATAAAAATCCTTTAACGGCTTATTTCCATTTTTACAATTGTAGCCACTTTTTTTTTAAAGATTTAATTTTTTTGTCAAGGTTGTTGAAGACACCTTATCTGTGAAGAATTGAGCTTGCTACATTTTTGTGAGGTACTAATTTGGAAGCATTGGACCAGATGAAAGTGTACGACTAGAAAGACAACTGAATTAAGCAGGCCACATCATGTGACTGACGTCTTAGGTTATTAAATACTGACTGTCTGCATCTTGAGTTGGGAGTCGGCCATGGTGAGATTTGTCTACACATATACATCCCTCAGGTCCAGCGTTTGATCTTGAAGTTCTAACTAAAGCTGTAAAGAACAGTCCCTAGAACCTTGGCCAGCAGGAAGCATGTTCAGAGGGGCCGATCTGAGGGCTGCCGTCTTTAGTTGCGGCCTTCCATTATGCCTGAAAGAAAGAGTGTGTTCCACATGTATGTGCGCCTGTGATGGTGAGCCCAGGAAAGATTGAGTGTGTTCCACATATATGTGCGCCTGTGATGGTGAGCCCAGGAAAGACTGAGTGTGTGTTACATGTGTGTGCACCTGTGATGGTGAGCCAGGAAAGACTGTGTGTGTGCCACATATATGTGCGCCTGTGATGGTGAGCCCAGGAAAGACTGAGTGTGTTCCAAATGCCTGTGCACTTGTGATGGTGAGCCCAGGAAAGACTGAATGTGTTCCACATGCATGTGTGCCTGTGATGGTGAACCAGAAAAGACTGAGTATGTGCTACATGTGTGTGCGCCTGTGATGGTGAACCCAGGAAAGACTGTGTGTGTGCCACATGCGTGTGCGCTTGTGATGGAAGCAGAGTGTGGCTGCAACTCCTACTTGGCCTGGAGAAAACAAGAGGGAATAATAGTGGAATCCTTGTAATGGGGGAGGGGGAACAGTGTCAGAACAAGAGGCAGACATAGGGCACCAAGGTAAAGGGAGCCTCAGCCTGCTTGCTGAAGCTAACAGGTGGCCTGAGGCAGAGATGGCACTTAGGAACAAAGGGCTGAGATAGAGGACAGGCTGGTGGTTCCTGGTTCAAATGGGAGCTGTTCCGTTTCTGGCCCGAGGCCAGGCCTGCTACCTAGAGCAACCCCTGAAGTGGTCTTCTTCCTGATAAGGTGAACTAGTGTTTCCTGGCTTGGACAGGGATGAAGTCATTAGTGAGAAGGACAGAGGACACCTGTTTTCCAGCAAGCACTCTAGGCCTCAGCCAACTTGTCGGAATGTGGTAGAATAGCCAAACCTGAATGACAGCAGGGAGGAAACACCGTCCTTGGAGAATAAAACCCAATTTCTTAGTCTTGGAATTGGCCTGAACTCAGAGTTGACATTTTATCTTTATGTATGTGTGTATCGTGTGTGGCATATTCACAAATGTATACAAATGTCTGTGTCTGAGTATGTGATGTGTGTACATGGGTGTAGGTGCCTACACCCATGTCCACTTATGCAGAGGCCAGAAGAGGCTATCAAGTGTCTTCCACTATTGCTGTTTACCTAATTACATTGAGACAGGGTCTCTCACTGAATCTGAAGCTTGCTGCTTTGGCTGGGCCAGCTGGTCAGCCAGCTTCTGGGAGTCACTTGTCCCCACCCACCAATGCTGGGGACATTATAGCACATGCAGCTATGCCTGGATCTCACCTGGGTGCTGGGGAGTTAAACTCAGACCCTTGTGCCTGTACAACACACACTCCTTTCCCCTGAGTCATCTCCCCAGCTCTGGTTTCTATGGCTTCAATAACATCCCACATACACTGAGCAAAGCCTGGGCTTTCTAGGTTTCCTTTCAGAGTAGTAGGAAGGTAGCTGAAGTCATCACACAATAGGAGGCTTGCTTTAAAAAGAAAATTGATTTGAAGCCACACATGGTGGTTTACACCTTTAACCCCATCATTCTCAGTGCAGAGCCAGGTGAATAGCTTTGAGTTCAAGGCCAGCCTGGTCTACAGAGTGAGTCCCAGGACAGCCAGAAATACACAGAGAAACCCTGTCTTGAAAACCCAAAATGGCATTAATAATAACAATAATTGATTTGCAATCTTTAACTTTAGGCTTAATGACTGAAAAATTGTTTATGGCAGCCATCTGAGCCTGGTTGAAACATCCTGCTAAGAAGGCCGGAGCTCTGCCCTCTTGTTCTAGCACATGTCTCTATGTCCTGGAGGACCAGTGACTGGCTTATCACCTTTATAGTCGTTCTCTGATTAGCCTTGGCTTATAAAATCGCTCCCTTCTTCAGCCCTGGCTTGTTTGCTTTCCCGACTCTCCCTTCCCACCGTTCCTTCCATGGCCAGTGTGTCCTGCAGCGCACCTCCTTCCTGTTAAGGTTACGTGATTCCCCACAGCCGCTGCTCATCAAATACTCTCCTGTGTCTGCTCTGCTGTGCCTGAAAGTATTCTGTCAGTTCCCCAACCAAATCTCAGCCATGACAGACACCAGCATCTTTTCCCTGGGCGAATGGGAAACTGCAGCTGGAGGGGAACTGGGTGATCGATCACACAGGCCTACTTTACATGTTTCAAAAGTGGAAACTGACCTAAAAGTCCTTCAGCCGGCGAGGATTGTCTGTGAAGGGCAAGTGTGTGACAGACGTCCACACAGCAGCTTCATTCAGGCCCGGAGAAGGGAGCTCCCTCACTGATGGGGGAAGGGAATGATAAAGCTCTGGTGGGGGTGGCATTAGTTTTTAGCATAGGTTTCTGTTAGCCTCTGACTGTGCCCATCCCTATGGGTTCTCACAGCAGGGACTAGATGTCTATGCACATCTGGCTTCTTTAGTACTTTCATCTTGGTTACAGAGGGCACTGCATCTTCAGCTGGGTTTATGTGTTTGAGATTAGTGTCAAAATAGTTCTTTTCTTTTTAATTAGGAAATGTTTTACTGTTTCTGCATGTGGTGTGTAGAGTGTGTGTGTGTAGGCCAGAAGTCTACCTCTCCGTTTTTTTGTTGTTGTTTTTGTTTTGTTTTGTTTGAGAGCCCCCCCCCCCGGACCTAGGACTCCCTGTTTTAGTTAGGCTGGCTGGCCAGCAAGTCCAGGGTCCTGCCTGTTTCCTGGTACCCCCCTTCCTGGGAGTGGGTCTGGGATTAGAGATGCACACACCTGGCATTTATATGGGTGCTGGGGATCTGAGCTCAGGTCCCCATGCGTCACTGGAAGCTCTGTACCCACTGAGCCACTCTCCCAGCCCTAGTGTCTCAGTTAGGGTCTTTGTCACTGTGATAAAATGCCATGACCAAAAATAACTTGGGGACGAAAGGATTTTTTATTTCAGCTTGTGGTTTCACAGCATAGCCCATCAGGGAGAAAAGTCAGGGCAGGAACCAGGATGGTGCAGAGGCCATGGAGGAATGCAGCTTATTGGTTTGTTCCTTGTGGCTTGCTCAGTTAAGATAATTCCCCACTTATTTGCCTACAAGATAATCTTATGGAGGAAGAGAATCCCTCTTCCTATGGGCTGGAGAGATGGTTCGGTTTAAAAGCACTAGCTGCTTTTCCAGAGGGCTTCGATTCCCAGCACCCACATAACAACTGAAAACTGTAACTCCAGTTCCGGGGAATCTGACTCCCTCACACAGACATACATACATGCAGGCAAAACACCAGTGCACATTACAGAAAAGAATCCCTTGTTCCAGATATGTTTAGATTTGTATCAAGTTTTAAAAAAAAAAACCAACCAATGCACCTAGTTTACTTCCTCTGCCCTCTCTACATAATTAATTTTTAGTTATTCATTTCTTTCAGAAACACATACAATAACTTCTTAGGACGTTTGTGTACATGCATGTCATTGTGTTCTCACATTTGCTGATCCTATCACCCTCTCATTGTCTCTCCTCCTCCTCAAGTGGTACCCTTTCTGCTTTCGCGTGTGCGTGTGTGTGTGTGTGTGTGTGTGTGTGTGTGTGTGTGCGCTTAAATCTGTTTACTGCATATGATAAAAAGTGTGATGCTTGTCTTCTGAGTCTGGCTTATTTTGCTTAATTTGATTATCTCTGTCATTTCTCCAAGTGACATAATTTCTTTCTTCTCTATAGCTGAATCTAACCCCATTATATACATTTGCCACCTTATCTTTATCCATTGATGCATGGATAAGCATCTAGTTTTGTTCTATAGCTTGGCTATAAACATGAATAAAACATGAATACACTAGTGTCTCTAGAGCACTGATGTAGGTCCCTGCAGGTGTACCAAAGAGTGTTGCCGAGGAAAGCAAAGGAAGAGCCCCGGCTGTGTACCAGGAAGCAGGGACATCAATTCAAAAAGAGACTAAGTCTGGCAGGGTCCCAGGATGGGGACTGTTAGAGGCTGGGCCTCCAGGACCCCAGGGCTGGGCTCTTGGACACTTGGTTTTCTCGTCCTCTCTATGTGTTTGTATGCATTGTGACTGGGTACTTCAAGCTAGTGGCAATGGTGGGTAGAACAGGAGGGAAGGACAGGCGGGGTCGCAAGTGGAAGAGTGTGGTCAGTCTTTACATACCCATGAGCTTACACATGTTGTTGCTTCTTGTTTCTCTTCCTCTCGTCCTCTAGGCTCCCTTCCTCCCCACCACAGTATGCTGGGTTATATGGTAGTTTCTTAAGTGTTTTGTTTATGTTTTTTAGGAATCTCCATATTACCTTCTATGATGGCTACACTAATTTACTAAATTCCCGCCAAAAGTGTAAAAGGATCCCCACCTGCCCTATCTCTTTGCCACATTTTGTTGGTTTTGTTGTGCCTGTGTGTGTTCTTGATAATAGCCATTTTGATTAGAATAAAATAGACTCAGTATTTTTATTTGTGTATTTCTTTGATGTTTTGAGAGACATCTTCACTAGATGTCAAATTCAGGCTACTTTCAGTATTAAATAAAAATGCCATTTCATTGATTTCAGGTCTGTTTGATCTTAATCCACATAATTAATTGTACCTATTTATGAGGCATGATCTCTTACTTCAGTACAGGTGTGCAGTGTGCAGTGATCAGATGAGAAAATTGGCATGTCTGTCTTTGTGTGGGAAACATAGAAATTCTCTCTACTAGCTCTTTGTAGATGTCATCCTGCCATGCCCTAGACACTCAGAAGCCACTGACCTCTTGAACTGCCACAAAGGAGATCACGCTATAGCATCATTGTCCTGAGCCCGATCCCTTCTCTGTGCCCTCTAGGCTAGTCCAGGTTGCTGCATTAAAGCATTTCATCTTTATGGCAGAACCCATCCTGTTTTGCGTGTAGATCATGTTTTCTTACCAGTTTGTCAATAGATGCCTCAGTAGGCTCCATGCCTGGGCTACTGTGAGTTGTGCTGCAGTGATTGCGCGCAGCTCTAGCGCTGATTCCCCATCTGTGGACACACCCTACAGTGTGACCAGGACTCCCCTCCTGTGGACACACCCTACAGTGTGACCAGGACTCCCCTCCTGTGGATGCACCCTACAGTGTGACCAGGACTCCCCTCCTGTGGGTGTACCCTACAGTGTGACCAGGACTCCCCTCCTGTGGATGCACCCTACAGTGTGACCAGGACTCCCCTCCTGTGGGTGTACCCTACAGTGTGACCAGGACTCCCCTCCTGTGGACACACCCTACAGTGTGACCAGGACTCCCCTCCTGTGGGTGTACCCTACAGTGTGACCAGGACTCCCCTCCTGTGGGTGTACCCTACAGTGTGACCAGGACTCCCCTCCTGTGGGTGTACCCTACAGTGTGACCAGGACTCCCCTCCTGTGGGTGTACCCTACAGTGTGACCAGGACTCCCCTCCTGTGGGTACACCCTACAGTGTGACCAGGACTCCCCTCCTGTGGGTGTACCCTACAGTGTGACCAGGACTCCCCTCCTGTGGGTGTACCCTACAGTGTGACCAGGACTCCCCTCCTGTGGGTGCACCCTACAGTGTGACCAGGACTCCCCTCCTGTGGGTGCACCCTACAGTGTGACCAGGACTCCCCTCCTGTGGGTGTACCCTACAGTGTGACCAGGACTCCCCTCCTGTGGGTGCACCCTACAGTGTGACCAGGACTCCCCTCCTGTGGGTGCACCCTACAGTGTGACCAGGACTCCCCTCCTGTGGGTGCACCCTACAGTGTGACCAGGACTCCCCTCCTGTGGGTGCACCCTACAGTGTGACCAGGACTCCCCTCCTGTGGGTGCCCCGTACAGCATGACTAGGACTCCCCTCCTGTGGGTGCACCCTACAGCATGACTTGCACTTGCATGCTCAGCTTTTAGGTTGACATTTGGTATTTTCTTTTGTTGAGTTTGTTTTCCAGACAGTGCTTTCATGGTAGCAAAGACTGACAGCCTCAAATTTACAATCCCCTGCCTCAGCGAATACAGGCATTTCCTACTGCATTCACTTCTAGTTTTAATTTCTCTGATGACTTCTAGTTTACAGCGCCACAACATCAAAGATGAGTTCATAGCAACAGTTGGGTTTTTTTGCCCATTTTTTCCCCCTTTGGGGTGCGGTCTTTAAGATTTTTTTCTCCTTATTGTGCCATTTTATAAAAGAGAAAGGAAAAGGTTTTCATCTTTAATAGGAGTTGTTCTGAGTAAGGTAAGATGTTTTCTGTTGGTCTTTCTGACAGCTGGGGTGGTGAATATTTTTTCATGCATGTACACGTTTTGATTCATGTGTTACCCATTAGTACATCTTTTGAAATATTTGTTCAAATCTGTTGTCCATTTAAAAATTGGTTTAAGCTAAAATATTCTGCTATTTCCTTCTTTATGTAGTTAAGTGTTTATCTCTTGTCAGATAATAGTTCTTAAGGATTTTCTTCCATTTTGTGGGTTGTTTCTTAATTCTGTGTGCAGTCTGATGTAATTCCATTTATCTGTTTCTGCTCTAGTTGCCTATGCCTATGATGTCATATCCAAAAAAAAATCTTTGTTTCAATTGATGCACTGGAGCACTTCCTCATAGTTTTAGGTCATATCTTTAAGCCTTTGATCCACTTTGAGGTTTTTGTTTTTTTTATGTTTTTTTGTTTTTTTTGGTTGTTGCGTTTGGTGAAAAATGGAAGTCTGGTTATGTTTCTGTTTTTCTTTTTGCATGGGGTCTCCAGTTTTCCAGGTGCCATTTATTAGCGACTGTACTATCCCCACCATATGCTTCTGGTGTTTCCATCAGAACCAGCGGACTGTCACTCATGGGTTATTTCTGGGGTCTCTGTTAGTTGCACTGGCCTTTGTGTGTGTGTTTCTGCTATTGCTGTGGTTACTCTGGATTCGTAGCACATTTGGAAGTCAGGTGTGCTTCCATAGGTCCCGCCAGCCTTGTTCTTGTTACTAGTGTTGCTTCGTTCTGGAGTCTATGTGGTTTCACAGGAGGCTTGTTCTTTCTATTGATGTGAAGACTATCATTGGTGTTTGATCTAGATTGCATGGAATGTGTGGTGGGCCATGTTGGGTCACTTTGGATTGTATGGACATTAAATGATTTCTTTCAATCCACAAATATGGAGTGTGTGTGTGTGTTCCCTCCCCCCACACACGAGTTTTTAGTGTCTTTTTCAGTCTCTTTCATCAGTGTTTAGAAGTTTTCATTATGGAGTTCTCCATCTCTTGGTTAAATCTTCCTGGGCATCTGCATCATAGCTCTCTCTACTCAGGCCACTTTTTGGACTTCTTAATACTTCTTGGAGCATAGAAATGCTACTGGCTCTGGGATGTTGACCTTTCGTCCTGCAGATTTATTGAATTCATTGTCAGATCTAATTTTTGGTTGGGTGTTTAGGGTTTTCTATATTTCATGTACAAACAAGGATAGTTTGTTTTTTTTTCCCTTCATTCTGTTGGTGCATCTTGTTACATGTACTGATGTGTGTGTGCTGAGCTGTCAACATCTCCAGGATAAATCACATGTGATTGTGCTGTATGACCAGTGTGCTCTTAGATTCAGTGTGCTAGTGTTTTGTTGGGAATTTTGCATCTATGCTCATGAGTGACATTGATCTATAATTTTCATTTTATTCCTCTGGACTTGTCTGGTTTTGTGTCAGATAATGCTGTACTCATAGAATTTTACCCCTTTCAATTTTTTGGAATAGTTTGAGTAAAATTAAACTTAGTTCTTTAAAAGTCTGGTAAAATTCAGCCGTGAAAATTTCCAGTCCAGGACTTGTCCTTCTTAGAAGAATTTTCTTACCAATTCAGTTTTGATGTTCCCTTGCCTTAGGTTGTCTGTGGCCTAAGCTACAGTCTTGGGAGGTCATTCCTTCTAGTTCTTCTTATCTGTTGACAAGTACTTCTTCACAAGAGTCCCCAGTGCAATGGTTCTCAACCTGTGGGTTGTGACCCCTTTGGGGGTCAAATGACCCTTACACAGGAGTTGCCTAAGACCATCGGAAAACGCAGATATTTACACTACAATTTATAACAGTAGCAAAATTACAGATATGAAGTAGCAACAAAAATAATTTTGTGGTTGGGGAGTCACAATATGAGGAAGCTTATTAAAGGGCCGTAGCCTTGGGGAGGCTGAGTTTCTTGTGGCTGTTCATGAGAGTCTAACGATGCTTGTGTTTCTTTACTGTCAGTCGTGATGTCTTTTCTTGTGTCCTGTTTTGTTTGAGGCTTCCCTCTTTTTATTTCTTAGTCTAACTAAATGTCTGTTGAAAAGACTTTAAAAATCTCTCTTTTAAAAAGATCACCCCCTGCCCTATTTGGGTATGTGGATGGTGTTAGGAACAATGGTATTTGCCTGTAACCCCAGAATTTGGGAGGCTGAGGCAGGAAGATTCAGAGTCTAAGGTCACCAGCCCAGACTCAGTCTCAGAACCAGAGCAAATCAATAATATTCCCTTTTTGTTTCACTGGTTTCCTTTTCCCCTCCTGGTGCTGAAAATCCAACACAAAGCTTCCTTTGAGTTCTGGGGCTTCCCAGTGATTAGTGTTGCAGTGTTCACTGGCATCGCGTGTTTGCTTTCCCCCACAGGTCTGCCCTGCGCTGAAGGCTTGGCAGGACCCTCGTGCAGATGTCTGCTTGGGTTGTTGATTTGGCTTTGCTGTTTAGGCTGCAATTTTATTTTGATAGTGCTAGGGTTAAACCTTAAACCTCACGCCTGCCAGACAAATGCCTTACCCCAAGCTTCTGGTGTTCTGTTGTTGTCTTCAGCAGATTCATCACACTGTATCCTAGGCAGGCCTTGAACTCAGAGCATTCCTCCTGCCTTATCTTCTCTAGTGCGAGCAGCAACATTAGTGCCCGGTTCCTTGTATAGATCCCCTGAGCTTCCTTCCCATGCAGCTTTACCCTGGGATCTGTGTGGGAACTGCAGCTATTTAACCTCTGGAAATTTGTTCCTGACTCCCTGCTCCACCAGACCATAGCACTGTCCCACTTCAGTTCCTTACAGTGTGGTTGACAACTGCTCGGGCTGTAAGCAGGTTCCTTGGATTCTTTGTTCAGGGTTCTAGCTCAGTGTGGTCTGTTGTCCCATCCCTGAAAACTCCTTTGCATGTTCTTTTCACTTCTCTGTTGTTTATGGTGAAAGGTCATTTCCAGAGTAATTAATCTGGAAATGTAATTAGTAATTAGTCTGTCTCTGGGCAGACATAGGAGTGTTCCAGTATTGGGCTTTACATGCACAGAATGGAGTTCAGATGCCGAGCATTTCTTCCCTGGACACCTACAGGCATCTCAGTGCGTGTTCAGTCTTAGGTTTTAGAACCCCAATTGTCATCTCTGTCATCTTTTCATAATCAAGACACTGCCCCTACAGAAGTTTAGCTGAGCAGTAGAGCACTTACCTAGAACACATTTCCTGTGGGTGGGGTGTGGCTTTGGAGGCCATGGTCTTGGTTATGTAGAATGCTTGTTTTACAATCTCTTCTGTCAACTATGTTTTCTTTCTTAGTATTTTTAGTTGATCCATTTATGAAGTCTATATTGCTGCCTTACGATTGGTACTCCAGATGGAATAATCCACTGTGACTGACACACCCATCGCTTTATTGTACCCTTCTGCTTTGTGTCCAGGGCCCTGTGTATGTCAGGCAAGCACTCTGCCACTGAGCTACGTCCTCGGCCTTTAAAGTTTTCACTTTGGTGCAAAGTCTTGCTCAGTTGCCCAGGTTGGACTTGAATTTGTGACCCTCCTGGTTCAGCTCCCCATGAGATCACAGGCGTGTGCCACCACATGGTTTATCTACATCATTCCTACAATGAGACCTTTGAAATTTGCTTTCAGTTATTTTAAAACACTCACGACATTATTGTTGACTGCAATTACTTGCTGTGTAATAAATCGCCAAATTTATTTCTTCTGTCCACCTGAAACTTTATACCCTGTGACCAACAGCTGCCATGTCCCTCCATCGCCCAGTGCCTGGCTTCTGGTGACCGTCATACTACTCCCAACTTTTGTGAGTTCAGCTTCTTAAAAATCCCACACGCAAGTGATATATTTGCTTTTCTGTGCCAGGTAGCTCTGGGCTCGTCCACATCATCACAGATAGTGGAGTTTTCTTCTCTCTTAGAGCTGAGTAGTGTCTGTTTGATAGTCTGCCATTGTGGGGAAGTCAGTGACAGGTGCTTGAAGCAACTCTTCATGTTCCATCTGCAATCGGGAGGGGAGGGAAGTAAACACATGCATGCTACTTGCTTGTACTCAACTGGATTTCTTGGCTTTTACACAGTTCAGGACTCTGTCTAGGGAATGATGCTGCCCACTGTGAACTGAGTCCTCCCACATCAACTCAATTAGGACGGTCTCTCATAGACACCCCCACAGGCCAAGCCAATGCAAATAACCCCTCATTAAGACTTTTTCCGGGGGCTGGAGAGATGGTTCAGTGGTTAAGAGCATTGACAGCTCTTCCAGAGGATTCGGGTTCAATTCCCAGCACCCACATGGCAGCTCACAACTGTCTGAAGATCCTGTTTCAGGGGATCTGACACCACCTTCACACCAATGCACATTTAAAAAAAAAAAAAAGAGTCTCATGCTCCATGGACTGAAAAAGACTTTCCAGATTCTGGTTTGTATAAGGTTGGCAGTTAAAACTGGCCATACCACTTTACTTCTTTTCAATTTGACAAGCTGGACATCACTTTTAAACTATGACCTTGTTCCCAAAGTCTCTCTTTTTAATATAATGTAAAATGCAGTTTTGAAAGTTCAAAGTCTCTTAACTTTGGGCCCTGCAAGATTAAAAATAATTTATATACTTGAAATAAATAATGACACAGGATAGTATTCTTATCAAAAGGGAAGAATCAGGGCATCACAGGGAATAAGCAGTTCAAAACAAAATCAAGTCCAGCAGATATGACCTATAGCTCAGAGTCTTGCACCTGGGGCTTGTCTTCTGGCTTCAAAGGGCCTCGGTAGCCCAATTCTTCTAGTTCTGCCACCTGCAACACACGCAGCTTCTTTTTAGACTTTGGCCAGCTGCATGCCACACTACAGCTGTCCTTAGTGGCCATTCCATGGTTCTCCATCACCAATATCCTGAGGTCTTTGTTGTGAGACACCTGAGGCTTCACTTCACTATTGGCTTCTCAGGACCTCTTTGCAAGGACTCTGATTCTGTGACAAAGTGCCAGCCTCAGCTGCTCTCCACGAGCACCTCAATCTTGCATCTTTCGTACTGTACAAGCCAGTACCATCTAGACAACACTGAGACTGGCAAGCTCTGCTGGTAGCTGGAGTTACAAGTAGGCCCTGCTGGACCACAACTATATCGGCGGCTTGTGTGTGCTCCCCTGAGAAAACATCCCCTCCCCCCAAGAAAGCACAAGAGGTTTCGCTTCAGTGATGCTCTTCCATCACTGCTGGCAGTCTCCAGCCCCGGCCTGAGCAGCACACACAGATTCTTAGCCAGAATGTCACAGGGAAGCCTCGTCTGGTTGGCTTTCTTCCTCCTAACCCCCTGAGCCAGGCCTCAGCTGTCTGCATTCTTTTCAAGAGCCTCATGTTTTTAAAGTGTGTGTGTGTGTGCATGTATGTGCACACACGCATGGATGTTCTTGTGTGCATGCATATCCACTTGTGTGCAAGCACCTACAGAAGAGGACATCAGATCTCCTAGAGCTGTGATAGTTGTGAGCTGCCTGGCATGGGTGCTGTGATCCAAACTGGAATCCGTAGAGCGTACCTTGTCCCCCACCTCTCTCCCCATGCTTGTCTTTTACGCTCCCACTGTAAAGCCCAGTATGCTTTGCTCAGAGCACTCAACAGTTTCTTCCACAAAATAATGGAAAAGCATGAAAGCCACATGATCAGGTCTACCCCAGCAGTGACCGTGTTTCCTCAGTTCTCGCCCTGTTCCGGGTTCATCTGTTGCTGTTGTAAATAGCCTCACAACAAGCAGTTTAGGGAGGAACAGATTTATATTTGCTTTCAATTCCAGGGTACAGTCCATCAGTGTGAGGAAGTAAAGATCACAAGAGCATCAGGTCACATCCATAGTCAAGAGTGGAGGACATGAGTGTGTGTGCTGCCCCTTCGCCCGCCTGTGCTCTGCTCCTTTCTCACTCACACACACTTCAGGACAGGTCCATGCTGTCCATTCACCAGTGGTGGGCACTTACTGCCTCCGTATGTTGGCTCTCGCCAGCAGTGCTGCAGTGAACATGGGCGTGCAGACCTCAGTTCCATGGGCTGTGTGTCTGCATGGGATTGCTCCATTTTCAGTGCTTCCATCCTGTTTATCACAATGTTTATATTAATCCGTATTCCCGCCAGCAGTAGGTAAGAGTTCTTTCTTCTCTACATCCTTACCAGTCATCTTTTATTCCTCAGAAGAAATCCTGAATGGAGTGTTATGAAAACTAGAGAGATTTCTTACAAATCTTTCAATAGAAAATCTAAATATAATAAAGATAAAAAATTATTGGTAACAGCCATTGAATTGAATTATATATTAGAGAACTTTTTACCCCTTTTCTTTCTATTTTAAAAAAAAATAAGTGTATGGGTGTTTTGCCTGCGTGTATGTCTGTGCACAACGTACATGCTATGCCCTTGGAGGCCAGAAAAGGGCATTAGATCTCCTGGAACTGAAGTTACCGGTGATTATGAGCTACATTGTGGGTGCTGAGATTTGTCAGAACAGCCAGTGCTCTTGACTGCAGAGCCATCTCCAGCCCCAGCCTTTTCCTGTAATACATTTTCATGACATTTATGGGAGGGCACTCCACCCTGCTGCAGGTGCTGAGTCAGAGGACAGATCGCAGGAGGTGGCTGTCTCCTGCCCTGCTGGTCCAGGGATCATGCTGAGCTTATTCGGTGGTTCCAGCCCCGTTACCTCTGAAGCTCTCGCTGGCCCTCGTGGAGAGCTTTGGGAAATCAGCCTTCTTTTAGGGATGGCCTTAGATGTATAGGAAAGCCGCAGTGCTAAATGCAGTCCACAGAACATCCATATTCTGACCTTGACTCAAATTCAGCTGTTACTAACATTTTAATCTCTTTAGAATACAGTCTCTCCCTGCCTACCTGTGTAGCTACATAAGTCTACTTCTGAGTCACTGAGACAGTTACAGCCATGGCTGCTTGCCTCTAGGTATTTCAGCATGCATTTCACAAGACTGAGAATATCCTTTTACATGCTGCAATTTACTTACCAATTTTTATTCTCTTTAGAGCTGTGTAGTAGATTTGCCATCATCTAAGTAGCTCTCTGTTGATACAAACTTTGTGTTTGGGGAGAAAAGGCTAAAGAAGGCAGCCAGCTAATAAAAAACAAAAACTAGACTAAAAGGCATCTAAATGTCTACAGTATGAAAGTTGATAAGACATGTTAAGCTTGTCTTGACTGCATTAAACAAATATGGAAATAGATGGACTGCAGCTATGAGAAACAGGAGTGGATCTAAGAAACATGCTGAGCTTAGAAAGCAAGATTCAAGTGAGTCTATATAAAGGGATCTCATTTTTTAGTATGAGATTTAAGTTCACAATACCAGGAGACTGCCTTCAGTGGATAGAGGGCTGGCTGGGGAAGGCGCATACTGGGGATCATCTGTAGAGATAATGGCCTAGTTCTTGAGCAGGTAGTAGGCTCACAGGTGTTCACTTTCCTGTCTTACTTCAAAGGTACAAATGTGTGACTTGTGTTCTTGTGTGTTTCTCAATAGTTTAGAGGTAGTTAGAGGGCGCTGTCTAAGTGGGGTTCCTGAGAGGGGCCTCAGGCAGCTTATGATTCAGGGGTATTTCTATGTCTTACATCTCCACTGTGAAGCATAAATTCTTTATGACTTAGGACCATATTTGCTGGTTCAGTCCACAAGAACTGTATGTAGAAGGGCTTAGTCTGTGTGGTTGAGCAAACAATAAGAGATCAGTATGAAACAAAATACATTTAAACACTTTGCTTTCGGGAGAGTTCAAATTGATTTGCTGAAGTTTTTATTTTTCCACCCAAACCCAAAATTTCTAGACTGCTTCTGACATAATTTTGTGTAATACATCAGAAGTTCATTAAAGAGTAATATTTAGGGGGCTGGCGAGATGGCTCAGTGGTTAAAAGCATTGCCTGCTCTTCCAAAGGTCCTGAGTTCAATTCCCAGCAACCACATTGTGGCTCACAACCATCTGTAATGAGGTCTGGTGCCCTCTTCTGGCCAGCAGGAATACATACAGACAGAATGTTGTATACATAATAATAAAATAAATAAATATAAAAAAAGAGTAATATTTAGTTTTTGGGGGGTTTTTTTGTTTTGTTTTGTTTTTTTTTAATGGACTGGAGAAATGGCTCAGTGGTCAAAAACACTGGCTGCTCTTCAAGAGGACCTGGGTTCAATTCCCAGCACCCACATGGCAACTCACAACTCACTCCAGTTCCAGGGGCTCCAACACAGTCACACAGACAAACATGCAGGCAGAACACCAGAGCACATGAAATAAAAATAAACAAGGATTCTATTAGGTTTGTGTAGTAAATTCCTGAGGTGTATCACTTCTGTTTATAAGCTAGGGCATTGAACAGTAAGAATCACGGGCGTGTCAGTGTCAGCTGTGAGAGAAATCACTTTGTTAGCTGTGTTCCTCGCCAGACCTCATCAGTCCTCGACAGTCCTTCCTCAAGCCATCAGTGCTCAGAAAGGGTGTCTCTGAGGGGACATTTATATTGCTTTTAGGAGAGCCATACTTCACTGCCAAGTGAAACTGGTGATTTCATGTGGATTATCTGTGATTTAGTTTGATCCTGTGCTACTACACCCAGTACCCAGTGTGCTCAGCCCACGTTCTCCTCCCTGCACTACCCAGGAAGAGAGTAGGAACTCACTTTGCTCTTGATATTGACAAGTGTAAATCTGCTTAAAAAAAAAAATAGCCACTCAACTCTTCCAGCATCGGTTCCAAGTGGGGATTATCTGCACCACTGGACACGAGTCCTTAATCTCCTTTAGTAAGAGGCTGTGACACTGGAGCACAACAGTCAGCACAACCCAGAAGTTTGTTCCCAGCTCTGATCCTGGGGCCAGAACAAGTTCCTATCTCCATAGGTGGCAAGTCCTCCCTGGTTGTCAGTTCTTAATTTCATATTTGTTCGCAGGGCTTAGATTTGCCTGTGCAAATGTTTGTGAGAAAGTCACCCCCAGGGACCAAGGCTATACTCCATTCACGCACTGCGTTCAGCACACAACACAATGAGCATAAGAAGTACCCTTTGTTACTACACAGTAAACGTGTAACCATTAAGATAATTCTAGCAGTCTGAAATAGCCTGGCAAGCTCTTTTATGAATCATAATATATGTGGAATTCATTTTATCCTTTCTATATAAAGAATACATGCTACGGTATTTGTGTGTGTGTGTGTGATAATTTTATTCCTTGTCAGTTCTCGTGGGACGAAAGTCTTGTGATAAATTTGGATGCACAGGTGCATCTCGTGCTAGCTAGCTAGCTCCTTTCTAGCTGGATTTCAGCTCCACAGCAGCCGGGGCAGGGTGCGGCCGGAGGAGGAAGTCGGCTCTGATGGGGTATTGTAATGTGCTTTATCACAGGAGCCCTGTTGTGTAACAGAAACTCCAGCTTGTCCTCGCCTGTCCTAAGGCATTGCTTCATGAAGGGAAATCAACTCACCGGAATATTTGTGAAATTCAATTAAAATGCTTTCCCAAGCACTCTGTTTTTAAATGCATGCTGGAACAATTTATTATAGCCTTGTGGTCTTTTACAAAACATACTAATTGGGTGATTCCCTCAGCTGTAATTAAATGGATCTGTGCTACTCTAGAAGCCTTGTGTCACATCTGTATCAGATGAAGTGGTGGCCTGCACCAGCCCCTGGTGTTTTCAAGAGCTGCTGTGAACCAGGTTTGTCCAGCAGACAGGCGGCTCTCCTTCACTGTGGGCTTTGCCGCTGTTCACAGAAGTGCGTTCACTCCACTACAGGGTGTTGAAACTTTTCAATGGAAATGGCTTTCACTAACAAAGGAGCATTTTCTTCCCCCTCCCATGTCTTCACTTTCCCCACTAAGTCCTGGCCTCCTCCAGAAGTGACAAAGGTGTGATTGTGCTCAGAGATGGTCACAGAGATAATGGCACCTGCGTTTGTGTCCGCTCCTGGGGACTGCTTTTCTTATGGGTTTGGCTCTATTTTTGTTATTTCAGGAGGTTTAGCCTGCCTTAAGAATTCCAAGAACAACCACCCCACCGACAAAGGCTTTAAACCCCTTTCTGGCTCTCCCAACAGAAGCTGTGTCTGTCCATTAGCTGTTCTTCTAGTTCTTGGGGGGCTCTCAGCCCGGGAACAGTCAGTAGGAATGCAGTGGGACTCCAAGAGTGGCAGGTGGGTTGTTTCTTATGGGCAGGCCTGGAGCGGTTCAGCATCAGACTCCGGGCAGTCTGCAGAGCCGACAGTACGCACATTAAGCTTTGTTTCTTCCCGCCATCCCCTTTTCTAAGTTGTGACTTCCAGCACAACTCAGTGGGCAGCATTTGTGCCATGTTGTTTCCTTAATTAACTTGAAGATAGCATGTCTGCATCCTTTCTGATTCACTTTTCAACCAAGGTTCTGGATGGACAGTGGCGCTGCTTCTGAAGCAGCATTTGCTTCTAGCAGACGTCATTTGAGTCTTCTGATAGAGTTAAGCTGAACACCTTGTCTTCTTCAGGGAAAACCCTGTCCACACAACAGTTAAGTCAACAGTGAAGCAAAAACGTTGGCTCTAGCCACACTGGTCTCCATTAGATACAGTTTATCTGCTGATGACCAACAGACAGGAAGGCAGCATCTATCTTTGGGGCCATGATTCTTTTATACGTTTATAAATAGGTACTAGGTGGTGCACATATCCAACCGCTGTCCTTGGCCGTTTTTCTAACTCTTCCTCTCGAGAGTTAGCCACTTCCCATCACGTCACTGTACTTGGTTAGCCGAGCTGAAGAAGAGTCCTTCTGCAGTCCATACGCCGTGTTCTGAGAACTGACAGCAGCATTCTCGCCTCCCTTCAGACAAGCAGAGAGAAAAGATGTAATGCAGGCTCAGTCAAAACTACTGAGTGGCACCCTGCCATGATGATTCATTTTGCCTTGGAGCAATCTTACACCCTTTGTGAAACTAGGTCCCTTTTGGTTGAAGGAAGAAAAAGACTCTTCCAGAGCTGTCAATCACTGCCTAAGCAGCACCAAATGGAGGACTTAGTGAATCAGGTTAGCACACCCCATCTTCAGACCTTCACCCTCTCACTCAGTAAGTCACATGTGCCCTTGAGTGTGCTTGTGCAATCTCTGTCAGAATAACAATCTGACAGCGTGAAATCCACCTAAGGGAAATGAAGCCAAGTGTGGTGGCAACAGGTGTGTCCAGCTCGCTCGGTCCCACTGCTCTCTCTGGGGTCACTACTGCTAGACAGCACAGCAGCCAGCTGAGGGCTTCCAGCTGAGGGCTTTTGTTCCTGGCCTCCCATATCTTAAACATCGCTGAAATGCGCGAGTGTGTGTGTGTGCGCGTCTCAAAGAAAAACCAACTGAGGATTTCTGCCACTGCAGAAGAAAATAAGGATGGAAGCCGCTGTGTTTGTGCACTTGTACTAATGTACACACTGACATATTGTGTATTTGTGCCTTAGTTCCCACACACACTGGCATATCGTGCGCCCTGGAGAGCCATGGAGTCTTCACCGATCTATTTGAACACCTCCAACTTTAGTAAACATCAGACAATGGCACTCCTGGTACCCCAGCACTCAGAAGGATGAGACAGGAGGATTGTGAGACAGCGAAAAGCTTAAGCTATTTATTTAATGAGAGACACTGTCTCAAAAAAAAAAAATTAACCAGGCAAGGTGGTACACACCTTTAATCCCAGTACTTGGGAGGTAGGGACAGGCAGATATCTCTGAGTTCCAGGCCAGCCTGGTATAGAGAGCTAGTTCCAGTACAGCCAGGGATATACAGAGAAACTCTGTCTTGAAAAACAAAACAAAAAATTAAATATAATAAATTCTGAAGTGGTGGTTTAGCCGTATCGTCTTAGACTGACTCAGGAGATCTGGTTATGCGATCTGAGACGACGCCACGGTAATAAGCATCTTGTGGTGGTTCTGGAGACGCTGCTCTGCAGCGCATGGAAGCCTTATCTCTTGCCTCTGTCCTTCCTTTGTAGTCCACTCTGTGCCACAGGAGGTTGAGGTAGGAGTTGAACTAATTAGCTGGTAATCCAGGGGTCAGTGGGAAGCAAGATGCTACTGCACCTTTCTAAACAAGCCGAGCTCTGAACAGGATCCCCAGACTGCTGCTTTGGGGTCCCCTAAGCCCCTGTATTTGCACACTGTGGACTCCGCTTACCTTCTGAGAACATGCTACACCTCCCTGCAGCATGTGTGGGACCCTTCCCTTGGGGTGTTCTGCAGTCTCACCTGGACGTTTAAGGTAATTACATGCTGCCTATCTGAGCCTTAGGATCTTGTGGATATCAGAGACCGACTGCCCTCTCTGGACTAGGGGCAATAGGACAAAGGCAAAAGCATTCCTTTTCTAAAACCAGACTGAGGAGCAGTATGGGCCTTCAAATAGCCCTGGCTTAATTGTACTGTCAGTGGGGCTGTGGGGTGCGTCCATGGTCAGGCCAAACCTTGTCTCATTGACAGCCTCCCCTGGGACAGGAGTGGGGTTCAGTGGTGACATAATTATTCTTTTACCTCATTTGCGGCACTGAAGGAAAAGCCCTTCATCCTGCTCTGGGCTCACTGAATAGTAATCAGATGCACTGGGCAGAGGCCTCCTCATTCCTTATGCCCAGGTCTTCTGGGAAGAAGGACTCTGTCTCCGTGTTACGTAGCTAGTGGTCAGTTTTTACTCTACCAAAGCGTGCCTCCCCTGCTGACATCAGATCAGGTAACTGTTGAGAAGTACAGAGTTTATAAATGTTGATTTTTTTTTTAAAAAAGTGTCATTAGAATTCTAACCTGGGAACCACCCCTGTACACCACCCCATTGTGTATACCACCATCCCTGCGCACACCACCCCTGTACACCACCCTATTGTGTGTACCACCATCCCTGCGCACACCACCCCTGTGCACACCACTCATGGCTTTGTTGTTGTCATCAGTGCAGTGTTCTGAATTTCTGAAATTTCTGATCACAGTTAGCGATGAAACTTAAATGTTGCTGACATAATACGGTTGTAACATCGATGCATAGTCCTGGTGGAAGACCGCCTTAAACAAATGGAGTGTTACTGCATGCCCTTTAGTTATCCTTAAACATTCTGGTTCACTCATAAATTTAGAAATTGGCTCTGTTTAAAAATAAATTCTCCCAAGACTGGTAGTTCACATGTGTAATCCTAAAACTTGGGAGGTAGAAGCTGGGGGCTCACAAGTTTGAAGCCAGCCTGGGCTACCTAGTGAATTTTAGACCAGCTTGGGTTGCAAAGCAAAACTACAAGCCAAGGAAAATACTTCCATAGGAAAATCTAGAAGTGGAAGCTAAAATGCCAGCTTGAGATTAGAAAAGCGTAGAATCTTCATGAAGTGTAAGTGAATAGATTTAAGTTGTGAGTAGTTGTTTTCTCCTCTGTTCGTATTTGAAAAGATGGCGGCCAGCTCATGACCAGCTGTTTAGATTGATGGATCAGCTCTTTGTGTGGCCGTTCTGAAAACATACTTAGTGTACTAGCCTACCAAATTGCTGCTCATTAGCGACCTGTTTGTCAGGGTTTGTCATCTACTAAATCACTTTTTTTGGGTGAGGTGATTATTTTTCTAAGGGGCCGTGTAGTGTTTTGCTTGAAGGTAAAAAGTACTTACTTATGTCTCCTCCTTACCTTATTTAAGAGGATTAGGGACTGTCATAAATCCTGTCAGCAATGCTAAAATTGTCTGGCTTCAAAGATACTCCAGACTCTCTGCAGAGAAACAGAGTTCTAAATGATTTTTTAAGGAAACAGACACTTCCCTAAGACTGATGCAAGTTTATGTTTTTTTCTCTTTTAAATTGGCAACTTAGAATACAGTTAATAATATTTTAACATATAAGTTGAATTACCTGTTTCAACATTAAGATTTTAAAAGAACACATTGCCACTTTGAACTGATAGCAGTTCGCTCTGTATTCCCCAGCTGTAGATGAATCTGTGTTGATAACACAGCATGGACTAGGAGGCTTTTTGCTCCAGGTAAAATTCATAAACCTAGATAATGAAATCACGTTAAAATAAGCACAATGCAGAGATAGCTGTAATGACACCCGAAGGTAAAATGAGCACAGGTATGAAGTCTAGAAGTCAGCACAGAGCTGCTTCCTGTAGACCTAGTCCTGACCCTTACAAAATATCACCCCTGTCCCTTCCATCTGTGGAAGAGCTGAATTTAACAACATGAGATTTTATCAAGAAATTATGATTCCTTCAGTTGGCTCCCAAACCCGTTTACACATTTAGTAGGCGGGAAAGACGCAACTCAGTGGCAGGACTCCGTTTTCCTGAGCTCAAAGTGGGGAGAGATTGGTCCTGTTACTAAGGGAGAAGTTTTACTAGTAAGCCCGCCAAAAGTAGAATCTCTGGGGCTAAATGGGCTCAGTGGGAGGACATGCGCCTCCACCCGCTCCCAAGAAGAGAGGAAGCAGTGGAGTGCCTGCTTGGGGAAGTGCTGGGTTGGAGTCCCGCATCTTCCCACAGAATTTTGTGGGTTTCCTGAGTCTGGGTCTTCAGACTGTTTCCCCACGAAGCTGCTGTGCAGAGCCGTTTACTTAGCTGGTACTGCCTGCCTCCTCCCCTTTTCATTTTTACTGAGGTAAACTGTTATCTGGAAAACGCACATGTCATAACCGTGTGCGGCACAGTGGGTTTGCAGTCATGTCTGAGCAGTCACGCCTTCAGCCTCCAGCATCTCCCCCAGCCCACCATGGAATCACAGCTGTTCTGACATAATTGTGCACAAGACTCAGCCCCAGACTGCTGAGCCCTGTCGTTCTTAAGAACCGCGTCCTTCTCTTACGCCTGGCGTCCTTCTTTGAACTTTATGGTTTGAAACTTCACGTTGCATGTAGCGCATACATTTTATTGCTGATTCATGTTGCACTGTGAGATGCCAGGATCTACTCATCTGTCCCATCCCAGCAGACATTCATGTTTTTTCCTGCTCCAGCTTCTGTAAACAGTGTGGTTATACAGTATCTCGTATGTGTGTGTGTATCTCAACAGGCTTGCAACATTTCTGTCAAGAACAGCTTTAGCAAGGTCTCTCCCCCCCGCCCCCGCCCATAACAAAAACCTCAGGTTTCCTGAAATCCCGTGAGATGCTGGTTTATATCAGTAGGCATGTTCATAAGCTTCATGTGGACAAATGAGATGCAAAAAAAAAAAAACCAAGGCAGAATATGTTCTCTAGAAAACTCCAGACTTTTCTAAAATTTCAAAGAAGATTTCCATGCCTTTATGTATGGGGCTATAGTATGAAGTTGAGCTGCAGAGTTTTAACTTGTAGACTTTGAGCTGGCATTATCGCCCTCACGGGAGCGTGGCTATCAGGTCACGGTAGGCTGCTCCTGTGTGTGAGCTGAGGGTGACTGGAGAAGCACAGGAGAGGATAGGAGGGGGTGCTGGAGCAGTGACGACAGCTGTGACCTGAGTGGACTGCCGAGTAGAACTGTGTGAGACTAAAATTGCCAAAATTATGAGTATTTACCTTTCACATTTTCCTCCATATTCTAAGTTTTATTTAGTGACTACCTAGTACTTTTGTGTGTGACTGGGTCTCACTGTGTTGCTGTTACTGACCTGAACCTCACTTACTGTGTAGACAGAGCTGGCCTTGAACTCAGACATTTGCTTCCACCTTCTTTCCAGGTGCTGAGGTGAAAGGTGTGCACTGCCACGCCCAACCTAATAAGTACACAATTCTCTTACTACATTTGTTTATCTGCTTACGTTGTTGGGGGAGGTACAAGTGCCCAGTACACATGCTATGTGGTATATACGAACCTCAGAGGGCAACTTGTCAAAGCCAGTTCTCTCCCTCCACCATGTGGGTCCCAGGGTTGAACTCAGTTCATCAAGCTTGGTAGCAAGCACTTGTACCTAGTGAGTCATGGTATGACCCACACACCACTTTAAAAAAAATTGTTTGTTTGTTTGCGTGTGTGCGTATGCACATGCGCATGCAGGTACCCATGGAGGCCAGGAAAGGGTGCTGGCTCTCCTGGAGCTGGACTTAAGTGACTGAGTTGAGTCACTTGCTGCACGTGCTGGGAGCTGGTCTTTGGTCCTCTGCAAGAGCTCTTAACTGCTGAGCTCCCTTCCTCATATATTAATCTTAAGTCAGAAATACTTTTAAAATGATTTTAAGAAAATTTTTTTGTTTGTTTGTTTTGTTGAGACAGGGTTTTCCTGTATAGCTCTGGCTTTCCTGGAACTCACTGTATAGACCATACTGGCCTGGAACCCAGAGATTCGCCTGCCCCTGCCTCCCAAATTCTGGGATTAAAGCCATGTGTCACCACTGCCCAAAGAAAATATTTTAAAAATAATTTTTGTTGTAAGAATTACTGTCTTGATTATGTCTTTTTAAATTTCAGTCTTGGCCTGACTATGAAGACATCTATAAAAACATGATTGAAGTCGCCATATTTTTAGATTTACCTCGTTTTCCAGACATAACTGAAGACTGCTACCTTCATCCCAATGTCTTGTGCATGAAATACTTACTGGAGCTCAATCTCCCTGGTGAGCTGCCGTGTGCAGGGGAGGAGGAGAGGCGGTAGCTACGTCATCTTTTAAGCAGAACAGACGGGTCTTTCTTTCAGCTGCAGACTACTCAAGCTACCTGAGGAGTCCCTAGTAACAGGAACTTAATTCAGATGCTTTCTTAAAATAATTCAGACCATACAACGTGGTTAAAGGGACACTACTGAGAAACAGAGGTCTAGTTCTGTGTGACTTATGCTTGGAAGAACTCATGTGGTTTTTGTGGTCTGTCTTAAGTGCAGACAGAGCAGCGAGTGTCTCAGTGTGGGCCATTGATGGCCTGTGTGGAAAAACTACACTCTTTACCTGAGAGCATTAGTGCTGCATCACGAATCTAACTTAGACCAAAAGTACCAGCCAAATGTGATGTCAGCCCTTGAGAGGCGAGAAAGAGCTCAAGGCTGAACTGAGCTAGCCGGGGAACCTTCTTGAACAGCTGCCACAGTTCTGGAGGCTAACCCACATAGTGCTGGAAGCGTGCAAACGTTCACACGTGTGGAAAACCAGGGCAGCGAGGACTGTGCTGAGAGTCAGAGCCTCTCATGCAGAACACACGTGCCAGGCAACCCTGATGCCTCCTGAGAAACAGGCAGCCCTGGATGTCACACCAGACTAGAAACACGGAGTGCTACTGATAGGGAAGGGCCTAGGGCTTCAGGTTCTAAGTCTCCCGTGATTCGGCCTTTGTGCTGTAGATATAGCCTGTGCTGAATGCTTAGTTTCTTTGGAAAAACAGAGAATCTAGCTGAGAACATGTTGAGTCTCCAGGGCTCCCATGGCACCCAGCAGCCGGTGCTTCCTGGAGGTCCATCCCACACACCGGTAAGTGTGCCTTGCTGTAGAGACACGGGTGAGGGACAGGTATGGAACAGCACAAAGCTGATGTGTGGCTGTCTGCATGAGACCCAAATGTGTCCCACACATAAATGTTTCAGGAAGTCAGGCAGGACTGCCAAGATCCACCCAGTACCATTTCTACACTGGCCTCATCTTCTAGTATTATTTATCAAACATTGCTCTCCAAATTCCTACATGGCATCACGTTTTAAATAAAAGGTTTCTGGGTAAGGTGTTGCAAGCCTGTAATCCCAGCCTCCACTCCAGAGGCTAAGGCATTAATCGTGAGTTCGGGGCCAACATGAATTTTACGGCAAGAACCTGCCTTATGAACAAAGCAGATAGTAAAGATGCTTTGTGGATGTGCATATTACTGTGGCCTAGTGAACCAAGTGATTTAATCTGTGTTTAACTGTTTACTTTTCAACAGACGAAATGCACAGTTTGACCTGCCAAGTGGTAAAGATGACTGGAATCGGAGAAGTGGACTTCCTGACATTTGATCCTATTGCTAAAAAGAAAAGGACAGTTAAATACGATGTACAGGCTGTGGCTGTCATTGTGGTGGTGTTAAAACTACTCTTTTTGCTGGATGACAAATTAGAATGGTAAGTTGATGGCAGATGGCTTTTTATCACACTGACTCCTTTTTAAAAAAAAAAAAATAACAATGCCAGGTGGTGATGACATGTGCATCTAATCCCAGTACTTGGGAGGCAGAGGCAGATCTCTGTGAGTTCAAGGCTAGCCTGGTCTACAGAGCTAGTGCCAGGCCAGACTCCAAAGCTACAGAGAAACCCTGTCTCAGGGAAGAAGAAAAAAAAATGGGAAGAAATGTAGCATAGCTTTTGCTAGTTACTCGGATTTGTGGGAACCTGTGTTTTCCAGCAGGCTATGATATCTGGTACACTGTAGACACAGGGGTTTCTAGCAAGGACCTCAGCTACCTGATTATGCCTGCTTCTGAGTTGGCAGCATCTCTCGTCAGCCCTCGAATTTCTGGATTTTAAAGCATTATACAATGTAAAAAATAATTGGCACCCTATCAGGCTCCTTTCGGCTCCTGGTACCACGTCTCTCAGAGATTCTTTTCGATTCTTAACAGTGCTTTACAATGTTACTCTCTTAAAAGTCACAAGGGATGAAGATCTTCAGGGTCTTCTTCCAGGATAGTGACTGCTCTCGAGCTTTTCTGCTTTCCCTTGTCAAACCTGGGGTGGTGGAGCACACCTTTAATCCCAGCACTTGGAGAGACGGGGGCAGGCAGATCTCTGTGAGTTCAAGGCCAACCTAGTCTACAAAGAAAGTTCTAGCCCAGATGGAGCTACCCACTGAGACCCTGTCTCAGAAAACTAAAATCAAATAAAAAATTTGTGTCTAGACACATGCCATCTAAAGAAGTTATCTTGTGGTTGTATCCTCCAGGTCTTACTCTGGGCTTGCTGAAACATATAATGAAGAACACAAAGAAGGTACATGGATTTTGCATCAGTCAAATTCAAAAGGGGTTATAAATGATGGATTAAAAGGTAGTCAGTGTGGAGGAGAATGATGGACAGTCACATACATGTGTGTTCGGATGTGTGCCATCTCTTCCATCTGTAGGTCTGACTGTTGGATCTGTGGCTACCAAGAGACTCGGGTGGTTTCTCTTGTGTTCTAGACTCAGCTGTTGTTAATTCTTGCTTGCTGCTCGCTAGCCAGACCAGACCATGAACTTCTGCAGTAGTGTGGTGTCTGGGGCTGCCTGAGCTGGTCCCTCTACATGAAGTGCTCTTCAGGCTTCTCCCGTGAACAGCATTAATAGCAATTTCCTACCCGCTCCCCACACCCACTCACTTCACACCAGTCCCCCTTTCCCAGAGCCAGAACTGATCACACCTGCCGCCACTGCTGCTGTCCAGACTTCCACTGGGTATTTATGGAATATAGCTAACTGTGTGTGGAATAATAGCTAATGGCCTAAGTCTGTCTGTCCCTCTGTCCCTGTTAGACTGCCGGTGTTTGTAAACTCTTGGACAACTGTGTGGCATGCAGTTTGTAGCTGATAAGTAGACAGATAGTTACTACGCCTGGAACACATGACTTCTGCATAGTTTGGCCAGCTCACCTACACTGAACTATACACTTAGCCTCTCTTTGCTTTTTCATTTTAAGATGAGGTCTCACTAAATTGCCCATGTTGGTTTGTGTCACTTTGTACTTGAATTATGACCCTTCTGCTTCAGCCTCCCAAGTAGCTGGGTTATAATCCAGTGCCCACAGGTTCCCATTTGCTTTTTGAAAAGTTTATTGTGTAGACACAATCTGTGCAGTTTTATGTCTACACAAATTCTTAAATTCAGGTACGGTTCATGTTTGTAGAAAGATTTTTGCTCATCAGTTTTAGGAGCTTGGGTTTAATATTCTCAGTTCATGTGTTTTCCATAACATGTGAAGTGAAACACTCCTTCCTGTCCAGTGCTTACAGTAACATGTACATAGGATTGAACTAGGCGTCTTCCGATGCTCCTTCAGTGCTAGAGGCGGTGGTTGGTTATGGAGACATGGCTAAGAGATGTTGTGTAGTAGGAGTCCGCCCAGACTCCTGAAATAACCACACAGAAACTGTATTAATTAAATCACTGCTTGGCCTATTAGCTCTAACTTCTTATTGACTAGCTTTTATATCCTAATTTAACCCATTTCCATTATTTTATATTTTACCATGAGGCTCATGGCCTACCAGCAAGGTTTCAATATGTCAGTCTCTAGTGGCAGCTCCTTGACTTCTCCCTGACTCTGCCTCTCTTCTCCCAGCATTCAGTTTAGCTTTCCCCACCTATCTCTACTCTACCCTATCACAGGCCTAAGACAGTTTCTTTATTAACCAATGGTATTCACAGCATACAGAGGGGAATCCCATATCAATGTTATTCTTGTAGACTTCATAGTATGTCTCCCATCAACAGCACAGGTTTGTGGTCCATGCTCTACACTGCCCTAGGTACTGTCACGCCATCCCCTTCACCCCTTGAGGAGATTGGGGGTCAAGAACTTGAGTTGACTTAACTCTTAGTTTTCTTCTGCCCTTCCAGTTCTTTGGGTGGTTTCCTCTCTCTGGCTGTATCGCCTTCAAGGCTGTAATGTTTGTTGATATTGGCCAGATGAAAAGATTTGTAATTAGACATGAAAGAGGCCATTCTTACTGGAGGATAATGGAGAGCTATCCTGTGTATACTCGCTGTGTCCAAGTCTGTTGTCTCTGTGCCTGTGTCTCAAACACTCCAGTAGCCCGCTTCCTTCCTCATGGTCGGACTCTCTGAATTAGGAGTGGAAGAATAGAAACAGGTCCTGAGGGAATGCCAGTCTGGATGATCCACCATAGCACCAGAGCGTCTTTCCCAATCATGTGCTTCTCAACACAGTTCTGCCAGGGACTGGGATGCACATGCTGAGTGTGGGAACTGGGGAAAAGGTCTGGTTGTGTAGCTGCCTTCCCCAGGAGGCAGCAGAAACCCTTTAAAGCCTAGGAGAAATGTGTAAAAGAACATTTCAGGACAGTCTTGTGGGGCCACAGTGTAGGTCACAACTTACAGGAGAGAGTGGCAGGTAGCATGAACGCTGGTGTGGAGACAGTGGCTCTGCTCATCCTCTCCAAGAGCTGTCATGTAAATGTTCTATTTAGGAATAAATTCAGATGTGATAATGTGTTGTTTTAATGGATGAGTTCTACTGCTAAGCATGGATTTCATTTCTCTCAGATAAACCGCAGTTTGATTTCAGAAAATGGTACCAAGTTATGAAGAAAACCTTTGATGAGAAAAGACGACAGTGGGAAGAAGCAAGGGCCAAGTAGGTCCCCCTCCTCTGCTCCCTACCCTGTGTCCCCTCCTCTGCTCCCTGCCCCATGTCCCCTCCTCTGCTCTCTGCCCCGTGTCCCCTCTGCTCACCTGCCCCGTGTCCCCTCCTCTGTTCCCTGCCCCGTGTCCCCCTCCTCTGCTCCCTGCCCCATGTCCCCTCCTCTGCTCTCTGCCCCGTGTCCCCTCTGCTCACCTGCCCCGTGTCCCCTCCTCTGTTCCCTGCCCCGTGTCCCCTCCTCTGCTCCCTGCCCCGTGTCCCCTCCTCTGTCCACCTGCCTCGTGTCCCCTCCTCTTTTCACCTGCCCCGTGTCCCCTCCTCTGTTCCCTGCCCCGTGTCCCCCTCCTCTGCTCCCTGCCCCGTGTCCCCTCTGCTCACCTGCCCCGTGTCCCCCTCCTCTGCTCCCTGCCCCATGTCCCCTCCTCTGCTCCCTGCCCCATGTCCCCTCCTCTGCTCTCTGCCCCGTGTCCCCTCTGCTCACCTGCCCCGTGTCCCCTCCTCTGTTCCCTGCCCCGTGTCCCCCTCCTCTGCTCCCTGCCCCGTGTCCCCTCCTCTGCTCTCTGCCCCGTGTCCCCTCCTCTGCTCTCTGCCCCGTGTCCCCTCTGCTCACCTGCCCCGTGTCCCCTCCTCTGTTCCCTGCCCCGTGTCCCCCTCCTCTGCTCCCTGCCCCGTGTCCCCTCCTCTGCTCTCTGCCCCATGTCCCCTCTGCTCACCTGCCCCGTGTCCCCTCCTCTGCTCCCTGCCCCGTGTCCCCTCCTCTGCTCACCTGCCTCATGTCCCCTCCTCTGTCCACCTGCCCTGTGTCCCCTCCTCTGCTCACCTGCCCTGTGTCCCCTGTTTTGCACTTTTCAATGTGTGCCTTGGTAGCATATAACCTTTCTCCAGAAATGTTGGTTCTGTATATTCTAGTTGATTTTTTTTCTTTAAGGAAGGCAGAAAATATAAATTTATGTGAAAATGGGTTGTCATAATAATACCAAGAGGCAGGTGTTCAGCATGCCCAGGGACTCTGTGGTGGCAGTGACTGACATCAGTTGATGGAGGCTGCCACTGCCTCTGTGTATTAGCACACTATCATATACTGTGTAGAGGATGGCTTTGATATGGGACCCTCTAGACAGCCTATACCTCGGGGCCTAGTGTCTCCCTGGAAAATGGATTGTATAAATAGACTTGCTGTAAAATCCTCCCCCAATGTAGCTAAATGCTAGTACTTTGAGACATACAGCTGATTCTAACACTGAAGTATGAATTTTATTGTTTTATTTATTTGTTTTTTTATTACTTGGGATGGACCCAGGCCTCCCTGTTGCTCTAGACGTTATCTTTTGGACTGTCAGATGGTCATTAGCACATTTCTGAAGTTAACCATGGTACTTTGCATGAGATTATGAAAAATGCTGGTAAAAACAATAGTTTAAAACCAGCTTCATAGGCTGCTTCGATAGCTGCCAGCTTAGCACAGGGTTGAGAAGAACCTGGATGGAAGTTCCAAAGCACATGTAGAACTCATTGCTGGGCTGGGGGAGATCGCACAGCCAGCAAGCATCAGAGCATGAGCTCAATCCCCAGCACCCATGTAAAAGCTAGATGTGAGTACAAACCTGGAATCCCAGCACTGGGGAGACAAGAGACAGAAGGATCCCTAGGGCTTGTGGGCTGTCCAGTCTAGCCCAATACAAGCTCCAGGTCCCCATGAGAGACACTACCTCAAAAAACAAGGTGAAGTGGGTCCTGAGGTTGACCTCTGGCCTACACACGTGCACACACATGCACACAAAGGAAGAATAGAAGGAGGAAAGATGGGAAAGAAAAGGCTTGCTGATCTCTTGGGTTAGGTAAAATTTCTTAGATATAACATGAAAACCATGATCCATAAAAAAGAAATTGGTGGGCTGGAGAGATGGCTCAATGGTTAAGAGCGTTTAGTGCTTTTCCAAAGGAGTTGTGTTCGATTTCCAACACCCACACGGCAGCTCACAACTGTCTCTGACTCCAAGACCTGACACCCTCACACAGACATACTTGACAGGGAAAATACCAATGCAAATGAAATAAAAGTAAATAGTTTCTTTAAAATAATAGAAAAAAGAGAAACTGATAAATTGGACTGCAGAGGGGAAATTTCTCCAAAGTGCTTAAGAGAAAACAGCTGAAAACCGGGCATGGTGGCGCACACCGTTAGTCTCAGCACTCGAGAGGCAGAGACAGGAGGATTTCTGAGTTCAAGACCAGCCTGGTCTACAAAGTGAGTTCTGGGATAGTCACGGCTACATAGTGAGAACCTGTCTTTAAAAAAAAAAAAAAACAAAAAAAAGTGAAAGAGAAAAAAGAGTAGTTGAAGATCACATATATGAAAGATTTTTATTTGTAAAATATAAAGAATTCATAAAATAGGAAAACAACTCAATTTTTCAAATGAAAAAACTGAAGATGTACAGGATAAAGAAGAAAAGATGTCTACTGTAATTAGAAGGGGTCCACTTTCAATACAATTGCGCATACTAAGTATTGGAGTCTAAAATGGTACAGCTACTTTGAAGAGTTCAAGTAAAATGAAAATTTATGTTCCCACAGAAGTTCATATAGAAATGTTTTTGTGACTTTTGCTGGTGATGAGAGAGAGTAGCTGGCTTGTCCACACCATACAGCCACACAGCCCACTTAGCATACAAACCAAAGCCTCCCATCTAGCCAGCAGTGAGTCCTGAGTCTTATGTGGAAAACAGAGGTCCAGAAGGTTGCATACCATACACGTCTGTTTATATCACATTCTGAAAATGGCCAAGCTTACAGGATAAAGACCGTGGCTACCTAGATCAAGGGTGTGGGAAGGACAACTACAAAGGGACCTGGCTTTTGGAGTGCTGGGGCTGTCTGCTTTAGTCACCGTGCTGATTACACAGCTAGTGGGAATGCTAATTGGAAGTGCCCTGAAAGGGGTTTCATTATATGTAAATTACACCTTGATCCTTCTTCCCAAACAGTCAAACAAACCATGTCAAGATAAGGAAGCATGTAGACAGGGTCTAGCTAGAAACCCAAGGCCTTTGTGGTGTGTCTGTTTGGGAACCTCTGTGTCCTGGGAGAAGCAGGCAAAGGGGGCAGATATCTGGAGAAGACTCCATTTCAGAAGAGTGTCCAAACAGCTGGAACTTTGTCATCTTCAGTCACTGTCCCATCTTTTGGGCATCTGGCCTTGGGTGGTAGTAATGCCTCCTTGATTATGGTGGTGGCCACTTGTCTAGGCCTTCATTACCAGTGCACAAGAACTACTGTCTAGACCCAGCTCCTAAGGAAAGCGTAAGAGTGGGTGTTCCTAAGGCCATGACTATACAGGGCACTTGTTACACTTATCACTTAGGAAAATAAATGATAATTGTAAAAAGATGTCTTAGAAAATCACAGACTCACCGTAGAACCAATGACATCTCACTGATATTTTGTTGTTTTTTGCTTTTTTTTTTTTTTTTTTTTGTCCAAGACAGGATTTCTCTGTGTAGCCTTGACTGCTCTTGAACTGACTCTGTAGACCAGGTTGACCTCAAACTCGAAGATCCACCTGCCTCTGCCTCCTGGGTGCTGGGGTTAAAGATGTGCACCACCACACCTAACTAATTTGAATTTTTTAATATTTGAGAAAAATCTCAGTTCCTAAATTTGGTAAAGTGATATTTGTCACTTAGCCCTAACATTACTAAAAAAGTCCACATGTATTTTCTTAACTAACCCTTAAAAATGAGGAGAGTATCAATTTTTAAGTTTTATAGGTAAATGGAGATATTTGTGTTTTTGACTTCCGGCTCCTTAGTGTCTTTTCTAGAAGGTTCTACTTATTTCATGAATACCTCTGAGCCAGGCAACCAGGCACTCTGCCAAGCACTAGATATACCACATCTAATGCCTACATAGGGCTTATACAGTATAATGTGGTGGTTGTTTCTCTTGTTATTAAGACAGAATCTCATGTAACCCTGATTGTCCTCAAATTCATCATATAGTCCATGCTGGCTTTGAACTCCTGATTTTTCTACCTCTTGGATATTGAGATACTGGGCTGTACCACCATTCCTGGCATCACGTAACAAGACATGTTATCTCTTTTATTGTTGTTGTTTTTGAAACAGAGTCTCACCATGTTGTCCTGGCTGCATTCTGAGCACTGGGATTAAAGGTGTTCTCAACCACCACTCCAGACCTCACAAATATGGCACAAATTACTCCCATAACAGTCCTGAAAGAGTAGGAAACAGGGCACAGAAGCTAAATGTGGTTGTTGGTTCATTTATTCATTTACTCCATTATAATAAACAAATATTTAATTTGAATGCCTACTGTGTGCCAGCCCATCCATTTCTTTGTTTCGGTTTTTCTAGGCAGGGTTTCTCTGTAGCTATGGACCCTGTCCTGGAACTTGCTCTGTAGATCAGGCTGGCCTCGAATTCACAGAGATCTGCCTGTTACTGTCTCCTGGGTGTTGGGATTAAAGGTATGTGCCACTGCTGCCCAGGGACTTCGTGGTCACTCGGGCTGCTAGACACTGGCGGAAGCAGATCGGACCCTCTGGCTCAGTGTCCTTTTCTGCTGCCATGGTGTTTTTTTTTAGAGGCCTGAATCAAGATTAATCTTTTTATTGTGATTTCTAAAAGTCTCCTCCTTTAGGAAGCACAGGAATGATGGACGTGAGCTTAGAAATACGTCGTCATCTTGTCCCACACCAGCAACCTCTCCTGGGCCTCTGCCTGGACCAGAGATGGTTATGTCACCATTCATTTCTGGTCACCAGTCACCTGCGGGAATGCCAGATAGCACTTAGCCTTTGCCCTGGGGTGGAGGTCGGGGACCTTGTGGACCAGCTCAGGCCAGCACCCCTCTGCAATGAACACACCTGTTTGCCCTTCCCCTACAAGGAGGTTGCCTTGGCAGGTGAGGGGATGGTCTTAGGTCTGTCATGCTAGAATCTGGGCCGTTCTTTCTTCTCACCAGGAAGAGGGTGTGTGCCAGAGAGACTGGCAAGCACTGTCTATTTTGTATGAGGTTCCAAATCAGATTTCTAAGGACAGCACTCAGAGATGAGCATTTGGGGCAAAGGCAGGGGAAGCAGCAATGAGAGTAAACAGCACGGTCGTGTGTGGTGACGGAAACAGTCTCTACTGCATGCTGTGTAGTGGCACCTAAAGGGTCCCTGACTCCTGCAGGAATGGAAGCCCTGGGAGAATGTAGACAGTGCCCGGAGCCACTAGGCTTCAGGTCCTGCCTCCGTCTCTGAACTGTGTGGACATTCGACCCTCATTCTGCTTTACTTCTTTCCAACCTTGTGTAGATATTATTGGAAAACCAAAAGACCAATCTACCGTTCGCACATCGACAAGTCAGTCGCGTATAAGAGAAGAGGTGAGTCTGCTGGTTCCTGTTGGGTACCAGGTAGCAGTACAGTTGGTAGTATCAGCCGTCTGCACATGGAAAGCCAATGCATGAACACATTTCCCACTCGATGGGGATGTGCTCGTGTCTATCTCCTGCCAAAGGAGAAACCACATAGACATCCACATCCAGGAATTTGCCTGCCTCTTCACAGCAGAGCGATTGTCTGTCTCTGTGACTGCGAGAGCTCTGTTGGGAAACTGGCCCTGAGATTGTCTGGTGCTCTTCTTCAATCATTGTTAACTTCCTCAGGCCCCTCATGCAGCTCCAGCCTCACCTAAGGCCACCCTCATGTTACTGCGGTTGTGAAACCAGCTGGGTGCGAGTGTGCACTCAGGAGGGAGGTGACGCCAGAGTTGGAGGCCAGATTGCCCCCCCCCCACGGCCAGAGGCTAAGAAGCCAACACTAGTCCATTCTTACAAATTCCTGGCTTGCTTGTGAACTGACCTTTGCCTCTGCCTTCCACCTGCAGAAATGGTGAAGAATCTTCAGAAGCAATTTAGTGCCCTGGTTGGCTCAACACCTGCGGTAGAAAAGAAGGCCCCTTCAAGCTTTCAGTTCAGCTGGACTGAAGGAGACAGCGGTAGCCCTTGTTTCCATGGACATAGCCTCCGGGGACTCCTTATAACGAAAGGCCAGTCCTTGATAACCAAGAACTCACTGTATTGGCTCAGTACCCAGAAATTCTGTAAAAGGTACGCATGTTTTCAAAACTCCACAAGCATGAGGCATGATGAGACCTCCTGCTCTGCCTGAGGTGTGTTCCTTTCTTTTCTTCTATGAAGTTATAATATAATCACACCATTACCTACCTCCCTTTCTTCCTTCTAGACTTTTCCAAAACCCCTCCTTGCTATCTTTCAGATGCACTGTCTTGCCCCTTTTTTCACTGTTATATACATACATACATACATATATATATATATATATATATATGTGTGTGTGTGTGTGTGTGTGTATGTATGTATTCTTAACTATGTAAGTACACCCTGCTCAGTATTTATAGTGTTATGTGTATGTATGTTTGCTATTGGATAACCCAGTGGTGCGTTCTTCTCTAGGGAAGACTGTTTTCCCTGCTCTCGGCACGTCTTATGCCTGTAGTTCTCTGTGTAGTGTAGAGGCCTCGTGGGCTCCTCCCCTCCCATCCATTTTGGCATGTCTGTTGTCCTGTTCAGCTCGAGTTTAGGCAGTTGTAAGACTTCATGTGTGTAGCTTCCGACATTAGGAGGCACAGTCTCATAGCGAACTCCTGGTCCTCTGCCTCCTACAGTCTCTGCCCCTCCTCTGCTGAGTGCCCTGAGCCTGAGGTGCAGGAGTACTGTGTAAATGTGTCTAGGACTGGGTTGCACACCTCTGCATTTTGTTTGGCTGTGTTTTCTGAACTGGCCCCATCTCTTGCACAGAGAAGTTTCCTCGATGAGGATGAGGACTGCACTTACCTATGGATGGAAGGACGGACATGGAGTGTAGTTAGGGTAGTGAGGTGGGGGTCGTAGGTTCTTCCTTAATTAAAAACCAAGTGAATGAACGAACAGACAGCAAAATCCTGGGAACTTAGGGCCACACACACATGGATCACACCGCTCAGAATGATGGCCCAGGGATGGGTGTGTACCTGTCTTTAAACATGACTGCGGGTTAAATCAAACATTTCAGAAATCAAGACTGGTACAGCGAACCCCTCCTGTCTCCAGCTTAGCAACCATAGACACTGTGAAGAATTTTCTCTTCATATAATTAAGGACCTCAACAAATTTCCCAAGTTTCCTTTGAAGTCATAATACTGTTTTAACCATATATACTGACAAAGGGACTTTGGGGTGTCAGTGGATGGATGCCAGAGTTTCTGAATTATTATTTTAAGATAATTTACCTCTTTTTCCTTCCCATTCTAGCTACTGTAAACATGTGACAACCTATGAAGAATCAAATTTTTCTCTGAGTTACCAGTTTATACTAAATATCTTCTCATTCTTACTAAGAATAAAGACTTCTGTTCTCCATGAAGAAGTGAGCCTAATTGAAAAGAAACTTTTTGAAAAAAAATACAATGAATCAAAAAAGAGGTCAAGACCTAAGAAAGTAAGAAGACACTGAGAACCAGAGAAGGGCGTGCTCTAAAGGATAACATCGGATCTTAGGGAATTGTGGGAAACACATTATTCTATATATATACATATTGATATGTATCTTTATATGCATTGTAAAATAGGTGAACTTTGAATTATTTTCATGAATGCTTTTTTCAGAAAAGTAAAAATTATGTAAATGACACCTGGAAACCTATATTCACTGGATTTTAAAACTCAACTTTCTTTTTCCAAGATGGGAACTATCCATTTAGTTCAGACCAAGAACTCAGTGTGCAGCCCAGGCTAGCCTGGAACTCACTATTGTAGCCCAGGCTGACCTCAATGCATCTCCATCTTGAATCAGGGATTGCAAGCATGCACCAGCGTGACTGGCTTTGAATTTGCTTCTTAGATTAGATTACTCTTCACTTTTTATAAAGCTGATCCCGGGCGGGTCAAAGATCTAAACAGTGTAAGTATTCACTTACACATGTGTAAGGATGCTGAGGACACAGGATGGTTGACGCTGGGTCTGGGGAAGACCTGAGCTTATCTCAAACTGGAAGCCACAAGAGAAGATGAGCGGCATCACCATGATAAATGGCAAACTGGGGCAGCGTGTCTGAGCACACGGTGCTTGCAGAGCAACAGGGGAAAAATGGGGAAATTCAAAGGCCAAGCTGACAAGACACGATACTCGAGCTCACTCACAGCGAAGAAATACGAATGAGCCGCTGTAGCCATAGTCGTTTGGCGGGTGGTGTAAAGATGTGTGCCATGGCGAGGCTATGGAAAGTTGGGCCTTCCTGTTCAGTTACTTTCTCATCAACAGCTGCCATGTTCTGGTCACGATCCAGGCGCCAGGCGTACAGCACTGAATACGTGGCCTGCTTAAGGGTCATATGATTGAGTGGAGCTGATAGTGGTCTGTCTTAAGGGGGGAGTGAAACCAACCAGGAACAAATGAGGTGACTGGCAAGGGAGAGGAAGGGGTAGTCTACAAAGCACTATTGAGAGGGACCATCTAGAGAGGTGACATTAGAATGGACACCAACTTGCACAAAACGCAGCAGAGGGAACCAGCTTGTCACCTCAGGGAAGATCACTCATCACAGAGGGACTAAGCACAAAGGCTGACAGATTCAAGAACAGCCCACTGCTGGGAATGTCAGGGTGCAAGAGAAGGGCCGAAGAGGATGGCATATATCATTCAAGGCCATGAGAAGAATTTTTATCCCAAGTTTGTCATGGGAAGCTCTGAGAAAAATATAAGCAAAAGCCTAAGGAAAATCTCTTTATGTTTGCTGGTTTCAGGTTTTGTTTTGGAAATCAGTAGTGAATCCTGTCGTTTTAAAACAAATTTGGCATCTCTGAGATGATCTGATGGTCTCATTTGGTCAGCTCATGTAGTCGTTTACACTAACTGAATTTTAAATGTTGAATCAACCCCACTCCCTTCACCTTGACTCACCATCTGTTTTATATATTAAGTTTGGTTTCTGGGAAACATGGTTTTAGAGTTGTTAGAGACAACATTTTGATAGCCTTGACTCAGTCCTCTGTCAGTCTTCTGAACCAGCTGGGGTTAGAGGCACAGCTGATAGGCTAAAATGTCATTGATAAGTCTCTTCTCAGTTCATGAGGGACATCCTGGAGTTTTCTTTTGTATGGTCTTGGACTTGAGATCTTACCATGTTTTTCATCGCTTGTTAGCAATGGGTTCTGCTTCCATCGCTGGGACTGTGGCGGTCCTTAGCTCTGAACTAATCAGTAAGAAGGTAGATCCAAGATGGCCACATGGCACATGCAGGGGAAGCCCTGACCTGCCTCACCTGGCAGTCAGGTGCACTGACTCTTAGGCACAGGGACCCACGGTCCAGAGCAGCACATGGCAGTCTCAGAAATAGAAATGTTTTCAAAGCTGATGCAGCCTACGATGCAACAAAAAGCCCCGACTCTCCTGCATTTTAATTTTACCAGTGAATTTTGACCCCGTTACCATTTTTTAGTACACAACCACGACCATGTGCACTGGTCCAGCTTGGACACTTCCTCTGCAGAATGCCGACACACTGCTGTCTGTTCTTAGTAACCCCCCCCCCACACACACACACTAAAATATGTGTGTTCTTTGGTAGTTTGAGACTTGACAGGAGTGCCCCCCGTGCAGCTCTGGTTCCCATACACAGGAGCAGTGGGCATCACTGTGGGGCTGCAGTGTTGGTTTCAAGTGGGTGAAGTGCTTCATCCCCTAGAAGTGTGGTTTTAGGGGGCATGCAGCAAGTTTGCCTGCCATTGACCCTCAGAAGAGGAACCACTCAAATCTAGAATGGAGGGGGGAGCCCAGGACCTGGCCCTGACACCTGGCAGCCAGCATGGTGAGTTCACCTGTACAATACCTCTAATTCTTATCCCCACACCTCAGCCCCATTCATGGCACACCTGTGACTCGGTGTACACACAGAAAAATACTGGGAAGGGACACCACACCCCATCTTCCAGAAGACTGCTGTACAAGTTACCTGAGGTACTTGAATGCTACAGACAATGAAGAGTGGAGATTTGTACCTTGTGCGGAGCTGGTGAAGTTTCGTTGTTTCTAACTTAAAATGCCTCTGAGTTCTTGAGAGCTGAGTAAATTCACACGGTTTAGTCTCTCATAAAATACACTCAAGGAGCTCTTGTGTGTGTCCAGTTGTTTGCCGCCTTGTAGTGCGCCAGGTTGACCTGCTAACACACATGGCCAAGAGAACTCAGTAAATGAAGAGCCCTGTGTTTTGGCTCACTTGACCTTTTGCTCTTCTGGGGCAATTAATTTCCTTTTGGAACAACCAGTGTACCTTGCAAATCTTTGCAGGGAACTGGGGCTTGTGACTGTTCCCCAAGACCTTTTAAAGCCAGACTGCCACTTGTATATAATTGCCTTTGTCACCACTGCTGTTCACAGTAGGTGCATTAAGTGGTCCATTTTTACCTAAAGCGGAAAGGATCGGGCTGGGGGTGTGGCTTTGTGGTGGAAGCGCCTACTGCACTAGCATGAGGACCTGAGTTCGGATCCCCGGCATCCAGATAGAAAATCCTAGCTCGACAGCACTCAGCTGTAACTGTGGTGCTAGATCGGAACCTAGACAGGTGGGTCCTCGGGGCTCACTGGCTGGCCTGTCTAAATATAACAAAGGGAAGGAGGGAGGGAGGCCTTAGGAAGAAAACTAACCCCAAGGCTAAATCAGTGAGAGGATGGAAGATGTTCTTAGTTTTCTCTTAGAAATTCCCACCAGAAGGAAAATCTTTCTGGAACCCTGCCTGTTGAACTGCTCTGTCCTCTCCCTCCATGCTCACCACAGCCAACTCCTCTAAAGCTGGTTCAGTTTTCCTTTTGTGACTTCAGTTTTAACTGTCCCTATGTCTAGCTGACATGCTTTGCACAGTGCAGCCCTGCGTCATTAGAGGGCACAGATAAGGAGCATCCCAGAGTCACCCTGCAGGAGGACAGTGTGAACAGGATGCCCACAGCCCGCACATGTCCCTTAGGAGGAGCTGCCACTGGGCACCTTCTCCCTGGTGCTTCATCCTGTGCCTTCTTCCCTGGCTTTGCTCCCTGGCCCTTCCTTGGCACCTGAATACTCCTGTCTTTCCATTACTCAGCACCTCCAGTATGTCCTACTTGGCACATTTAACATAGTGCCTGGGTCCTCTTGTCCAGGATCATTTCTTATGGCTCCTTAGAGAACCCTGTTGTTGGTAGATGCTCCAGCTATGTAATGACTAAGAGGGGACATCGCTAACTGCTCCTCACTCCATCAGTTTAATACAGTGCCCTTCTGAGTATTGCTTCTGAATTACTCTGCGTTCTTAGAGAGGGGATCTGGGCATTACTTTCATGGTTGTCAAATAGCTGTCTCCTGCCTAGTGTTCCAAAGCCCTGCTCCTGAGAGCTGCTCAGCCTCTTACTTACCATGACATGGCTCCCCATTATTGTATGATCAGCCTCTTACCTACCATGACATGGTTCCCCATTACTTTATGCTCAGCCTCTTAATTACCATGATGTGGCACCCCACTATTTTATGAGTGCGAATGTTGAGACACCGAGTTCATCGATTGTTCAGGGTCAAACAGAGCTGGAGATCTGACCCCAGGCATCCTGGCTCCAGAGTCTGGGGGCTGCATCCACTCATACAGCTAACTTTCTCAGCTGGGGGTGGTGTGGATGAAAACATTGCCCTCAGTCTAAAGAAATCCTCAGAGCTGCCCCCTCTCACCCCAAAACTCATCTCCCTCAGAAATGTCCCCTGCCTCCCACTCACACCAGCGACAAATCTCTAGCCCTCCCTGCCCTCAGCACTAGTCTCCATCCAGCCCTGACACAGCCCCACAGTGTCACTGCCCAGCTCAGATACACGCTCCCCTCTCTTCCAGGGGGATTGCAAAACCTCCCTTCTCTCCAGGCATTTATCATTCCTCAGCCAGTAATTTTCCAAAAATAGATTTACTAGCACTCTGGGGCTCCAAATCCTCTGATGGCTCCTTGCTGTCTAGAGGCCCAGTGGCTTGTCACTGGTCCATGCCTCCTGGACTCCTTCATATCTCCTGCCTTGCACGCTCCCTCGGCTCAGACAAGCCATGACATCTCGTTCCTCCAGGCTCTTGCCAGGGCTGGTGTTGCTGTCAGGGATGTCCTCTCTCTTCTCAGAGCTTTTCCTCCCTGAGAACCCTACTTAGATGTCATCTCCAGCCAGCCTCTGCCAGCTCAGCTCCCCAAGGAGAGTTCCTTGTGCCCAGTGCACACACCATGGTCCGCGAATGAATGCCATTTGTGCAGTTATGGTTCCCTAGACAGAGCAACTGGAGAGTGGGGGTGGGGTTGGCTGTGCACACATGGTTCAGTGCCACAAGCCAGGTAGGTCAGCTCAGCATGTCCTCATCAAGAACTAGAATTCCTAAGAGTGTAGACGGCATTCAAAGACGGGCACCTAGGACATACCACACAACTAAGTACAAATGGATGCACTGTGGTTCGCTGTTCACCATGCATCACCCCAAACTGCAGGGTCGCAGTCTCCCATCTCTACTGGTGATTCAGGTCAGGATCTCCCATGTCCTAGGCAGAGCTGTAGCACTGAGATGCAGCTCTAGCTCTTTTTCTTCCTGTCTCAAAAAGAGTTTCCTACCTTGCCCAAGCTGGCCTTGAACTCCAGGTCAGCCTTGAACCCAAGCCTCTGAGTAGCTGGGGGTCACAGTGCTGGCCATCCTGTCTGCATTTTCTTGCGCTGTCTGTCAGTTTGCTCAGCTTACCACACACCCACTCACTTGACTGGGGATGCTACAAAGTGGCAGAGATGATGTGTAAGACCCTGGGTTCCATATTCAGAAACAGGCATGCATACACACTCTCTCACTGGTTTGGACACACACACACACACACACACACACACACACACACACACACACATTCACTGGCCCTCTGTTGTTTTCATGCTGCAGAGAAGCCTCCCTCCGTTGGCTAACCCCACCATAGCTCAGAGCAGGGTAAAGATGAAGTTATATGCTGCCTGGAGGAACTCTTAAGATTGAGTTAAAGAAGGGATTGGGGAGATGCTCTTCCAGAGGACCTGGTTCAATTCCTAGCACCCATGTGGCAGCTACTATATGTAACTCCAGTTCTAGGGGATCCACCACCCTCCTCTAGCCTCTGTTGGCACCAAGCACACTAGCAGCGCAAGACATATATGCAAAACTTCAGTATACATAAAATGATAAAGTAATTTAGAATGTTTTTAAATCTAGGATTGAAGGGTAAGTTGAGTGTTGCTGAGCGAGCTCCCTGATCAGCACTACAAACGCTCACACTTTGTGCCCCAGAGAGCTGTCATGAAATTCCCGACTGCTCCTGCTTTTCCTTGCTGATGCTTATTGCAAAATGCCCTCGATTACCTCTTTCTCCAGCCTGTAGTTCTTTATTCCAATTAGTACTGCAGAAGTTACTCAACATCCCAGACATTGGACTTGGTGGTTTTGTGGTTGAGAAAGGACATAAAAATTGAGAGCAAAACTATGTGATTTTTTTTTTCAAGCAAAGGAAGTTGTCAGCGCAGGGAAATCATGTAAGATCCGGATCAGTGAACCATGAACTCTGAGCAAGTGATTCGACCCTTGCTTGTTCTCCAGCTACAAAGCAAGGTTGTCTCCCCCTTCACTACGATGTATTTGATGCTCCCACAATTTTAAATAAATGCCTATTTTGTATCAAAGAGATCTGACCACTAGGACCACTACTTCCAGGAGTAAATGGTGGCTGTGTGAGCCAAAAAGCAAGGTTTAGCTTCTCAGACCCCAGCTGGGTGTATTCTTCAAGTGGCAGCAAATCTGACAGCTACGCCTATGCCCTGTTAGTCACAGGTGAGAGGGCTCTCTGGAGGTTAAGGTCTGCGCTCCTAAGCCTAGGGCTTTCTGGTAGCTATGTCGCAACTGCTGAGCCCTTGCTGGAACGATCAATTGACAGTGAAGCCACGGGAAAAGAATGCGCGGTATCCTGGTTCTCCCAGTTGCCAGCAAGCCAGTTACGCCCTATCCCACTGAGCCTCTGCTGCCTCCATTCACAAACAGGCGCACAGCTGACTTCTTGGTGACTGGAATCTGGATCAAGTCCCAGGTACCTGACAAAACTCACCTGGCGTTTAGTAGACCTGGCGGTTGGCAGACAGGATGGGGGAAGGGGACCGGCCTTCTGCAAGCGTGTTCATGGCAGCTGTCACATTTGAAAGTGGAGCCGAAGGATGATGAAAACGGATGCGATCCTGAGAGTCGGTGGAGCTCGAGATTTGAGACTCTGCTCAGGCAACCGCCAAACACCATCTCCAAAGCCAGATACTGTCACTAGAAAGTGCCAGCCACAGCTCTGCCATGGTCAATGTGTCCAGACTGCTCTACAATGGGGCCATGGGTTAATCTTGGAGTCTCAGGCAGAAACATCAAAACCTGTTAGAAAGTATGGGATTCAAGACGTGCACATCACACTCTTACTGGCTTTGAGACCTGGAACTCATTCTCTCTCCACAGCAGCTTCTCCATCTAAGAGAGATGACCTCAGACTACCTCAAAGAGCTGTAAGGATCAGAGGCTGTGGGGTGTGCCTGATCATGCTGTACACTTGATACTCCCCAAGGAAGACCAATGTCATTCCCATCCTGAATAGCAGTGACCACTGATGCTAATATGCTTGACATTTGTGGGGGTTTTCCTTTTTAAATAAGAGTTAAAGTTTTTATCCTCTAAACAGCTTATGCAAGGATACGGGAAACGTGAGGAGGTTGTAAGTTTAACATTCGTTAAGCTCCTGTTACATGCCGGGAACTGTATGGGGCATCATGCTTTTCTTTTCTTTTGAGTGGGTCTTACTGTGCAGTCAACTAGTGCTGACTTCTTAAGCCTCCTGCCTCAGCCTTTGGAAGTGATGGGATTACAGCTGTGTCCCACTATTCCCAATTTGTGACATTTTTCTTTAAAAAATAGCAAAAGGCTTTACTAATAAGAGTGATAATAATCTGATTGCCCACGGTGGACTCAGAGGTGCTTCCGACATCTCAGGGCTGGAGGCAGTGGGGACAGTCAGCCTTCCTTCCTCCCACACCCTGTTCTCCACAGTGGAAAGTCTTTCATCTCAGGCTGGCAAAGGGTGGGGCGGTTGGAGGTCTGGCGCAGAGACTCTGCCATTATCATTGAGCCACTCGAGATGTCCTTTCCATTAGCAGCCTGTCATCAGGACTCGATCACAGAAGGAAGGCGGCGAGGGCACAATGGCCGCTGTGAGGCAATGGGTGGCGTGCCTCGGGACGAAGAGTAGGTTCCTGCACTTAGAATATGTTTGTTGTTGGGATGGGCATGTTCTACCACTGAGCGACACTCTTCTAGCCTCAAGATCTTCAGAGAATAAAGAAGACATCTTTAAATGTCCATAAGCCGGGAAATGTGGGATTTTTTTTTCCCAGAAGGTTTCTTTGTGTAGTTTTTGTTTGTTTGTTTGTTTGTGTGTGGTTGGATATATATTTAGTGGGTTATAGAGGGGGGAGGGGAGAAGAGCAGAGAGAAAGGCAGAGAGAGAGAGAGAGAAAAAAAAACAGGAGAGGGGAAGGGGAGAAGTGGGAAGAGACAAAAGTAGCCTCTTGGACAGGAAGACAGAAAAAACTCTCTAGGTAGTTTTGGAGCCTATATTGGAACTAGCTTTTGTAGGCCAGTCTGGCCTCCAACTCACAGAGATCCACCTGCCTTCTGGGTGCCGCGATTAAGTTGTGCGCCACCACCTCCCGGCTCATTTTGTGTGTGTTGGGGGGGGGCGGTGTTTAGGTTTAGTTGTATCTTTAATTTTTAAAGCTAGCACACACTGTAATGGGTTTCATTATGATATTTTTATGCATATGTGTCATTTGACCTTACTTCAATTCCTGCTCCTCCTCTACTGCCCCCTCTCGCTAGCTCACATCATTCCCCCAGTCTCCCCTCTGCTTTCATGTCATGCACTCTTTCACACACCCGTGGGAAATTCTGGAAATACACCATTCCGGTTAACGCCACAACACTCACTACTGCTTTCCAAACGGAAATGCAGGACTATTAGGGACGTAGTTACCCGGGTAAAAGTGTGATGGTGACCTAGAACTTGAATCCTGATCTCGAGCAGTCACGTGGGACGGACACTAATGAGAAGGCAGAGCAGCCTGAGAGGTGCAGTCTAAGAAGGGACAGTGATCAGAGCCCCTCGGAGCAATTCTAGTGGCACGGCAAGTTAATTTAAACCCAGCCAGGGAAAAGGGCTCAAATTCAGCACGTGTGAACCACAGTACCAGACACTGTAACGAGGGTAGAGAGGTAGAACATGTTGGAAGCTTTAACTGGGGTGTCAATTAGGAAACTTGTTGGGGGCTAGGTTGGGAAGGAACTGCAATGTCTAGGGTAATTTTGATCACAGAAACTGTTCATAGAGCCCTGGGACATAAGAGCAGGATGCCCAACACACACACACACTTATGGCATGTTTGTTTTACTACAGCCCAAAGAGAAGTTAACTATGTTGAGAACACCTCACTTGGCAGCAGGAGCAACCTTGACGCACTGTCTCCAGAGTCCATGGCTATCACGGGATCTGCACTGGGAGGGAGATGCAATGGGTCCCCTAATCTGATACCCATCTCTTAGGATACAACCTTCTTTTTAAAACAGTGCCATCGACTGGGCATGGTGTGGCACTTCCGTAACCCTCGTTCTTGGGAGCCTATGACAGGAGAATCATGAGTTTGAGGTTAGCACGAGGTAGGTAGTGAGACTGTCTGAAAAACAACAAGCACATCCCTCCAAATTAAAGCGACAGTAACAAAGAAACAAAATAAGACTGCAGCAGGGTGACTGCCTCTACCTCCTGACTGCTGGGACTACAGCTGTGCACCATCACACCTAAGACCATATATGTTTATCACTACATCTATATGATCTAATCCCAGTGGGATTAGACACTGCTCTGTTTCTGACTTTATGACTTAACATGTCTTCACTGTTTTCTGTTTGTCTGGCACCCACCATGTGTTAGACAGTGGATCCAATGAACCAACACACCTCAGTGTCCTCTCTATCGAGAGCCTATCTGTCAGTCCCACAGGTAGGCCAGAAGAGACCAGAATGTGAGGCCTTGGGTGCCTACGGAGAACTGTGCCATTTAATAACCATCCCCAGGACATTTCCGTGTACATGCCAGTGCTGGGGGCCATGGCGACAGAACAATGCCCTCTCTGGAAAAGCTCGCATAACAATCTTGCACACAGAAAATGGAGCATGGGAAATGTTGGAAGTCTGCTGGAGGCACTGTGGGTTGCATAGGATGGCTGACTCACTGGGCCAAGGCTCAGGAAGTCTGGGTAGGGGAAGGGAAGTACTCCTGAGTCTGTGAGAGAAGTGGGTGGAGTCTGCTAACTTCTAGGGTAGCAGTAGACTTGGGAAGGGTGGGCTTTATTGGGAGTGACATAACCTTTATGAAGGGACACTCTCTCTCTCTCTCTCTCTCTCTCTCTCTCTCTCTCGCTCTCTCGTGTGTGTGTGTGTGATTCTCTTAACTATAGAACTATCGTGTAAAGAAAGAACAGGCAGTAGGGCCCCAGTGTTGTACCAGGGCTGGGCACAGAGACTGGAAACAGTTATGGTTACCGACTGGAGCGCTAGCGCCTTGGAGAAGCAAGACGGCAGGGTGGAGAAGAGAGGGGTGGTTAATACAGGACAAAGGTACAGGTGGCCTATGTGCTCAGTCCTTAGCAAGAACACGCCTTACTTCTTGGTCTTCTTGACCCAGCGTCTTTCACTGGTCCCCACACTCAGCCTGTGTCTGCCCTGTCTCCTCTACTGGCTTTTTTCTCTCCAAGCCTTCGACACCAGAGGCTCTGAGACCCAGGGTCTATTGCATCCCATTTCCTCCTCCCTGCCTTCGAGGGTCAGTGTTTCAAGGCTTTGAATTCCACCCTCAGGATGACCATGCCCAGAGGTCAAATTTTGGTCCAGAGTTTCCTCCCGGACTCCAGTCTAGTCTATCTATGTGACGCATCTACTCATGAAAACTGGACTTTAAACCAACAGATCCCAAACAGGACCCTTGCCCACCCCTAAATTTATGTGTTTGCTGCCCCTCCACCGCCTCAGGGGACAACAGTCATTCATCTCAGGAGACAAAGTTGCTCAGCTGCAAAACTTCTGGTCACTCTTAACTCTTCCTCCTTTTTTTGTGCGGGGTGGTGGTCAGTTTTACTTTGGAACTGGCCTGAAGCTGGAAAGCTTCCTGCCTCAGCTTTCTGAGGCCTGGGATTGCAGACACACCATGAAACTCTTTAACCTGCTCTTCGGTTCTCAGGAAATCCTGTCAGTTCTGCTAACACAACTGCGCCTAGAATTCATACACTTCTTACGGCCTCATCACTCCAGGCCATGCTCCTGGCTACTGTTTATATTTTCCTAGTAGTTTTGAAATTGTCTCCTACTGGTTCCCCACCATTCAATGGCCAGATTATTTTAAAACACGAATGAAGTCTGTCTATGCCATACCCCAAGCCCTCAGCAAAGTTTCCTCATTTAAGACCTTACAGAAGCCTGCGGAACTCTACAGTTGCTGTCTGTGCCCAGTTACTCTGGTCTCGGCTCTCCCAGCCCTTCAGTGGACACGCTGCCCCATCCATGGCTGTGCCTCCATCCATACGGAGTACCTTGGATGCCCACACCTCACTACTGTCATCTTTAAGCCCCATCCACCTTACTTCTCCCCACCTGCCTGCAGAGCATGCCACCTCTCGGTACACCAAAGGAATCACCGTGACTCCCAAACTAGGATGCTCTAGGAAGCAGGGGAAATTGTGAGCTCTGTCTCTGCCCCATCCTCCGTGTCTGGACTGTAGTAGGCCTCAGGCTGAGGCTAAGGAAGCAAACCCGTAGGGGAGAAAAAGTTGTTCCATCAGGGAAAAGAGAGTATAGGAGGAAGAGGGTGGAAACTAACCAGAAGCTGGCCAGAGAGAGCACACAGGCAGCTAGGAGGTGAGGATGCTGAAGCCCAAATGGAGGTCTGAGCGGATAAAGAGGCAAGTAGAGATGGGGGGCTCTGGAGCTTGGGAAGAAGGCTTATTGTAGCCCCATGCCCCTGACACGAGATAGGCGCCCAATAAATAGGGACCGCTGGCTGGGGGAAGATGGGCTATTAAGGGGCCGTGCAGATTTACGGCTCACTAAGAAATGGACCAGCAGGAAAACTCCAAACCTGCACAGCAGCAAAGACAGAACGGAACCTTTCCAAGATATTTCCCAGGGAAAGGTCATGGGGCCGGGGAAGTGACCGCGAGCGAGAGCTGGAAGGTGAGACGCGCCCACGCGAGTGCGCGCCGAAGCCTCGCGGCGCCGGCGCCACTACTGCCCGGCGCCACCGGGGCCAGCGGCGCGCAAGCTCTCCAGCGCCGCCGCGCACCGCGTGGCCCCCGCCCTCCCGCCCGGTCCTCAGACTCCGCCCCACTCGCCATCCCACCAATCACATGGAGATCTCCGCCCCCCCAGTTGCCTAAGCCCCTCCCCGAACCGGCGCGCCGCCAGCCAATGGGAGGCCGAGCCTAGCGCACAGTGCGCGCAGCCCGCGCCGAGCCGGCTCAGAGCGAGAAAAGCGAACCCAACCCGTCGGGGCCGCCGCTCCGGACCCACCGCCTGCCGCCGCGCGCCGCCCGCCGCCGCCTCCTCCTCCCCCCGGATCGGGTGTACTGTCCCAACCCGAAAGTCCAGTTCTGCGGCCCGGCTGCGGCGAGCGAGCGCGATGACACAGGAGTACGACAAGTGAGTGAGGCGCGGGCTCGAGTCCGGCCAGGGCCCGGGGGCCACCGCACCTGCCGCCGCCACGGCGCGGGCTCCGGGAACCTCGAGGCGGGGCGGGGCGAGCGGGGGGACACCCGGCCCTCGGTCCCGCCGTCCGAGGGCTCCCGGACCCCGCGCCCATGACTCGGTGGGGACGGGTGGACCCCGGGCAGCCTGCTGTCACCTGCCGAGCTGCGGGAGCAAGAGATCTAGGGGAAGGTTGAAGTGTCCGCTGCCCGCGCGTTCTCTTCGCTGCGGCTGCTGTGTGAGAAAACGGCTGTGGGTGTTCTCGGGCCCTTGCATCACCGATGGTAATTACAGAAGACTATTTCTGCTGTTCGGGAGTATCCAGAGGAAGAAACTAGAGACTTCTTTCGAATCGGGATTGCCTTTCGGTGTTTGGGGTTTAAGAAACGAGCGAGAACAGTGGTGGTGTAAAATGTGATCGGACGTTGGCAGGACTAAGGGCGCACGAATAGTGCTCGATTTTACTTGCGACTTTTCTATAAAGATGTCCTGAGAGACAGAGCCTGTCTATTTCAGCTCAGTAAATCTAGAGCAGAGAATTGGCTTCGGAGTTGCTTGATAAAGGTGTATTTTTCTCGTCCCTGTTTTCTGAAGGAAGTTAGCTCTGTGTGCAGTCAGCTACAGATTAATCTTGTCTTGTAAAAATGCAGTTCAGTTAGTGCTCGGCTCTCTTGAAGATCTGAGTCTTATTTGAAAACACCCATGAACCTTCAGGGCTGAAGAAGTGGGCTGCAATTGTTCTGTTTATTTCTCTACTTTCTGAGGAGGCAAAAGTCCCAGCGCTAACCTCTTGGCCTTAGGCATACTTTGGAAATATAAAATGCCTTCAGGGTGATTGCAGACATAAAGCCTCTTGGAAAATATTTATTTTTTGATGCTTGTATCAATGTAGGATGGGAGAAGATGGAAAGCTTGAAAAACTAGCATTACAACTGTTGAGCGAGCCAACTGCTGTCAGAATCTTCTGGAAGTAGCTATTAGGCTATTAATAATAGCTCAGCCATACACCAGAGAATCTCAGCAGGGTTCCGTACCACCACTGGACTCAGGACCCAAAGGCTTGGAGAATACCATGTTGTGTGTTTATCTTTCTTTGGTCAGAACTTGATTTATGGAGATATGTCTTCTTTTTTTTAAATTTCAATTTTTAATAAGCCTGCCTCAGATGTACGCCCTTAGAATTGCCTTCATGGTACAAGTTAAAGGACATGGGCTCCGAATCAGCTCTGTCTGCTGAGGGCAGACGAAGTTTTCCCTCCCCTTTTCAAAGATGTTCTCCTTTTCCTCCTTTCTTCCATTCTTTCCTCTTTCTTTCTTCCTTTACTTTTTTCTTTCTTTTTTTTTCCTGTCATTTTTTTGTTCTTCCTAAATCTATATCTGTTTTTGAAGGATTTGGGTGACTGCCAAGCCCTAACCTTTGCTGGTTACTTGAAAAGATAATCAGACTTTCTACACTCACTTTTAGAAAAGATAGGGTCACCTCTAGGCCATTTCCATATTTCACTTGTGTGTTGCAATGAGAACCGAGCCTCGAATTCTGCTTGTCAGGACAGCCGTCATTCAGGGACGTTCCAGACACCTCCATTCTTTCCCCTTCACACACACACAAAGGGCTGCTTCGCCTCGCTAAAGTCAATGCTCCACTTTTCCCTCTCTGTTGACTTACTAAATAGTACCAGCTGAGCGAGCAGTTGTTGAGACTGTTGACATTTCCAGTTTTTGGAATCGGTAATGTTTGCTTGAATCATTTAAATTAAATCTCCTATAAAGCGTCGCTAAAGCCACCATTGATTTTCCGGAATTTTCCCACAAACTGCACTGTTAACATGACATAGTCCTTGCCTGATGTGAAAAACTAGTAAAGATTTTATTTATTGTGGGGCGGGGGAGCACTAGGGATTAATCCCAGGAAGCCCTGGACTCTGGGGAGAGAGATCACATGTTCAACCCCTGGGCTGTGCCGTCAAATCCTAAAGCCTAGAAAAGATTTTCTTTTCCACACTTTATATATGTTATTGTATAGGTTTGTGTTTGTGCTACACACACACACACACACACACACACACGCACACACACACACACACACAAGTCAGAGGACAGGTTTTGGCAAGTTCCCTCTCTTCTTCAACCATGTGGGTCTTGGAGATGTAACTTGTGTCCCTTCACCAGCCAAACCATGTCATCAGCTAAGGAAGATTAATTGATTAATTTGTTTGGTGTGCATGTGTGTGTGTATATATGTGTGTGCGCACATGCGCACACGTGTGTGTGTCTGCATGTGTGTGTATGTTTGAAAATCAGAGAACAACTTGCAGGAATCTGTTCTCTCTTTCCACTCTGTAGGTCCCAGGGATAGAACTTGAAGCCTTCAGACTTATGAGCGCGTGCCTCTACTGCCCACGCCATCTTACCGGGGCCCATGTAAAGATTTTTAAATCAGATTTGTTTATTCTTTTTTTTTTTTTAAGAAGGCTGATTTTCATTTGATGGCTTCATTTATTGGAGGTTGTATTTATCTCCAAGATAAGCAGTTCACTCCCATGCCAGAAAATTATGCTTCTTTATTGATTTATAGTCCCCTTTGGCTACATTCCAGGCTCCTTCTTCTAGTAACAGTAGAGTCTTCTAACTTTCTCTTCTACCCTGAAGGATTAAGTGAAATGTTCCTTTTGCTTTCGGTCCCTTCTTCCTGACCTGTTTCTCGGAAGGAGCTGTTTTAAGTCATAGCATTGGCGGGGGAAGGGGGAAGTCACGTGTGGCAGCATGAGGAGCCCTGTGTGGGCTTGGGAAGAGGACGCTAGCCTGAGTGTGTTTGAAATGCATCCACACCTTTCCATGCCTTGCTGGGTCCCTGTGTGCCCTGCTGTAGGACATGTGCACAGCCGTGTCTTCTTGCGGGTATTTGTGGGTTTTGGCAAATCACTTTCTCACAGGGTCTCTGGCGGTGGTCCTTGGGTGTGCCCTGCCTTCTGAACGTGTCTTCATTTGACTTATTGGAGTCATTGATGTAGCTCACAGTCCATGAGACAATTTAAAGCATGCCTTTAAAGGAAGCATTTTGTAAATCAAAATTTGTAAAACTTAATTTTCTGAATATTTTTATTTATTTCAAAAATACCTTTAAGAGGAGTGTGGACACCATTTCATTTATTTATTGAGTTTTCTTCAGGCAGGTCTTCAAATGGTGTGGGTATTTAATTCATTATAACGCAGGAGGTGGAACCCAGTGCCTTGCCCATGCTAGGCAGTTGTCGTGCCACCGAGCTGCCCCCACCTGTAATCACCTCCTGGCACGGGGCTGCGTTCCTATTTTAGAACTGTCAAAGAACTGTTTGTTCAGTTTTGGTTTTTGTTGGTTTTATTTTTTTTTAACGACTTGTAAATTGTCTTGCTGTGGGAAGTGTGGATTTAACTTTGAGTTTCTTCCTCTGAAGCAAAAGGCCAGTGCTGGTCCTTCAGAACGAGGCCCTTTATCCGCAGCGGCGCTCGTATACCAGCGAGGATGAGGCCTGGAAGTCTTTCCTGGAAAACCCTCTCACTGCGGCCACCAAGGCCATGATGAGCATCAACGGGGATGAAGACAGCGCAGCCGCGCTGGGCCTGCTCTATGACTACTACAAGGTGGGTCACCGGCTCTGGACAGCCGAGCGGGCATGGCGCTCCCAGACGCACCTGATTCAGCAGCCTGTAAAACAGTCCTTTGCCGAATGTCGGGCTGATTGCTTCTGTAGTGGCTTATAAATAGTTTAATGAGCACTCGGGCTTTCTGTGGTTCAAAGCCGAGCATCTGCGATCATAGAATCAAAGGGTGGTTCTAATATGGCTGCTCTGGCCCTAGCTGAAGGAGACGCTGCTGTAAACGAGGTAGTAGCCACGTCCCCCGCAAACTTGCTTCCTGGTACTGTGAAAAGGGGCTGCCGGCTGATGCAGCTCTCCCCTGCCGGGTTGTCAGGGCAATTGCCATTTCTGTAACTGCTACCACAAAGCCTTAGGATTGGTTGGAGAAAATACACACATTTTCATTTCTGGGGCCTCATTCTAAAATGAGAACACGTTTATCTTGTCTATCTCCAGACAGTTGAGTTAGCCTTAACTGTCATGTATACTGTGTATGAGTTTCTACCTCACAGAGTCCTAGTAATTCAGCTGCCACTCACTGACGACCTGTGTCACACTGGACAGCCTGTGTGTCACTTTGACCCTCAGGCCCAGCAACTGGGATGTATTCATTTAGGGTTCCAGCCCAGTTCCTGCCACAGACTGTCCTCTCTGGTGCTAGATTGTGACCTGTGTCTGCTGTCTCCCTGGCTTGACCCATGGCAGTTGCTCAGGGATGGCCCTTTGAGTGTCTTGGATGGGAGCATCCTCTGTTGTATCACTTAATAACTAGCAATGCTTTCGGCATGGATTGCTAATAAATCCAACAAAACTTAGTTTCGTGTTACGTGTATATGTACGGGGATGTATGGGAGAGTGTCTGCAAATGAATGCAGGTGCCCAGAGAGGCCAGAAGAGGGAGAGGGATCCGCTGAAGCTGAAGTTAAGGGGTGGCTGTGAACTGTCTGATGTGAGTGCTGGAATCCAGACTCCTGTGCTAGGGCAGTGTGCACTCTTAACCCCAGCCATCTCCCAAGTCCCTGTATCTTGTTGTTAGTGGTGAGATATGGAAGAGTTCTTGCACTGCAGATATCTCGCCCCCGTACGTATCTCAGCAACATTTGTGTGCCCGTTTGAACCACGTCTCCGGTGGGGCAGTGTCACAGTGTGCCCAGTGTTGTTTGTCTGCCTTTTGATTTTGGAGCAAAGAAACGGAGAGTTATAAAAGGAGTAGAATGGGCCGAAGAGAAAGCTCAGTGTTAAAATAGCACTGACTGCTCTTCCAGAGGACCTGGGTTCAGTTCCCAGCACCCACACGGTGTCTCACAGCTGTCCGTAACTCCAGTTCCAAGGAATCCGGTGTCCTCTTCTGACCATGGGCACCATTCACTCATTTGGTACACTCATTTGGAGTACTCATTTGGTACTCAGTGTAGGTACAGGCAAAACATTCATACACGTAAAATAAAGCACATATTTAAAATTTCTTAAGTAAAGGAGAAAGAAATCATTACTCCATGACAAACTGAGTCTGTGATGCCCCCGTCTGTTCGCAGTAGCTCCACCTCTGCAGTGGTGACCAGGCTCTTAGCGGAGCAGATTGGTGCTCAGCAGATGAGATAATCAGAAGATGAGATAAAGGCTGCTCCTTCAGGTGAAGGCTTCTCCCCTGGATAAGGACTGAATCCCTTTCCTTGGTGTTAATGCTTTAGGTTCCCAGAGAGCGCAGGTCATCCACAGCAAAGCCAGAGGGGGAGCACCCGGAACCAGAGCACAGCAAAAGGTGAGTGCGGCAGCCGGGAGAGACGTGGAGAGTAACTGCTGTCTCAGAGTTAGAGCCTGTTGCTCTGAGAAGTGACTGTTGTGCAGGCAGCATTCCCTTTCCGAGAAAACCAGCATCAAGCTCTTCTCCTCCAGAGGGATGGTTTTAGTAAAGCCTGACGTGTTTGTTCATCTAGGTTGAGACCCTCTAAAGGGGATGGCACGGGGATCAGAGTCTAAAAACCACCTGGGTGTGGTGGCACATACCTGTAACCCAGGACCTGGGAGGCAGAAGCAGGAGGCTTGGGAGTCCCAGCTAGCCTGGGCTCTTGTGCAAGCCCATGTCAAACAAAGCCACCCTTGGGATGCAGCTTAGTGATGGAACACTTGCCTAGCATGGACAAGGTCCTGGGTTCAATCCCCACATCTGCATAAATTAACAAAACAAAGCAAAAAAAAAAAAAAGAAAAGGTATATACCAATGACTCTGGAATAGTTGCCCTAGTAAGACTTAATGAATTAATGTCCAAACTCCTCTTGAAGGCATTTTAGGTTAAAACTTTGGTAAATTAATTACAACTCAATCTTATGGCCACGAAACATTTTAAAAGACATATTTTACATTTATTTATCTTATTTGTGTGCATGCACATGTTGATGCATGCCACGGTGCATGCCTGGCAGAGGCTAGCTTAAGAAAGGTCCCCTCTTGCTACTCTGTGGCTTCCAGGTATCGCACTCAAGTCGTCAGACTTGGTGGCAAGCACTTTTACCCACTGAGCCATCTTGTTGGTCTAAAAATAGCTTTTAGATTGACCCTTCTTTTATTAGTAATAAAAAATAAAACAGCCGGGCATGGTAGCATATGCCTGTAATCCTCGGGAGCTTGAAGCAGGAGTTCAAGGCCAGCCTAGGCTGTGGTAGCCAGGTTCCCTCCTCAGGGGAAGGGAACAGAACCTGATTTAAGGACTGAGAAACAGTTCATATTTCACACGCGTGGTAATTATTTCTTTACCGTGACTGTGGTTCCGCTTGCAGATGATTTTGGATGTGCGCATTTATGACACGTGATTTGTTTCATAAATGTTTTCCATATTTTGATCTAAAACTTCATAATTTTTTGGAACGCAGCTTATTTATAGATTCATTTTACTATTTATTATAAAATGGTAGAAGCTGGCATGTAGTGTTCATCCTTGGAACCAGGTGAAAAAGGTGAAGGGAGAGAACGCTCCATAGAGTTGACTTCTGACCTCAGCAGGCTGCCATATATGTCTCTCTCTCTCTCTCTCTCTCTCTCTCTCTCTCACACACACACACACACACACACACACACACACATGTATACACATACTCAAAAATTATTTTTTAAAAACTATTTATATTACCTATATATTAAACCACAGTTAATTTTATATAAAATATCTATTGTTAGTATGATGATGAGTTTTCCTTGGGGAAGCCAGATAGCATCAGTATTAGAAAGTGAAGCTTGCAGCACTTACTTGTGAGTGTCTGTGTGTCCCCTGAACTCCACCCCCTGAACTCCACCCCCAGCACCAATGTGAGAGGACGGATGCCCACTGTTGTATCAGTTTGTTTGTCCAGACAAACCTACCGGGGCACAGGAAATCTCAGTTGAGGAATTGCTTCCAGCAGATTGGCTCATGGGCACATCTAAGGGGCATTTTCTCGGTTGCTGATTGATGTCGGAGGGCCCAGCCCACTGTGAGCGGGGCTGTCCCTAGGCAGGTAGCTGAACAAGAGGGACAAGCCAGTAAGCAGTGTTCTTCCATAGTCCCCTTGGGCTTCTGCCATGGTGTCCCCTGATGATGAGCTGTGATCTGCAAGTCCTTCCTCCCCAAGTTGCTTTTGGTCATAGTGTTCTATCACAGCTACAGAGACACAAGGCTAGGACAAATTGTTTTTTCTTTTCACAGATAAGAATGGAGCCCGAGAGACAAAATAGCTTGCTCAAGTGAGTCTATGGACTCACAGTGTCAGGTTTTATAATAAAATATGAGGATTCACATTAGAATTACCGGGAGGAGCACTCTGAGTGTGCTTTTGCATTGTTTTTTTTTTAAATTTATTTTATGTGCGTTAGTGTTAAGGTGTCAGATCCCTCAGAACTGGAGTTACAGACTGTTGTGAGCTGCACCGTGGGTTCTGGGAACTGAACCCAGGTTCTCTGGAAGGACATCCAGATCTCTTACCCACTGAGCATCTATCCAGGATAGCCCCTGTGTGTAGCCTAGGCTGGCCTCGAACTTGTAATCCTCCTGCCTCCACCTCCTTCAGCAAATCCTACCGGCGCGTGCTACCACAACCAGCTGCTTTGGATTTTGCTTGAAGCTGTGAGGTCTTCACCAGGAAGGGGTCCTTTCTCCTTTTCCTGCTGAGCTGGCTTCTGCCAAGGGTATTGCTGCTGTGAGGAGCCCAGACCATCAGAGCGATGAGTCATCTATATGGAGCATGTGCTCCGCGTGCATGAGTCCCTGGTTGGAGCCCTATAACCTGCTCCTCCCAAATCCTCAAAGCCCCGCATCAGCACCAAGGTTGAACATACAATGTCCTTTCTCCTTTCTTGAAGAAACAACATACCAAATGTGACGGAGCAGCCCCTCATTTCTGCTGGAGAAAACAGGGTGCAAGTGCTGAAGAACGTGCCCTTCAACATTGTCCTCCCCCACGGCAACCAGCTGGGCACTGATAAGAGAGGCCACCTGACAGCTCCCGATACTACAGTCACTGTCTCCATAGCAACCATGCCTACCCACTCCATCAAGACAGAAATCCAGCCTCACGGCTTTACTGTGGGAATCCCCCCGACGGTGTATCATCCTGAGCCCACCGAGCGTGTAGTGGTTTTCGACCGGAGCCTCAACACTGACCAGTTCAGCTCTGGCGCTCAACCACCCAATGCTCAGCGGAGGACTCCAGACTCCACCTTCTCGGAGACCTTCAAGGAGGGCGTTCAGGAGGTACAAAAGACAAAAACATCTTCCTAAGACAGCAGAGTGTTTGTCTAAGTATTGGGTTCCACCTTTTCCTGGTTATGTAAGCTTGAAACTTAGCCCAGAGTGAGTGGATCAGGAATAAAAAGATTTTTTTTTTTAAGAGAAAGGCCTGTGGGTATAATTTGTAAGCTAAACCTACAAATCCAAAAATTATCATCAAGGGCACATGGGTAATCTTACCAACAGCTGAGTTAACAATTATGGTTTCTGCTAAGAGATTTGCTGGAGAGAGAGAGAGGAAGCCTGTGTGTAATCTCCCCCAGACCACAACTGCATTCACATAGCTTTCTTCAGCTCGCATCCTAGACCCAGGCGAGCTCCTGAAGCTCGCCTGGCGTGGCAGCCCTGGAGTGTCTCCACTGGGCGCTGCTTATTTCGCCGCCCAATCCAGAGCTGGAGGTGGTCATCGGGACGCTCTATGAGTTCCAGGGAGCTGGAAGGCGTGCTGACATCACTTGGGGGGGGTTGAAAGCGGGTCTTACTGCCCCGGAGAGTCTTCTAGGAGTAGAAACGGACACTTTCCAGGAAAGGGTAGTAGGCTTGCACAGCCCCGGTGCAAACTTGACTCTTGGCCCTTGTGTTTTGGCTGAAGATTCTAGACTCTGAACATGTATTGTGTGGGAGAGATAAGGAAAGGGACAGTGTGTGTGTGTGTGTGTGTGTGTGTGTGTGTGTGTGTCTGCCTGTGATCATTCCCATGAATGGTATATACAATTAGATAGTTACTTTTTATTATTTATTTATTGGTTTTTCAAAACAGGGTTCCTCTGTGTAGCCCTGGCTGCCCTGGAACTCACTCTGTAGACCAGGCTGGCCTCGAACTCAGAGATCCACCTGCCTCTGCCTCCCCAGTGCTGGGATTCAAGGTGTAAGCCACCACCACCACCAGACTCATATTTTTATAGCTTTTTTATTAGTGTATTTTTATACTTTTTATAACTTTCATTAATTTAAATTTTTCTATAGATTCAAACTCTTATTTTGAAACGCACCTCAAAAGAGTTGTGGGTGACCTTACACACACACCTCATCCATACCAGACCTTGGTCGTTAGTAACCATGATAACAGTTAAATGGTCGTGCCTCACTGCGTTGATATTTCAGGTTTTCTTCCCTTCGGACCTCAGTCTCCGGATGCCGGGCATGAACTCGGAGGACTATGTGTTTGACAATGTTTCTGGGTAATAGTTGCCTTCTTACCTGACCTTAGATTCTCAGTCTCTGTGATCACTTCTCTTTTTGGTGCGTTGGTCCTGACAAATCTGAGGTGGCTCTGGCGTGCTTTTGCCTTCCTCTGACTCCGCCAACTGTGGCCTTACCTTGGTAGGCAGCTTTTCCTGTAATGATGCCCTGCGGGACTCTGGTTTTCGACTTTCTCGGTTCCTGGTGTTGGTGCTTTCCCTTCCCTGACTCCCTTCCGTGGTGACGTGGGCTGGACTCTGAAGGAGATAGGGATGAAGGTAAATCACTGGCTGGCTGTTCCCTAAAGTATGCAGAGAGATGACAGTTCAGGAGTGAATAAGTCGACAAAGGACTTCATTATCCTTGTTAATGATAAAATAAACAAGTGTAACTTTCCCAACCTGGCAGCTTGTTTTTAGCTTAGCAAAATTACACCCTACTCTGGAAACTGGAGCATTTTCTAGGTTCATGAGATGTATACAAACACCTCAAGATTGTTTCAAAGTTTAGAATTTCATTTTTTATTTTGTGTCTAACTGCATCTTATTTTGCAGTTAAAAAAAAAAAAAAAGAAAGAAAGAAAAATACCAAGGCCAGTGAGGTGGCTCAGTGGGTAAAGGTGCTTGCCACCAAGCCTGATGGTCCTATCATATGGGTTCAATCCCAGGAGACCACAAGATGGAAGTAGGGAACCTCCACATACATACTAAATAGGTACATAAATGAATGTAAGGGCTTTGGTTTTCTGGATCTACGGGATTTACACTTCCTTTATAAGTATATCCCAGGGTGCAAGGATCACAAACTCACAGACATTACAGTTTGGGATAGGATTTCCAAGTGTTCCCTGCAATATGTTAGGTAGGAAATGTTTTAGGCTCTGTGAACTAGACAGCCTTACTAGTTTTGTGACTAGCCAGCTTAGCTGTTGGAATGGAAAGGGGGTCTGCAGATAAGGCATAAGTTGGTGGCGCGGCTACGTTCTAATAAAACTTTATTTAAAAGCATAGGTGTAATTGACTGACTGACCTCCAGCCTAGGAAGGTTCTGAGTGGTTGTGTAAAGTAATAGGAGACCAGGCAATCATGGAGTACCTGTCTGGGTGCAGGTGGAAGCTACAGAGAGTGTTGGCAGACACGTGACCCAGTGCTGTGCTCCCAGCCCGTTTGCAACCTCTGCTCCATAAAGACCAGTTTGGCAGCAAGCCCCAGGAGGTTCCTGCCTCCACCTGTCCAGTTCCTGATGTCATTTGTAGCACAAGCATCCAAATGTCTAGTTGTTGACATTACATCATAGAACATCTAATTGGTGTTTCGTAGCCTACTGTGTGAGGGTTTCTGGTCACTGAACGCTTGTGTTTAGGATTCTATTTACCAATAAAAGGGGACAAGTGCTGCTTTTAACATGGCGTAGTCAGCTGGATGTTTGCTGGTGCTCTTCCATCTCAGTAATCCCCTACACACACACACACACACACTTCAGGACTAAGGTTTACCAGAAGCTTCCAAGAGACTGGCCCAGAAACCTGTTGCTTCTTTGTCCTGTAGGAACAACTTTGAGTATACCCTAGAAGCCTCCAAGTCACTGCGGCAGAAGCAAGGGGACAGCACCATGACATACCTGAACAAAGGCCAGTTCTACCCTGTCACCTTGAAGGAAGTGAGCAGCAATGAAGGGATCCACCACCCGATCAGCAAAGTTCGAGTAAGTTCTGTGCCTGACTGGGTTCTCCCTAGATCCTCATACTTCAGGCCCTTGAAACTGAATACAGGCCTGAAGGGGCCAGAGCTTGTGGGGTGGTTTTTTTTTTTTTAAGGATTATTTTTACTTTAATTCCTGTGTCTCTGTGAGTGTTTGTGTCTGTTAGAGATGCCCTTGGAGGCCTCAGCTCCCTTGGAACTGGAGTTACAGGGCTGTTGTAAGAGGCCTGATGTGGGTGCTGGGGACAGAACTCAGGTCCTGTGGGAGAGCAAGTACTCTTAACCACTGGGCCATCTCTCTAGCCCTCCACAGTGTTTCTTTCAGCCTTAACTCTCAACTCTAATAACTGACTTTCCCTGAAAGTCCCCTTGGTGACCTTACGCTGTGCCACATTCTCATTGCCAGAGCGTGATCATGGTGGTTTTTGCTGAAGACAAAAGCAGGGAAGACCAGTTAAGACACTGGAAGTATTGGCACTCCCGGCAGCACACGGCCAAGCAGAGGTGCATTGACATCGGTGAGTGACCAGAAACCCACCTTCGCTCTCGGAGGCTCGAGTACCCAATCTGTCAAGTCCAATTATTTTTGGCAGTGATGAACTTCCTGCCGAAAGCTTTTGAATTTTTGATGCCAGCCACAAATGTGTTCCAGGCAGTGTCCTGTGCCTCCTGGAATTAGGACTCCGTCCTCACTTCCTGCACGGGGCCTGTGCCCAGGCAATAGCCATTCCAGCCATGTGACTGGACCCAGGCACTTTAGTCAGCTAACACAGAGTGTCCACTTTCAGCCTCTATTTCTTTATGTGCCCTTCTCTGCTGTGCTGGGAGTGGAACCTGGGACTGTACACATGCTAGACAAGCGTCCAGCCACCGAGCAATATCCCCCCACTCAGTCTGCACATTTGGGGAGCAGTAATACCTTCTTTAGGAGTTGCTTGAGTTTATATAGAGATAATGATAAGAATTCCAAATTTCCATAAGGAAATCACTTCTCCAGCTATGCCCTGAACTAGGTTGCTGATCTCGCTGGTCTGTGATAACCCAGTGGTAGATACCCAGGGTATGGCCCTACAAAGTGTCCCCTTCCAGTTTCCAGTCTCACACAATGCCACCATCCACCCCCAGGTGGCCATCCATCTGCGGCTCCTGTTTCCTTATCTTCTGAAGTTCTTGAGCTCTCTTTTCTGTAAGGATCAGAAGAACTGGGGCTGGGGACATGGCTCAGTGGTTAAAAGCACTTGCTGCTCTTCCAGAGGACCTGGGTTCAATTCCCAGCACCCACATGACAGCTCACAACTGCCTGTAATTCCAGTTCCAGGGTATCTAACAACCTCATGCAAATATACATGCTGACAAAAAAAAATGAATGACATGAAATAAAAATAAATAATTAAAAAATAATCAGAAGAACTGAGTTCTCTCTTTGTTGGGACAAGATCTTTCAGTCTAGTTCATGCTGGTCTCAAACTCATTGCATATCCCAAACTGCCCTTGAATTCACGCCAAAATCTTCCTGTTTCACCTCCCAATTTCTAGGATGATAGGCATGTCCCTCCACACCCAGCTTAGAAGAACTGAGTTCTAACCTTGGTTCCACAGATCAATTTTGGGGCCTTAAGACCATTGCTTAAGCTTTTTAGACTTATACTCCTAATTTTGACCCAATGATATGGAAATAACTATATCTAAGCTTATCTCTTAAAAAAAAAAAAGTGTCCTGGGATTATTTTTTCTCCTGTATTTTGAAATTTCTTTCAACCCAACAAAATGCTTATTTAAATCGTCCAGAGGATAATGCCAGAAATTGATCATTCTTGGCATGCTCTGATCTCATGTTGACACTAACAGCATGGCTTTCTTTTTCCTCATCCACTGCTCCATGTAGCCGACTATAAGGAAAGCTTCAACACCATCAGCAACATCGAAGAGATTGCTTACAACGCCATCTCCTTCACCTGGGACCTCAGTGATGAAGCGAAGGTATTTCATAATGTCCAGGGCGCGTCCCCTCCGGCTGTGTGAAAAGGGGGTGGAGCATCAGGATTTCACAGCTGCTCTGCTCTGTGTTGTAGCTGTCATGAAACTGCCCTTCCAGTCCCCACCCTCCTCCAAAGCCGTTTCTCTCGTCCCTCAGCGCGGGCTCTGGTGTGTGGAGCTGTCATCCGCAGGTGCCTCTTGTCTGGCCCTCACTCACTTGACCCACTTCCTCATTTGCAGAGTGGCACACACCCTGCCCTCCCTCTGTCCACAGTGACGTAGGGATCAGTGCAACAGCATCCTGTCAGCCAGGTGGGGTTCCCGCAGAAAGTAAATCCGAGTTACCAGCGGTGTCCTCTTCCCATTGTACCAAACACAGCCGTGGACGGTTCTTCTGCCTCATGCTTTTACAGTGCACAGTCGCCTCTGATTCAGAAGGTCCCTTGGGCAATTTTCTGGGGTTTTTCAGGGGATTCTTCGGGACAAGGAAGCATATTCTTAGGCTATGTCTCCCTTCCCATGGCATTCTCTCCATTTGCTTCATTAAATTATTAGAGTTTTGCCGGGTGGTGGTGGTGCACAACTTTAATCTCATCACGTGGGAGGCAGAGGCAGTCTGATCTCTGAATTCGAGGTCAACTTGGTCTACAGAGTGAGTTCCAGGAGAGCCAGGGCTACACAGGGAAACCCTGTCTTAGAAAAACAAAAGCAAAAAAATATAGAGTTCTGGTGTCTTGTTACTTTAAAAATCATACTGAACCCCAGAAACTCTTGGACAGGTGTTGGGGCAAGATCCATCACATGCTTTTGTTGCAAGATTAGTAATGCTTTTCTTCAAGGGTTCCCATGCACAGTCTGATCACCTTTCTGCCATTTTTCACCCTCTCCTTTTTATTCTTCTATTTATTCGGCAAGAATTTTAGTCCTTATTGAGAGTGTAGCCCTTATAAAGCATGCCTGAGACTCTGGTTTGATCCCCAGCATCTCGTGCCTGCTCCCCCTCAAAACAAGAATTTTTTAAATTCATGCGACAAGATATGACATTAGAAGCTTAGAGTGAGTCACCAGGGCTTCAGCTTCTGTTGTTTAAAGTTGCTTTTAAAAATCAAATCATGTGGCTGGGTGTAGTGGCTCACGCCTTTACTTCTAGCACGTAGGAGCCAAAGGCAAGTGGATCTCTGTGAGTTCCAAAAGACAGCCTGGTCTACATAGTGAGTTCCAGACCAGAACCAGAACTACATAATGAGACCTTATTGCGAGACAAAGATAAAAAAGAAGGAAGAAAGAAAAAAGGAATCAAATAATGAGGTTCTTGGGAGTCATGTGAAGTTAATTAATTCTACTGTTCCCCTGTGCCATGGTGGTTGCATCTAAGGCAAAGGACATCCTTTCACTGTATGAGACAGTCAGCAAGGAACTCTGGGGGTGCTGGGTGGTGGTGGCGCACGCCTTTAATCCCAGCACTCGGGAGGCAGAGGCAGGCAGTTCTCTGAGTTCGAGGTCAGCCTGATCTACAAGAGCTAGTTCCAGGACAGGCTCCAAAGCTACACAGAGAAACCCTGTCCCGAAAAAAACAAAACGAAAAACAAAACAAAAAAACAAAAAACAAAAAAACAAAAAACAAAGAAAGAAACTCTGGGGGCTGTGACTGCTCTCCGGCCAGCCCCCACCGCTATATCCAAATGTCATCCAGAGCTTGGTACTGGATTCAGTTTTAGAGGGGCTGCTGGGGGAAGCAAGCCCACCACTTCCTGTATGTTTGAATCAGTTATTTTGAAATTCAAAACTGCAATAGGACTTAGTGTGTGGTTTCTAAGAAGCCCGGTAAGAGGAGCTGGCCGTGCCCTCTGGGTGCTTCTGGTCTCAGGCTCCTGAGAAGTTCTTCCTGCTTCACACTGGGAACCTGTGGAGCAGCAGCAAAGAATACTGTACTGAGTTCTCTTCTGACTACATGTGACCTGTCGGTCCCTAACTCAAGGGAGTTTGCTTTTGTTTTTTTGTTTGTTTGTTTGTTTGTTTTTTGCACCTTTGCTACCTTTGAAAAAGCAAAAGGCTGCTGAGGCCAGTTCTGCCGCCTGTTGGGTGTGGCTGGCATTAATAAGCACTTGTCAGGGCCTTGGAGATCTGAGCTAGAAGGACTTGCGTGTGGGCAGGGAGCTCTGGTTTTCTTTTTTGATGTGTCACTCAAGGAAGACTGAGAAAACAGGGCCAGCAGGCCTTGTGCTGCAGGCTGACAGGGGCCTGCACCTGAGGGAAGTGCTCCTGGAGAGTCTTAGCCCCGCTAACTAGCAAGCAAGTGGAGGCAGAGCTGGCTTCCTCCTCTTACCCACTCAGAGTCTGCACACAGCCCTCTCCTACTCCCGGGACATGGTGGTGTGCCATTTCTTAATGAGGCTGCTCCCTTTTGAAGCTGATACCAAACATCAGTTTCAAGCGTATACTGGAATCCAGCAAGTCGATTCTTTGCTCTCCCCAGCCAAGTCTATGCTTCTGTTTTCATACTTAAAGTAATTAATGCCTTGAGGTAGCTAGAGTGAGTAGGTGTGCGTGCAGAATCCTGTAGAGCTGGGATGCTCTGTTTACTTACTTATTTTATGGAAGTATATACCTTCTTAAATGGCTCCCTTTCTTGTTCTCACTGAGCTGTTTCTTTTTTAATGAATTCATTGTTTTCTTAGTAGTACTGAGGAATAAACCCAGGGCTTCATGCTTGCTAGGCAAGCGCTCTTCCAGCGAGCTATGCTTCAGCCCAGTATATGTTAATTCCCGATTCTCCCACGCAAACATCCAGGCTGGTGGGAGATGTATGGCATTGCTTTACTCTGACTTCTAATGGTAATATACATTCTTCGGCATGCCAGCGGGAGTAAATCCAGAATTCTGACCCAGTAGCTTTCTTTGAGTCCTGCCTGTTCGTAGGCTTCTGCCTCTTCATTTGATGTCACTGTTTTGAGAACAAACAGGTAAATCCTGAGTGTCTCGACTCAGGTGCTGCTGGAGAAGACACAGCTTCAGTCTGGCTGAGCTCCACTCAGTGCCTGTGCGCACGCAGATCATGGATGTAAGCAGGAACTAGCTGGTGCCAGAGAAGCCTTAAAAACCATTTGTTTTTAAAGCAGACTTAGAATGTGAAGTTTGGAAACTAGGAGTGTCTGGGTGTGGTGGCACACGCCTTTTATAGCAGCACTCGGGAGGCTGAGACAGGCAAGTCCAAGGCCAGCCAGTGCCGCTTGGTGAAAGACTTCTTTGGCAGCCAGACATCTTTGCCTTTTTAAAGACTTAGAAGTGTATGGACAGGTGACAGTTCAGCCCTTGACCTTTCTCTAGGCAGCAGTTCTGATTTCTTCCATAACTCCGTGTAGCCAGGCTGCGCTACTGAACATAGTTCAGCAGGAAGTGGCATCTGCATTTGGACCTTCAAAGACTGGCGAGGTGCTGAAGTGTAGGATTTGTGGGAAAGACAGGAGGGCTCTCACCCAGAGAAGAGGAGATGAGGAGCAGGCATACAACAGAGCGGGCGCACTCAGCTGCTTGAACATTCCCCCTGTGCCAGCAAGCTCCTTCTGCCCTACAGGAGCCAGACTTTATCCAGCTAGTGCCTGGCACTACTAGCAAGACTTGCCTCAAACTCCTAACTCCAGGTCCGGGGTCCCAGACTGTACCTCTAAGATCGCAGCTTACCCAGGTCAAGGACTTTAGGGAAGTAGCTTACGGCCTTAAGTATAACATCACCATGTCGAGGGAAAATGGTGTGTGTTTACTTTACACGCGAAGTTTGGAGACAGAAGTTTCAGTCGGGGTCTCTATTCTGCAATAGTTAGAGCAAGAGGGAAGGACTGTGGATCTGCTGAGCTGCTGGAGTCCGCTTTTATCTGGGTTGGGTCATAAACCTGAGTGTTTACTGCAGCTCTGAGATTTGGCTAGTGATAGGGATGGAGAAACCAAGAATAAGAAATAAATAGTGAGAAGTGAGAGGAAGAACTAAGTCCTGTATGCAACTGTCACTCGAGGGCTGTGCCGTCACTCGGGCTGTGCCGTCACTCGGGCTGTGCCGTCACTCGAGGGCTGTGCCGTCACTCGGGCTGTGCCGTCACTCGTGGGCTGTGCTGTGCTGGGGTGCCTTGCCATGCTCACACTCTATCCAGTGCCATGCAGCAGAGCTTAGCCCTCTCAGGACCTGCTGAAACCGGGCACCTAAGGAGCAATACTAGCCCCCGAAGTGGATAGCAAGTCCTCCGGGCTGGGTATTATTGTCTGAAGCTCTTGTCACTGGTAGGACAAGCATTGCAGACTCACTAATAGAAATTACTCTAGAGAACACTTTCACTGCTGAGAAATAAGTTTACTTTGGTTGCTAGTCAGCTGCAGAGGAATGGAAATTATAAACCGAAAAGCATCTGGCCCTGGACAGCGGCACCAAGGAAGGTCATCTAGCGGCAGCCTGGGAGTGGCTCTGGTCACAACCAACCAGACAGAATGGCAAAGAGGAAGATGGCAGCGGTTCAGAGCACGGCTCCAGATCTCTTTGTTGTTTGCTGGAGACGCGATCTTTGTGAATGTTAAACAAACTGTTTAAGGATGTGACAGACTCTGGGGACACAAAATCTCTAGCCAGTACGTTTCTCTAGTGCTAATCTAAATGGTCAGCCTACGTGGTAGAGTGTGTCGTGGTTGCATTCACGTGTCCCGCTCAGAAACTACCCATACCAAAGAGCTGGTTCCCTGTCAGTCATGGGCCAGAGCCCTGTGTGTGTGTGTGTGTGTGTGTGTGTGCGTGCGTGCGTGCGTGCGTGCGTGCGTGTGTGTGTGAGAGTGTGTGAGAGAGAGACAGAGACAGAGAGACAGACACAGAGAGACAGAGACAGAGACAGAGAGGCGATATCAGGGAATGCTTACACAAAGCCTGGTATGCTCTGGGTCTTCCTACACCGCTCGCCTGCAAGGCCCCTGATACTCTCTGACATGCCATCAGACCTCCAGAAGGGGCTGCCTAGTCTCAGTGTGTCACCCATGAGACTGCAGCTTTCCATGCTGTGACCCAACTGTAGGTGTGGTCCCTCAGTTGACACACAGTTCAACTCTTTCCAGTTAGCTTCCTCTCATGCAGGGCCTAGGCTGAGGGAGAGGGCAGGGGCACGAGCTGCCTAAGGTTTCCAGCGGCACAGCGGCCTGTCCCTAGGAAAGCTGTGGGGTCCGACTCTAGGCCTCACTGCTTGCTCTAATCGGCTACTCTGAGAAGGGGCTGCCGGGACTCTGGACGGTCGTTCTGGAGCGCAGGTGTTTGTCATGGAAAGGCCGTGTTACAGAAGAGAGAGGATTAAAATGACTTGACGCCTACCTTGAGCTTTACCGTGAGGGTTCTTGTGTGGGGTGGAGTGACATCTTTCCTTTCGTCTCCTGGTCTCTGAAGCAGTGGAGTTCCAGGGGCAGGACCATTCCGGCCAGAGGTTGTAAAAGGGGTGTGGCCACTCGGTAACTTGAACTTGGGATGTTTTGTGTGTGCTTGTGGAGTGCACGGCTTCTGAGATCGTTGTTTTGTCTAAGCATAATGTTTGGAATTCATTGTGAGAGTGGTTTTTTTTAATGTGCTTGGACTAAACACATTGCTTGCATTTAAAGGGATTCCATTCTAGTGAAGCATCCATCGGGTGATATTAAAATAAGGCGGTGCCATGTTTGGTTGCATTAAGCTGGGACAGGTTTGGTTTGTTTCACAACTTTAAATCTCCAGTGTGAATGGGAGGGCAGGAGGGGAGAAAGAAATGAGTCACACATTATCTTTGTAACTGCAGGGAAATGATGGGCCGGGGACTCACAACTTAAGAGTCCACTCGCTGGGCTACCTAAGTGGAGCCCCATCAGGAAGCACTATTACTCTTAACGGGAAGGACATGGGCCATCAAGGTGGCTTCGTGGGCAGATGGCTTGCTACAGAGCCTAGCCATCTGAGCTCAACCACCTGGATTTACATTGCGGAAGGAGATGACACACCCCCATATTTCTCCTTTGACACCCTGTCTCCCACATACCCATAGTAAATAATAAATTCTTAAAATTTCAGCAAAGAAGTGACTTTGAGAGCCTGGACAGACCATGCATGGGTTGTCTCTCCACAGACACCTAGCCTCCCACCTTCAGGAGCACTCAGGGTAGCAGCTACCTGCGTGGCATTTATTTGATGACGAAGATTTTCTCTTATGTAGTTGAAAACACGTATTTAGGGTTGAGGGCGTGGCTCTAGGACCTGAATTCAAGCACCATGGCAAAAGCCTTGTGTGGCTGTGCACATCTTAACTCTGCCATGGACGGCAGAGACAGGAGGGTTGTTGTAGGGTGTGGCTGCGCACACCTGTAACACCGTTGTGGACGGCAGAGACAGGAGGATTGCTAGGGTTTGGGTTCTGAGAAAGACCCTGTCTCCAGGGAATAAGAGAGAGTGTTGACAGAACAGAACAGAACACACACTAAGTAAATAAGTAAAACTAAAACACTTATTAAAGTAAAAATTTAAAAAATATTCACCAAAGAGAGAGCCGCATGCCTGTAGAGAGAGTGAGGCGTCTAAGAGCTAATCCGTATTTAAAATGCCAAGATGGTTTATTTCCTTGAACCCCTGCCCTGGAAGCCATCGCAGGGACGATTTACCTTTGAGAGGTCTTTCTTTAAAAGCTGGGGCTTTGGGGCTTTGCGGCCACGGTATTTCAGAGTGTGTGTACTCTGCAGTGTCTAAGCGAGAGGTTCCGTCTAGCTGTAAACTGAAACACTCCGAGTCATGGCAGGGCTTTAGAACCCACAAATAACAATATGAGCATTTATTCAGCATGTGCCTAAGGGTGAGGGCCGGCCGAAGGTGTCTCTGACTGCCGCGGAGACACTTGGCAGCTGAAGAAAGCCTCCGTTTGGTAGTGAAACCTTTATCCTGTGGAACGAGTTTCAGGCACCCCTGTCTATTTAGACACCGTTTGTGTTGTTGCTTGAGTTACGTGTTTTCTTTTTCTCGGGGGAGGTGGAGCAAAGTTTTACCCTTCCTCCACTCTGCCACTCTCGGGAAACAATGAGCTTCTTCTGTAGAGACTTCTCATTTGACAACTTGTCAACCTAACCTGCCTTCTCGTGTTTCTTCCTGGAAATCCCATCTGTGGCTTTCTCTGTCTTTTCAGTCAGGTCTGCCACTCCTGTGTTTTGTCTTGGTTTTAATTTTTTTTTTTTTGTAGGTTTGCTACTTTTAACCCAAAGCGAACAGCTGGGGCTCTGTCCTGACTGAACCTTGGAATCAGGGGTCTTATGAGTAGCTGCCTTCCCGCAGGCCCCCTGGCTCTCCGCCTTAATCCACAGACTCTCCACCCTTAGCCCGTTTACTTTAGTGCGAACTCTTTTGGTCGGCAGTCAGCTTGCCTGCCGAGTCCCCTTTGTGACCCATGGGCTCGCTCACCTGTCCTGTTCTGTGCTGCGGGATGGAATGTGGCCTTGTTTGCCTTGAGTCACGCCCCCATACGGTTCTGCAGATCTCAGAGCACACACTCTGCTTATTTGGGACAACAAGTGCCAAATCACTGCCCTGCCAAGTGTCCTTAGGTTCAGCGGGTCTTGCCCATGGAACATAACAGAAAAGGGAAGCAGGCAGGTCCCTCTAAATGTTTTCTCCTCCGTGCCTCTCTTTTATCTCAGTGACTTTTCCCCTGGCTCTCTGCATGGCACAGAAACCGAGACACTGTGTGGGCGGTGTGGGAAGCGGGCTGTGGCAACAGCCTTGCTGACTCGGAGCTTGTTTCCCCTTCAGGGAACGCCCCTCCTGGCCGTGGGAAGACTGCGAGTCAGTACTTTTTCCCCTCCCACGTCCCTGCCCGCCCCACCCCTTCCTGCCCATTTGTCTCTTTTCTTTTGATGGTCATTTGATAGTCTGAGAAGCAACCCAAGTGTTCAGCTGCCCTTGAAGCCCTCTGAGCTGGGCAGCAGTTGGTGGTGACAGTGTCCTTGTCGTTGTAGTGGTTAGGACAGTGCAGTCACCTCCCGTCAGAGCAGGGAGCAGGTGTGACGCACCCGGGTTATCTGGCCCATCAGTAGTGGAACTGGATGCTGCTCCGTAGGTGACTCAGTCTCGATACTGTCTCAGCTCCACACACTCATTAACTGCACGTGGACAGCACAGCCAGGGGGTGGAGGCGGCCCGGAACTGAGAGGGAGGAGGGTTTGTTTGTTTGTTCTGCTCAGGGTCGGGGGAGGAGGGCTGTGTAAAGCCCAATAAATGTTCCCTTTTAATTATATCTCAGTCAAGAACTGGGTCGCGATATATAGTTTAAAATCTTGCCTACCCTGTCAGCTTCGATCCAAGTCTTTAGCCTCATTGAAATGTACTAGAGAAAGAGTGATTTTACTGTCTAGTGCTATTGGAAGCGAGGCAGGAATGTGACCAATATTTTCATTTCGACTGTTTCTCCCCAGGAGGAGCTGCTCGCATCTTCACACTGATTTGGATTATTAAGTCTGAATTTACCCTGCAGTTTCCACTTTCTTTTAGAAGATAGATTACAATCTAGAAAGGACCTTATAGATATTTTATGTATTTGACTAAGTTGTGTTTCGATATTGAAAAAAAAAATTGAGTTGGATTCCCAGAGGCCACTGGGACTGTATCCAAGATGGCTGTCTCTGTGTCTCCTGGAGCCATGTGGCCATCGGCTAAGTCCTGTGACTTATCTGAAACAAGTAGGAAGTTTGGCAGTGAGGAGCTGTTTGATTTGAAACACAGACACCTTTAACTTCATGCCTCATGATCAAGGTGACCTTCCACTCCATTTTCTGTCTGGGTGTTCATGTTCCCCCGCTTTGCCGCTTCTCCAGTTTTCCATTGGTGTCTCTCCATGAGTGGCCAGGGAAGGCATTGCTCTGCGGTCCTGAGAGCTGGGTCCTCCTAGAGCTGATGTCTCTATCCTTCTCCATCAGTGTCCTCTAACCCTGAACCGCACAGCTTGGCCCTGTCTGTCTCTAGTGAAGAGATTCTGAGAGCCAGAGACCATGGGAAGTGTGGCGTGAGAGAGAAGAGCGGACAGCGAGGATCAGTGCATATGGAGAATGTCAGATTGACCTCAGTTACTGTGGTAACCTGACCAAAGCATCTGCCCCAGTTGAGCCCACCTACTTTTTCCTTTCGCCTCCGTCGGAGCTTTTCTTGTGATGTGTACTGGGCAGTTAAAACTTTTTAACTGTGTCTTAATGCACAAGTAAGCGCGGAGCTCTCAGCTCTAAATCCAGGCCTTCCCCGGAAGTCAGTCTGCAGTATAGGAGCACAATGTCACTGGTTCACCCTTGAACTTCTCTGGATAAGTGTGACTCATTTCTAACATCCTTCCAGGGAGTTCTACACACAGAAATCAGTGCTTTGCTACTAGAGCAGAAAAACTGGCTTGTTAGAGGACACATTGCAAAAAGCTGGCGTCCCTGCCTGATCAGCCAGCCAGCCAATCCCCTGTGCAGCTCTGGGAGGGGCCAAGCATGATTGGAGCAGGCAGCCTGACCTGAGGATCCTCCTAACTATGATGCTCATCATTGGTAAAGCCAGGGCTGCTCTCCCGGCTGTCATCAGTGAGACAAGCTCCATGTTCTCGGGAGTTCTAGGGAAGGCGCGTTTTCAGCCAAGGAGTCATCGGCTGCTGAATATTTTGGGCAAGCCTGTTTGAGATGGATTGTTCTCTTTGCCTTTCTGGGCCGCTGCTGTGAATGTAGGTGGGAAAGAAGCACCTGAGGCAGCCTGATCTGAAGAGGAGCTGACGTGTGAGGACTTAGCATGGCCCAGGACGGGAGAAGCAGTGGTGGACTTGGGCTCCGCAGCTCCAGGGTCACACTGGAGACTAAGAGAGCCGTAGTCCTCCCCTGTCTAACTGCTGTAAAGCGGTAGACGTAATTCCCTTCTTAGGGTTTCTGCGCTGTGATGAAACACCATGGTCAGAAGCAATGTGGGGAGGAGAGGGTTTATTAGTCTTATATTTCAACATCACAGTCCATCACTGAAGGAAGTCAGGACAGGAACTCAAGCAAGGCAGGAACCTGGAGGCAGGAGCTGATGCAGAGGCCATAGAAAGTGCTGCTTACTGGTTTGCTCCCCATGGCTTACTCAGTTTGCTTTCTTACAGCACCCAGGACCAGCAGCCCAGGGATGGCTTCACCCACCATGGGCTGGGCCCTTTCCCAATCACTAATTAAGAAAACGCCTATAGCCAGATGGTGTAGAGGCATTTTCTCAGTTGAGGTTCCCTCCTTTTGGATGACTCTCGCGCTTGTCAGGTTGACATGAAACCAGCCAGCACCAGTACCAAGTGAAAGCTTGGGCTGAAAAGAAGATACACTGGGTGACCTAGTCCAAGTTGTATTGCTCTCAAGAAACACCATGACCAAGTGCAGTGTGGGAAGGAAAGGGTTTATTTCACCTGTAGGTTACATTCTGTCATGGAGAGAAATAAGGGCAGGAACCTAGGGGTGGGAACTAACACAGAGACTGCAGAGGAGCAGTGGCCCCTGGCTTTTCCCCTAGCTTGCTCACTTGCCTCGGGGTGGCACCACCTATGGTGGGCTAGGGCTCCTGGTGGTTTGAAAGGAAATGACCCCCAAAGGGAGTGGCACTGTTGGGAGGTGTGGCCTTGTTGGAGGAAGTGTGTCTCTGTGGGGACAGGCTCTTCTGTGGGGGCAGGCTCTGAGTTCTCTTTCCTCAGGCTTCACTCTGTGTGAGTCAGTCGACTTCCTGTTCCCTGCAAGATGTAGCGCTCTCCGCTCCAGCACCACCTCTGCCGGCACGCTGCCATGCTCCCCACAATGATGATAATGGACTCAAGTTCTGAAACTGTAAGAGAGCTACTCCAAAGAAATGTTTTCTTTATAGGAGTTGCCGTGGTCATGGTGTCTCTCCACAGCAATAGAAACCCTGAGACAACCCTCCTACAGTGATTAGTACTTAAGAAAATGGCCTCCCAGGCATGCTCACGGGCCTCTCTGGTGGAGGCAACTCCTTATTGAGGTTTATTATTCCCAGGCATGTCTAAGTTGGTCTCACCAGCACAGTGGGTAGCGCGTTTGCTATGCAGGTGTGAAAGCCTGTGTTCCGTCCCCAGAGCCCATGTAAAAGGTGTGTGCCCTCAGATCCGGCAAGAGACAGCTCTCTATAGGGCAGAGAACAATGTTCCTGCCTCTGGCCCACATCCCCACCTGCCACAGAGAACGCTTGGTGTCTGCAGGCACACCCCAGATCTGGGCCCTGGGCTAGCACTCACGGTCCCTTCTGTCCCCGTCAGGCCTCACCAAGAACCAGTTCTGGCAGTGTGTTCTACTATTTCTCTATTTGTGAATTGGGCCCCTGGAACAAAATCTTCATCCCTTAAGAAAGCTAGTCTGGCCAGGTGGTGGTGGTGCACGCTTTTAATCCCCGCACTTGGGAGGCAGAGACAGGTGGATCTCTCTGTGAGTTTGAGGCCAGCCTGGTCTACAAGAGCTAGTTCCAGGACAGCTAGGACTGTTACACAGGGAGACCCTGTCTCAAAAAACCAAAAAAAGAAAGAAAGAAGGAAAGAAAGAAAGAAAGAAAGAAAGAAAGAAAGAAAGAAAGAAAGAAAGGAAGAAAGGAAGAAAGAAAGAGGAAAAAGAAAATCAGTTCAGATTGTCAAGGCGTGATTCCTACTGTTGACTGGGTCACCCACTCTGTGACTTCCTTACTATATTATACTGTTAGAGCACACTGGCTCATGAAAGCCGGAAGAGAGTGTTTTCACCCCCACAGCAGGAACGTACAGCAGCATGCAACCTTCTACCTGAATTTCTCAGTGGGAAAAAAGTCAAAGTGGTGCCAGTCAGTGGTCATACTCCTTGTACTTGTACAGACACATGGAGTGGCCGTCACCACCCGTCACCATCACCGTGCTGCTGTAAGGCCAGCCTTTTTGTTATTCATGAGAAACACCAAGGGGTAGTGAATACCACATTAATCAATCCTGCCATTCAGGATCTGGCTCAACTCCATGCAAGTTTCATAACGTTTGGCTGATGGAGTCCAAGTGTTTTGGTTTTCGAAGGCTAGGGGCCCAGGTGCTGGGCAAACGCTACACCTCTGAGCCACGGCCAACCTTGAATTCCAGGTGTTTTGTGGATGTGCCCTTTTCCGTGGATTTGATATCTGATTCAGAGTTCCCAGATTTCTCCGTACAGATTAAATGCACTTGTTAACTTACATGTCGGGCTAGTCTCTTCACAGTCCGTGGGTTTTGCCAGGATTGCACTCGGCTCGCAGTTAGGAAGAAAAGCCCCTAGAGGACTGGATGAACCAGAGGCTTAGAAACTGTACTTTTAGTCTCCTCTGCTTTGCCCGCTGGGAGGTGGCTCCTGCACAGTCATTACTGAGTGCATGTCCTGCCTCCTGTGTCTCTTCTTCCCTCTTCCTCCTTGGAGGGTGGGCATGGGAGGGGCTGTGGACAGTATCAAGGGGCTGCCATGATGCTTCTGGGAGAATCCTCGCACAGCAGTTTGAGGTGTGGGAAACTATATGGACAAAACCCCCTGATAGGTCAGTCCTCAGCTAACTTGCATCCCTCATTTCAAGCTTCATTTTGCAAAACCAATGGAAATCTTTTTAAATATTCTGAGTGTATGAATTCTCAACCAGGAATGAGGAACTGTCCTAGAAAAATGGGCTGGACGTTTAAAAAGAATCTTGCAGAACATCTTTGGTCTGTTCAGTAGTTGGATTTTGTGATTAGGGGTTTGTTTTTGTTGGTTTGTTTGTTTTTTAGGTTTTATTTCCCTTGTAATGATTTTGGGTGGGAGCTTTAGTTGTGTGATCTTTTGAGATTACTGTTTTGATTGGTTGAATAACATCACATTTTCCTCAAAATAAGCAACAAGGAAGTGTAAAAACAAAAGCCAGCCTTGGAGGCTCCTTCCACAGTAGAGACCTTTCCGGCTCTCTGAAGAAGGGAACGTGTGCGTCAGGCAGCCTTTTTGCAGATGTTAGCTATAGAATTGGAAGTGGTGCATGTGTGTGTGTGTGTGTGTGTGTGTGCTTGTGTCTGTATACTCATTCATTCACGTGTGTTTCATGGAGGGGAAATTGGGGATTTACCCATCTGTCTCAGCTCTCTGACTCCTATGACTTCTCTGAGAGACTGGAGTTTGCCCTGTGATGCTATCAAGGCGATGACCTGCCGGGAAGAATGGAGCAGTGTTTATCTTATACAGACTTGATTGCCTCGTTCCACTTTTATTCGTTCAAGAAGTGGAATCAATCAATCAATCAGTCGCTCTTTAAATTACTTTATGTGTTTGGGTGTCTCGCTACTTCCCTAAGTGCAGAGGAACCTGGAGGTTGACCTTCAGCTCCCCTCAGCCCTGAGTGTAGCTAGCCAGTGTGGCTCTGGGACTCAGTGAAACGTCATCAAGCCTCGGTTGGACAGCTGTGTAGACAAAGAAAATGTTGAACTATGGAAACGCTCCTCTGCTTTGTCTTTATGAAAAACATGGGAGCCGGGCGATAGTAGCACACGCCTTTAATCCCAGGACTCGGAGACAGAGGTAGGTGAATCTCTGAGGTTGAGACTAGCCTGGTCTACAAAATAAGTTCCAGGACAGCCAGAGCTATGCAGAGAAACCCTGTCTTAAAATAACCAAGAAAATGATAATAATAATAATAAAGACATTATTACATACATTAAGTATATGCATGTCTCTGGTGTCAGGAGCAGAGGCATCTATGGTGTGATCCCAGGGGTCGCACATGGCATGCAGCTCAGAGTCACTGCTGGAATCTCAGCCTGGGCACACTGGTTCATACAGAGGTGTTCGTTCTGAGAAAATCTCTTCCCAACTTCGGGTAGCTGAGGATTGGCGTATGACCGTAGAGAATAGCAGGCTCTATGGATAGCGAATGTACCTGATAGGTGTGTACCTCTGTAAAACACGCTTTCAGATACATCATGTCTGAGGCAGGCTTCATAGTCTCAGAGTTGGGGAGCCGAAGGAGACCTTTGGTGCTTTGAAGTATGCCAGTGTGGAGGAGACCATCCCCTTTACAGGGTGGTGTGCTCCTGGTGGATCATGTGACTACCCGGTAGCACCAGAGGGCGGGTTCTGGTGTCAGACCCACCCAAGCAGAGGTGTTTCAAATACTCAGCCACGTGACCTGCCGTAATGGGCTTTGGGACGTGAAGGATTCCAGCATGGCTATGGTGTGAAGCAGTGTTTGAGAGATGGACTCCCTGGGGTTTTGGGTGCAGTGGCTCCCCTAGAGTGCTTGTCGGGAGGAGGGAGGAGACAAGAGACTTATGTGTCTACCAAGTTCCCAGGCCAAACGGAATGATGTTACACGGCACCTTTAAAGTAACAATGCTTATAGAAAGTAGATATTGGTAAATGTACTTTCATTTATTTGTGTGTGTGTGTGTACGCATGTGCACATGTATGTGGAAACCAGAGGTTGGTAGTGGGGTATCTCCGTCAGTCACCTTATATTTTGAGACAGTCTCTCACTGAGTTCAGAGCTCACCAGCTCTCTAGACTGGCTAAAAGCAGACAGACCCCAGTGATCCTCTCTGTCTGCGCAGCGCTGGGATTATAGCTGCCATGTTCAGGTTTTAGGTGGGTGCTGAACCAAACACAGGTCTTCATGAGTGTGTGGCCCCAGACTCCTCTCGTTTGACTCAGTCATTTTATCGGCAGTAATGACAGTGAGATCTGGGGCTCATCTTTCTCATCCACCATAGACGGAACATCACAAGGGTCTGGAGTTGAAAGTGACCCAGAGATTCTGTGCCTTGGCTGGTCATGTGACAGCAGGGTCCAGCGCTGGTTAAGGACAGAGTGGGGCCAAATTTAATTGCTTTGATTTTTCAGATCAAATCTACCTCTGTTGAGTACTTTACCCCTCCCCCAGCGAAAACATGGGGGGCGGAGGTGTTGCTTTTTTTCTAACCTTTGGTGAATGCCTAAACCAGCATGAGTATCACTTGGTTTGACCCAGGATGTCCATGATGGCCTGGCATAGTCTTCTATGATGCTACTACGTGAAACGTAGTAAGCTCTGGGGTCTTCCAGGTCGCTGTCCTTCAGAGAGCATGTGTCTGTTTCCTGCCTCGTTCTACCTACAGGTATGGCTGTTTTATCTGAGGAAGGAGGCGTTAGGATGCGTCAGCCCTTTGTGATAACTTTTGAAGTCTAAGTTGAAAAGAATGTTCATGAATAGGAAGCAGATGCGTCTGAGAAAGAGCATGGAAGCAAGACTGGGAGCTGCTTCCCAGAGGCTCTGCCTTCAGCCTGATCCTGGGATCTGGCTACTTTGAATAGAGGCTTGAAGCTGGGAAGCAAGGGAGGCCAGGTTTGGGTTGGATTACTGTGAAATCCTCTTGTCATGGGAATGACCCTTTGAGTCAGAGGCTTCCTGGAATTAGAGAGCTAGAGTGTAACTTTCCCAGGCAGCCATTTCTGAGTTAGGAATTGTGCCACATGGCCCAAGGTGACAGAAGTTTAGATTTTTCCATTTGGCTGGGAGCTGAAATGTACAGTGGTTTAGTAGCTTTTGTTTGCAAAGACTGCCTTCTTTTTTCACCCTTTTTTCTTATTAATTTTATTTTTCCTTCCAAATTTCTTTTTTTCCTCACATTTATTTGTGTGTGTGCGTGCACACATGTAGGTGCATGTATCACAGCATGCATGTAGAGGTCAGAGGTCAGGGAGCCAGTTCGTTCCCTTCACCATGTGGATTCTGTATGCTAACCCCAGGTCCAAAGGCCTGGAGGCAGGTGCCTTTCTTTACCTGCTGAATCATCTCACCAACCCCTGTTCTATATATGCCTCCTATATCCCATTTGCATATAAATGTTTTAAATATGTAGGAGAAGGCATCAAGTCAAAGCATGGATTTTTTGATAAGCAGTTCATAAATCCCACAAGCCACTTCCTGCTTGCGCATCTAGACTTTAAACAAAAAGAAAGCAGGGCTGGGAAAGTGACTCAGTCAGTAAAGTGCTTGTCTTGCAAGTGCGAGGGCCTGAGTCTGGTCTCCTGCACCCACAGGCAAAGCTGGGTGTGGTAGCGTGCTGCTCCGCCTTTGTCACCCCAGTGCTGGGGAGGCAGAGAAAAGAGGATGATGGCTGGGATCCCCTGACCATCCAGTCTAGCCTCATTGCTGAGCTTCAGCCAGTGAGAGGCCTGTCTCAGAGGTGGTAGATGGAGTTTTAAAGGATGAAACCCAGGGCTGTCCTCTGCCGTGTGCGTGTGTGTGTGTGTGTGCACGCGCGCACACACACACACACACACAAGTTGTTTTTGCTTTTTTAAAATTGAGTAATTTTCTTTGTTTAATGGAAATCATTAGAAAACTTTTAGAAGCAAGATACCATATTGCAAGAGTGTGAACAGTCTGGAAAGAGGGAGACGTCTGAGCACCCTCCATTGAGATAATGTCTGTGGGATTAGATCGTGTGGAAAGGAGATCGCTTCACCATGGTAGAAAAGCTCTTCACTTTCCACCTAACAGCCTTACCAGCTCCCGGACCTTCAAAGGTGGGAGGACAGCGCCCTCTTCTGGGCACAGGGACAGCTCTGTAGGGTGTCTAAAGAGCCCAGCATGATCCCAAGCACCCTGAGCCTGTATGGAGAGACAAGTTTTATGTGGAGGGCGGGATCTGACTGGACAGGCAGAGGAGGGCCGTGGGTGGACCTGACCAGATCAGTAAGGAGGCTGCCAGGGCCAGCATGAGGTGGGACTGTCAGTGCCCAGGAAACGCTGGTGAAGGAACAGGTAAGGGGTTATCTTCAGATCTTGTAATTGGATACGTCCCCAGTCTTTTTAGGGTGTTCCATCTTTTCCCACATAGGCAGAGTAGAATAACCTTCTAGCCCACTTTGCACCCTGCCTGGAACTGGCTCTTTGTTACTGTGGCTCTAACTCTCTTTCTCTCCAGCTTCTCTTTCTGTCCTCTTCTCTTCCATCTAATGCCCGAGTATCACACAGTCCCCGTCACACACCCATTTACAACCCAAGACCACCCCCTCCTGTGTCTTAGCTGAGCTGGACAGCTGTTCTTGACTTTTGGGGCCTAGGCACTGGAAGAAATCCTGGTTGTGTGGCATAAGGGTCTTTTGTATCTCTGAAATTGCCCATTTAAAAACAAAATAATAACAAAAATCACTCCTATGATTCTAGGGAAATGAAAAGCATTCGACCTCAGACAGATTCAAACCCAGATCCATGAAAGGGGGAACAGAGCATGCTCACTAACTATGTAGACCCATGAAAGGGGGAATGGAGCATGCTCACTAGCTATGTAGACCCATGAAAGAAGGAATGGAGCATGCTCACTAGCTATGTAGAACCATAGAAGGGGAACGGAGCATGCTCACTAGCTATGTAGAACCATGAAAGGGGGAACAGAGCATGCTCACTAGCTATGTAGAACCATAGAAGGGGAACGGAGCATGCTTACTAGCTATGTAGAACCATAGACAGGGAACAGAGCATGCTCACTAGCTATGCAGAGCCACGAAAGGGGGAACGGAGCATGCTCACTAGCTATGTAGAGCCATGGGGAACAGAACATGCTCACTAGCTATGTAGAGCCATGAAAGGGGGAACGGAGCATGCTCAGTAGCTATATAGAACCATGAAAGGCAGAACGGAGCATGCTCACTATTAGAACCATAGAAGGGAAACGGAGAATGCTCACTAACTGTGTAGAACCATAGAAGAGGAACCGGAGCATGCTCACTGTTAGAACCATAGAAGGGGAACGGAGCATGCTCACTAGCTATGTAGAACCATGAAAGGTGGAACAGAGCATGCTCACTAACTATGTAGAACCATGAAAGGTGGAACGGAGCATGCTCACTAACTGTGCAGAGCTCCACCAGCTTTTCCAAGTAAGTTTCCTGTACTGCACTGAGTGTCTCCATTTGCTTTAACTTTGAGAAAATGAACATAGAGTGATGGAGAGGGAGGTGAGCCTAGGTGTGCCACTCTCTGACTTCCTCCTTGAAAGAGGGTGTCTGGACTGGGAAGCTTCTCTACCAATTGATGCATGACTCAAGGACATGCCAGCTGTTCCGTGGAGCTGACCCTATTGGGCTTAGTGACACAGCCTGTAAAAACTGTCCATGTGGGGCAGTGGCACTTCAGAAGCTAGTGAAAGGTAAGGAAGGGGCAGGTGTGACCTCGGTGCCCGGCTGCCCCTCTCTGTCCCCCAGCAGCCAAGAGACACACTACAGTGTCCCTAGCAGATGACCTTAGCCGTAAGGGCTACACTGTCTGCTTGTCCTAGAGCCTTCCTGGGAATAAACAGCTTCCATGACCCCCTCTTCCTCTCACATCTGTGTTCAGACTGCTCTCAAGATGCGTCCTCCGCCACCTTTAAGGATCCTGAGAGCGCCATCCCACTGGCAAGCAGTGCCACCCCTAGATAGGTGATCCTGGGTAGTCAGAGAGCGCAGTTTGAGCAAGCCATGGAAAGCAAGGTAGTAAGCATTGTTCTTCCTTGTCTCTGCCTCAGTTCCTGCCGGGAGTTCCTGCGCTGACTTCCATTCATGATGATAAACTGTAATGCGGGGAAGGAAAAAAAAAGAATCTCAAGTGTCTTGAGTGTCCATCATTTGTAAAGGCCGGGCTGGACTGGCTGCCGGAGCTGCCACTCACGGAGGCTTGTCTTCCTTCACAGGTGTTCATCTCCGTGAACTGCTTAAGCACCGATTTCTCTTCTCAGAAGGGCGTGAAGGGCTTGCCCCTCAACATCCAGATTGACACCTACAGCTATAACAACCGCAGCAACAAGCCAGTACACCGGGCCTACTGCCAGATAAAGGTCTTCTGTGACAAGGTGAGCGAGCGGCGGGCTCAGGAAAGAGCAGCGGATGGACCCATCCTTTCTGGGCTTCCACGCAGAGCCGCTAACCTTAAACGGACACTTACTATTTTGCTTTTGAGTAAAAAGAAGCTAGATTGTAGAAGGAAAGGGATGATACAATGTGAAGTTTTGTCCTTGTGTCCCCGGTCCTGGGCCCAGATCAGTAGCTCCTTTACTGACTCGCTTCCCTGGAGGCCATTAGACAGGCCATGCCCAAGATTTCTGCATCCGCTTCGTGCAGCTGCTTCTCCAGGGAAACACACAACCGCTTTTGCCAGGTGCAGAGCTAGGGCTCTGTGTCAAGTCAGACTCTGGCAGGCCTGTTGCATCTGACCACTCGAGGGCGCCTGGGACCTTCGCCTTCAGAGAGCTGTCTCCAACAGCCTGCCAGATTGGGCACCTCAGGGTCTTCACCTGTAACAAATGATGACAAATTCAGCAGCAAGCAACATCGATATTATCTGTTGGTAGCTCCCTCTTACTGAGTTGACGCCAAGGTGTGAGCAGGTCTGCATTCCTTTCTAGATGAGCTCCAGTCTGTCTCCACGCCTTTTCCACCTGCCGGATGCAGCTTGCGACCACATCTGTCTCAAGCCTGCAGTGGCTCACACGGGATCGCTCAGACCCCCTCTGCATCTTCATTATGCCTTTCTCTGATTGTTCTGCTCTCTGATCCCTCGTGATCACCTCGGACTTCCACAGCTGACCTAGGATCATTTTCCCATCTTCCAGCCTCCCCTCCCCTTTGCCGTGTAATCTCCTCCTGCCCAGCCCCGGGATCAGGTGTGGAGATAATGGACACAGGTGCTTCCGTGGGATGCACTGGAAGCAGTGAGTCACAGCTGTGGGCACGAGGACCTGTGGCCTAGGTCAGGCTCTTCCCACCTGCCCACATTCCTCCGTGGCCCGGAGAAAACAGCATGATCCAGATGTGTGGCACCAGCGCCTGAGAGGCCAAGAGAACTGGGAGACAGAGGCCCAGCCTGGGGTACATGGGGCATGTGCATGCACACACATACACACACACACACAGTCTCAAACAAAGACAAAGCAAAAACCCTTAGGAGGGGCTATCAGGGTATTTGTGCTATTTTTATAAAACTAGAGAAATTGCAGTTTTATCCACACCTTTTTCTTTTCACATCTGATTTTTTTAAATATTTATTTATTATGTATACAATATTCTGTCTGTGTGTATGTCTGCAGGCCAGAAGAGGGCACCAGACCTTATTACAGATGGTTGTGAGCCACCATGTGGTTGCCAGGAATTGAACTCAGGACCTTTGGAAGAGCAGGCAATGCTCTTAACCACTGAGCCATCTCTCCAGCCCCCATCACATCTGATGTTTATTATTAGCCTTTCCTGACTAATAATTTCCCTAGGCATTCTTGGGAATTCATGGGTTCGTTTTTGAGTGCCATGAAGGTACTTGTTTTCTTCATAAGGTCTCTGCTTAGCAGAGCTGCCTCACTCTCCACTGCCCGCCTGAGGCCCTTACCCCGTCCGCTGTAACCTGCCCCACTTGTTATTTGCTGTCTTGTGATCGCCTCCTGCTGGCTGTCAGAGCTCTCACTTTGAGTCTCGTCTCTACGTCTAGCAAAAAAGTAGAACTAAGGCACTTTGGGTGTCCTTCGGTGTATCGACAGTGTATTTCCTTCCTGAGGAAGTTGTGCCATCTCTTGTTAGAGTTGCTTAGCTGGTTTGATAAGTGAGTTTCTCATCTTTCAGGAGTAACAGACATTCAGCACATTTTCAGAGGAAATGTGGGCAAAGTTTGGTATTCTAACCAATAGAACTTGGGTTGCTGCTTTTTCTCTTGTATCACTGGCCTGTCCTTTTGGTTTTTGACACGCTGTCTTATGTAGCCTGTAACCAATACAGAAGCAAGAATGACCTTGACCTCCTGAACCTTCTGCCCGGTTCCCTGAGTGCTGGGCTGAGTGCCACCATCTCCCTGACACTCCCACAGAAGTCAGTCTCCTCTGCAGCCGTAGTCATCTCCGCTCTAACAGGTAGCAGGTTCTTGAGGCTAACGTTTTGGGACAAGCCCTGCTGTGCCCGAGCACATTCCTGGCGGGTTAGGAGAGTCCTAAGAGCTTGCGGTCAGGTGGTCCCCATACCGTTCCAGGACTTCCTTTGACATCTTTCCGCATCTGAACTGGAATGAGCCCTTCAACACTTCTGCATGAGAAGTGCTTATTTCATGTTCAGCTCTTGTGCTGAGTCTCTGATCCATCTGTCTGTAAGGTCCGTCTGTCAGTTCACAGGTGCTGTACAGACTTGCAGCCAGCACTGCTGATATAGCTGCAGCCATCCCATTACACATTGCATTTTGTGTGTAAGATCTTCCTGTCTGTAACCTTAGGGAGATTCTTCTCTTCCACTGCTGGTGAGCACCTGAGTCTGATGTGGCTCGTATCCTTGAGTTTGCTAAGCATCTGTGTGTTTACGGCTTTCGTTGGGTTTGGAACATGTCAGGCATTGTGTCTTCAGACATGCCTGCTCCTTCCACTCAAGTTCTCCAGTTACATCCATGAAGCACTTTGAGCTTCACTACTGGCCTGTCGTTGTCATTTGGCTTTTCTTACTTCTTTCCAGAGAGTTCCTATCATTGTGTGCTAGGCTCACTGGTCCTTTGCCAGGGCTGGACCGATGAACTGAACTCCATCGCTGATATTTTCATCTCAGAAAGTTTAAACTGGACCCATTTTAGATCATGGCTCCGCTTAGCAAGCAGTGGGTTTGGTTTTGTTGTCGGTAGTAATGTTGTTGTTGCTGCTGTTGTTGGTTCTTTTGGCCAGTTTCTATTGTGGTCCTGGGCAGCAAACGTGGGGTCTTGTGGACACTAGGCGGTCGCTGTCCCACTGAGCTACCCCTCAGCACAGGCTTAGTTTTCTGATAGCTTTTGAACATAGAATAAAATGACATTAGCAACTTAATGTCTGTGCCTGGTACCCATGTCTGGGTCCACTTCCATAATTTGATTTCCTTTCTGTTTGGGTGGAAACCTGGCTGTCTTGCTGGGTATCTGGCCTTGTGCATTTTGTCTTGCTGGGGCTGGGTAGTTTTATTCCTAGAACTCTTCTTCAAGATTGCCTGAGACCTCATTAAGTCTCTTGGAAACAGATTTGTTCAGATGTCATCTTGTGATCCGATAGGTGACTCTTGGGCCACACTGTGTCAGGCTCATTATTCTGCTCTGCTGAGCAGGGTTTTCCTGGGTATTACTCAGAGCCCTGTGAGAGGGACGTTTTTTTCCAGTCCACTTGGTGGGAACAGACAGTAGTTTACCCTGTGTGCATGTCGGGGATGTTTCTCTGTCTGGGCTGTGTTTGGAGTAACCCCTTTGAACCCGTGTACCTGGAAGCTGGTGAGTTCTGTCATTTCAGAATAGAGTGTGAGTCTTTCTCTTGGCAGCAGCCTGAGTTCCTTATTATTCTTTCTGGATATGGCTGTGAGACCACCTTTGGGGTGGAGGTGTAGCTTCTCGTCTGACGAAGTTACTATAGGGCTCTTAGGAGGCACTGGGAGACATGCAGCTCTATCCAGGATTGGCTAGGGCCTGCTTCTCTGTATCAGAGAGTCTGTGTCTGAGGAGGCCAGAACTTGATGTATTGTGTCCCCCTTGATCACTTTCCATGGTTTGTATTGAGGCAGGATCTCTCATTTGAACCCAAATCACCAGTTTGGCAGCTCCTGCTAGTCAGCATACTCCAGGGTTGTACAATCTCTGTCTTTTGCTCTCTGGGATAGTAGGCAGGGCTGCGGTGCCCACCCCCACTCTGCATGGGTGTTGGGGATTGAACTCTAGTCCTTACCCTTGCACTGCAAGCATTTTACCTGCCGAAACATCTCCCTGGCCCCATATATAGCCGTTCTTACACGCACACTATACATCTACCATGTACACCGTCCGTGTACAAGGTGTTGGCACCTTTCAGAGCAGGCAGAAGGTTTTGTGCTCTGCTTTCAAACCTGATCCTTATCGTGTAATGATGCCAAAGATCAGCAAGAGGTCCTTCACTTCCTACTTCCCGTCAGGAGGATATTTAACAGAAGCATAAGCCAACAGTTCCTACCTCACTGGGCAACTGCACAGCCATCCATCTGCACAGTCCAGAGACATTACCACTAGACAAAGGAGAACGAGTCAGTGTGTCATTGTAATGTGTCGAATGGTACCCAATTTCAGGTCATGCTTTTTACTAGTAAAGTTCTTGTGAATATTGTGTGGGTTCAGTTGCATGCTGCCACAGTGGATATGCATGGCACAAATACAGCACACAGCACAAAGACCACTAGTGACGGCTTTGTTCCTTGTGATTGATACCTGATTGTGTCTGTTGTTCATGGGTGCCATGTCTTTGGTCAGAGCCACTGCTCGCTGTGATGACATTAGCCACACTGGGAATATTAACAGGGCCAAATTTTATTGTTTTTTCTTTCATGGTCCTTCCCTATGAGATGGGGGAAAGGTACCCATAACCTCAGCAGGCAGTGGGGTGTGCTAGCAGGTTCTCTCAGTTTCACTTTTAGCTCATTGCATGCTATCAAGAGGAATTCTGCTTTATTTGTGTCTCAAATGTTCCCCATGGGTGATTTCATGTAGCTAGAAACTATCTGAAGAAGCTGTAAAAGTGTCACTAGAGATGTTAATTGTGGAAAGGGGTTTCTATATGACATTTGCATACATGTCTGTGATGTACATCAGTGAGAGGAGTGGGCTTGTAAGAGGAAGCAGGTGCGGCAAACCTTATGCTGGCACTTCTAGAGATCCTAGTAGTTCTCAGAGGCCCTGATCCTCATTCTTGTCTCCTTTGCCTGCAGGGAGCTGAACGGAAAATCAGGGACGAAGAACGAAAGCAAAGCAAGAGAAAAGGTAAGTGCTTTGGCCCTGTTCCCAGAGAATGCCTGGCTGCGGCTGTGTCCTGCAGCCCCAGCCTGGACCCTGCAGAGTGCGGGCTGGATTGGGGAGAGACTGACATGGCCAGCGCCAGCACCAAGGCCTTCCCCAGCAGCTGTGGAGGAGGGCAGGCGCTTACTCACAGAACTGCAGGCCATGTCTTGGGTGGGCTCAGGCTTTTTTGGATGCTGGGTCTTGCTCACTGTGTAGATCAGGCTGGCCTCTAAGTCATAGAGATGGAGCAGCCTCTGCATCCCGAGTGCTGGGATTAAAGATGTACGCCAGCACAGAGGCAGCCATAACTATCATCTCTTGGTGACTTGTGGTTTTACTCCCCAGTTTCTGACGTTAAAGTACAGCTGCTTCCCTCACACAAACGGACGGACATCACGGTGTTCAAGCCCTTCCTGGATCTGGATACCCAGCCTGTCCTCTTCATCCCGGACGTGCACTTTACTAACCTGCAGCGGGGCAGCCATGTAGGTACCAGTCTGCCGGGAGAGGCTGAGCGACCTGACAAAAAGACTCCCTGGTGATTTTCAGTCAGATCACAATGGCCCCTTGACCGTTAGTGAGCTCTCTGGAACTTTCAGTCAGGTGACGTGATACCGATTACAATCGAATGGTGAATGATGCTGACCCAGAGATGCAGTGCTAGGCCTTTCCCCCAGGTCCATACCCATTCTTTCCTGCTGTAGCTCATTTAAAGGTGTCGAGTAGCCTCACATTTGGGGTTTGAGTCTGTGGCCTTGTAAGTTCAGCTTGGATGACACCTGTGTCCAGAGGCCCCCTTCTTGTAGTTCCCGTTACTGGATGTCATTGACATGTGCCGTGTGCTCTACAGCCATGTCTTAGCAACCCATGCTAAATTTAAAATCCAGCTGCACCCTGCCTCAAGGGACAGGCATTTCAGGAGAGTGTAGCTTTCCTATACTGAGGTCGGGTAAATTCACAAAGGAGACCCTGCCATACACTTAGTAGACAGATTTCTAAGGGACTAATGAGTTGTCAGAGGTATTGGCCAATCCTCCAGTTCTAGTGAGACTCCTCAGAGCAAACTGGAGGCTGCCAGGCTTTTCTGTGAAGGGGCCGGTACCAGTGAATATTTCCGACTTTTTCGGTCTGTGTCGTCCCCCATGGCCTGTCCCCACTCTGCCATTCTGTTGCAGAAGGAGCCACACACAGTGAGTGACTGGCTGAGTCGGGGCATCTAAATGTTCACATCAGCCAGCCTCCATCAGGTTTGGTCCACAGGTCACAAAGACCAGCCCCTGGGTCAGCAAAGTCAGAGAGAGCTCTAAAAAATCTGGGTGTTGAAAAATATGGCTACAGGATTGTGTCTTTTAGAAGTGTTTGGTGTTGGGCTGGTCGCATTCAGGATTTACGTATGGTCTGAAGCATCTGCACAAGTTTGGAAAGCGATCTGAGTCTGTGTCTTTGGCCTTAGGTTCTCTCCATGCCCTCGGAAGAGCTGGAAGGTGAAGGGTAAGGTTTACATTTTGTTTTACTCTAATACACTCAAACTCACCAAAAATGTAGAGATACAATTCAAAGAACTTGCTTTTCCTCTGAGCTACTTAAGCATAGTTTCTCGGCCAGGCGTGGTGACACCCACCTGCCATCCTAGCACTGCCAAGACCGAGGCACGAAGGTGACTTGCGGCCATCCTGGGCTACACAGTAAGTCCCTAGCCAGGGCATCATAGCAAGACTTTCTTCTAATAAAAGAACAGAGAGCTGACCCAGAGCCCCACTGTTCCTGAATATCAGGTCTGTTTCCTGTTAACAAGGACCTCACTTGTACCCATGGTGTGGAAGGGAACACTGCTCGCTCTGTCGCAGGCCCATTTAGGTCACACTGATTGTGCAGTTGCAATGATTGTGCAGTAAGATGGTCGTGCAAGGCTAGATCCAGTTCAGAGCCTCCATGTGATGTGTCTTTAACTTGGGAGACATCTGCAGTGAGGCCTTTCCGTGCACCCCAGATGTGTCCTCCTCCCCTGGGTGTCCCTCAGTTTATTTTATCCCTGTGCCCACAGTGCCCGTATGACTAAGCCTCTGCTTAGATATCTTCCCTTTTCTCGTGTGCTACGGAGACAGTACGCTATACCCCGTAAATCCTCGTTCACCTCCAAACTTCAACCTGCTCACTGATCTCTGTCAGTCCAAGGCTCCGTTTCTCACTTTAAGCTGTAGACCATCCCGTCCACTCACAGGAATTCACCGACTGCCGCTGTTGACATGGGGCTCCTATCCCTTGGTGCAGCCCCTGGTCCTTTTGACTTGTATTCAGTGCTGATGTCTTCCTTGTCTAACCACAGAACCAATCTCTTGTCCAAGAAATGCTGATTTCCCGTAGAGGAGGCAGTGTGTAGAATCCAGGACTGGGGCCCCAGATGTCCCTCTGAAGTCTTGATGCTCCTCTCTGTAGGTAGCCTGCTCATCCCTGTGGGCTCCGTGCCCAGCAGTCCCCTGCTATTAGAATATCCACAGCCTACACAGACCCTAGCCTGGCTCATCCTTATTATGGCTTTGGGACTGAACGTTGAAGACATAATGGAGTCTGCTTTGGGCATTCCTTTTCCTACTCACACAGGAGTACATAGAAATGAACACCCAGTTCTTGGTGGCTTCCATAGCCCTGTCTCCCTGCATCTTGGTTTTGGGTTTGTTTTTTGAGACGGAGCTGTACCCTGGCCCAGGCTGGCCTAGGACTCACTGTGTGGCCCAGCCTGGCATCTGGCTCAGGAGCAGTTCCCACCTCGGGTTTCTGAGTGTTGTGATCTCACGTCAAAGCCCCTGTACCTGATTTTCTGGGTTCTGTTTTTGCTTTCCCTTCACTCCGACCCTCTCCCAGCCTATATTTGTTGTCACTAAGCCTGTGCCAGTGGTTCCATTTATGGTGTCTCAGACATGGCCTCCTGTGGGCACCTTCACCAAGTACATGTTGCAACCAAGGAGCTGAGATGGACTGATCCTTTCAGGCCTGTGCTGCCCTTATTTCTGGTTATCTGTCTCCTCATTCACCCCACAGACACAGACACAGACCCCAGAACACATGCCTTTGCCAGCTGTGGCTCAGACCCTGCACTTTTCTCTCGGGCTCCTTGTCCACTCTCCCGTGCTATTTCCATGGAATCCTTTAGAAGCTACACTGTGGTTGTCACCCAAGCCTTCTGATAGACTGTCCTACCTGTGGCCTGGAATTTCCTGCAGCATAGATCACACCTTTTGGCCACAACTGTCCACCTGACCCGAGACATAAAACCCACGATTCCTTAAAGCTGAACGAAGGCAGCAGCGGCCTGTCTAGTATGTATTGTGTCGCAGTGAGCGCGGCTCTGCTTTCCTGGGCTCAGTGCTGAGTTAGTGGAAGGGATGTCCCCGCCCAGCATGTCACTTGGGTGGCCTAGGCCTAGTGAGCCCTGCCCAGGTTGTCGTCTGACTTGGACCACATAAAGAATGAAAAGAGTTTGAGTCTGAAGTACAGCAGCTCTGCAGAACCTCCCTCCTGCTCACGCAGTCCAGTGGAGTTGAAGCGGGTGACCTAACAGTGCTTTGGCTCACCCGCAGGTCTGTCTTGAAAAGGGGGCCGTTCGGAACCGAAGATGACTTTCTAGTTCCTCCACCAGCTAAGCTGACCCGGACAGAAGAACCGAAGAGAGGTGTGTTGGGTCCCAGTGGTGATGAGGATTCTTAGCTGGCAGTGAGCTCATGGTCTCACCCCCTGCGTGTCTGCCCTTCAGACCGCCACCTCCCTGAGTGTGGGGACAGGCAGAGTTCAGGGGAAACTGCAGTCGGGTCCTGGGGCTCACACTGAGGTGGCGTGTGTTGCTCTCCCTCCTGGGACTGTGTCTGGCCATCTTAGCTAGCACCTGTGATCCATCATCGTGAGTTTCGCTAGTGTGAATTACCTGCTTTTCTTCCCTGCCCCGCCCAGTGCTGCTCTATGTCCGAAAGGAGTCCGAAGAAGTCTTCGATGCCCTGATGCTCAAGACCCCGTCTCTGAAGGGCTTGATGGAGGCGGTAAGTAGGGCGCACAGCTCAGTCCCTCTGTAGAAATGGAGCGAGCCTCACAGTCCCAATCAAACATTTTGTTAGACAGCCTGATTCCTCTGTCGCGCTGGAGCCTTGACCTCTTTTCCCAGCCTTCCTTTGTGTATAGCACTGCATGCCTCTGACCCGCCTTAGGCATCCTTGCTTGACTGCAGTTCTGTCTGTCCCTTGTGACCAGCCTGGAGTTGGTAGGTGTACTGAATTCCATTTGTGATGGCCCAGGGGACAGTTTAACTTTTATACTCTTGATTAAAGAGAAAATTTACATAGCAAATCACCTAGAAGTTGACAATAGTAAAGTTTTAAAACCGTCATCCATAAACTAGTGGTTCAGTCAGACTTGGTAGCAGCATCTGTAATTTTCAAAACTCCAGAAGCTAGGGCAGAAACATTGAGAATTTGAGACAAACTTTTCCCCAAACAAAAACTCCAGCTCCCGGTCTATTTCTGTTACTCACTGGGACCCCAGTCTTTCTCTGCTCCTCATTGGGGCCCCAGTCTTTCTCTGCTCCTCATTGGGGGACCTAGTCTGCCTCTGTTCCTCCCTGGGACTCTCGCCTGCCTCTGTGCCTTCCTTGTCTTTGCTAACCATGGTAAACCTTATCCAGAGTACATCTGGGAGGATGTAGAGGTGTGACCTATGATGACCACCAACCCCCGGAGAAGAGCTCATGTCCCCATGGGGTGTCAGGAGAAGCATGGGAGGAGGGCTGCATGCTGACTCCCCTTTCTGGTTTGTCTTGGCCAATATCCTAGCACCAGTGATGGCTCCTGACACTTTCCACCCGTAAGCCCATGCATATCACAGAAATTTTGATCTCAAAGTGATGCATAATTGAAATGCCCCTTAGCTCCCTTAACAGCTGCAGTGTGCTGAACCCACTTGAAAAGTCTTTTAAAAACAAACACAAAACCTAGGTCCTGCTGTGTAGTCCAGGCTGGTCTGGAACTCACTTATATAGCCCAGTCTGGCCTCCCCATTGCTGGGATTTCAGGCATGGGCTACCACTCACAGCTTTATCCAGGTGCCACTGTAGACACTGGAGCCACCAGACTAAATGACATAAGCCCAAATGGAGTGGTCTGCCCAGACAGGAAGACAGAGGACAGTGAGATAAGCCAGAGATCCACAGGGAAATGCTCAGATACAGAAAGTGTAATGAAGGTGCATAAATCAAATGAGGTGACGTTAGTCTCCGCATCCCTCAGTGCGACCCTTCCTGCATTAGCCTGCTGAGTGCTGGGATCACAGGCATAACCACCATGTTGGCTTGTGATTATACCTGTGTGACTTGTCCGTAACTCTCAAAGATGAATATGTGCCGTTTGTCAGACCAGCAGCATGAACTGCACAGGGCAGGCCTGGCAGGCACCAGGGCTTCAGTGGGTAAAGCCGATTGGCTCCTAGATGGAGCAGAGGTGGCAGAACAAGTCAAGGAGCTGTCACAGGGAGCTAGAGCCACTCTGACACAGGCCTCTAGATCACAAAGCCAACCCTGGTCACATGGTCCTAGCTGTGGATGGTTCTTTCAGTCAGTTGACTTGTTGACATCTGAATTAATTAGGGGAATCACCAGCTCCCCCTCCCCAGGACATAGTCCCTTTGTTTAAGCATCTTTTAAAAACAGAAGGCTGACAGCCAGGTTGTGGTGGCCCACACCTTTAATCGCAGCAATTAGGAGGCAGAGGCAGGCGGATCTCTGAGTTCGAGGCCAGCCTAGTTTACAGCGGAGTTCCGGGGAAGCCAGGGCTACACAGAGAAACCCAATACTGGGGGAGGGAAGGTAGAGCAGGACAGGAGGAATTACAAATTTGAGGACAGCTTTGGCTATAGTAAGACCTTGTCTCAAAACACACACACACACACACACACACACACACACACACACACGGATGAAAAGGTGGGTCAGTGGTTAAGAGCACTGGCTACTCTTCCAAAGGACGTGGGTTCAGTTCCCAGCACCCATATGATGGCACACAGCTGTCTGTAATCCTAGAGGATCCAGAGGTACAAGGCATTGTGTGGTACAACAGATACCCATGCAGACAAAACACTCATACACAAAAATTCAAAATTGGTAAATGTGTACACACATAAGTAAAATCTTAAAAAAAAAAGGATAAAACGGAAAGCTGAGTATATTTGTGTGTTTTTTTTTTCTTATTCTCTGTTCTTTTAGATCTCAGACAAGTATGATGTCCCCCATGACAAGATTGGGAAAATATTTAAGAAGTGCAAGAAAGGGTGAGTAATGGCCGCGTTCTGTGTACCCCTGAAGACAGCTGTCCTCAGCACTGATATAACACACTGTCAGCAGCACACAGCCCAGAAGCAGCCAGAAAATGCACGTGTTAAATCTGGGCTTTCTGCTCTTATTTGTTTGTAGGGGAGAAAGTGGAAGAGTGAGTCAGGGTCACGCTCTGTAGCCCAGGCTAGCCCTGAACTCATGACAGTCCTCCTTTCCCAGGCTCCCCAGTGCAGGGAGTGTGAACAACCATGCCTCACTTTCTCTTCCTTCTTAAATTTGAAGATCAGTCTTTTCAAGGGATAAAGAAATCTGTGTTTGCACTTCCGGTGCCTGGCAGCCGTGAAGCGGCTCCACACTCAGGGTGTATGCTGAAGCTGACATGGGTGTCTGGACCCTCTGTTTCCCACCACCAGCCAGGTGTGAGGCTGAACACACCTCACACTACTCTCCTGTGTGGTTTGGCGATGTGGAGCTGTGACTCAAACCAGTTTTGACTGACCCCAAAGCCTTTTCCCTTCCTTCTTGAACACCTTGCCCTTGGTTGTATTTTCCAGCTATAGAAAATTGCTTCTTGTCCCGAAATTAATTTTTAGTAGTGTGTGTGTGTGTGTGTGTCTGTGTGTGTGTGTGTGTGTGTGTTCATGGAGTCAGTCCTCTCCTTCTACCCCTGGATACTGAGGATGGAACACAGGTCATCAGGCTTGGCCGCCAACGTTGTCACCTGCTGAGCCATCTTGCTGAGCCCCAGAAGCTGTGATTTTTAGTTCTCTTTAGCATGAATAAGCAGAGTACATAGCATAAGACCTTTTTGTCTTATTTCTAAACCAAATGCTAAGGAATTTTCTTGATGACTCTAACAGGAAGGGTTGAGCTTAAATACTTTGTTTAAACTTTGGGGGTGGCTTGCCAGGAAGGGTAATCCATCAGGGCTGTGACTCAGTGGAGACAAGCTGTACTGATTCTAACGTAGAGCCACCCACATCGGGTACCATTTAGGGCGTGGATACTCCAGGTCAGATGTGGGCAAGTGGGCAGCGTTTCCTGTGCGTCACACCACCTGTTTTTCTCCCACTGGGAGCCTTAACTCGGTTCCCTCCTTAACTCGGTATGATCCTCACTGGTCCTCACCATAGGCACTATGGGGCACTCTGTCTTCTGAAAGAGGCAGCCACCAGCATGGGAGGGTACGACAGTGTCCCCACAAGTCACAGTCGATGCCCAACTAACAAGAAAATCCAGGCCTCGCACCAGAGCCAAGTAGGACGTGGGAACTGACGCCCTGTCTTTGTCCAGGATCCTGGTGAACATGGATGACAACATCGTGAAACACTATTCCAATGAAGACACCTTCCAGCTGCAGATTGAAGAAGCTGGTGGGTCGTACAAGCTCACCCTAACAGAGATTTAAGGTGTGGGGCACTCAGCCCCCACGTGTGGGAGTTCAGTGAGAGTGTTCCAGAACTTACAGTCCGGCCAGCTGAGGAGCCCGGGCACCCACCAACATCTTGACTATCAGGGAAGGAACTTCTCACGTAGGAGATGACGCTGTGTATATTGTGCTGTGTTGGTGTTTCCCATGTGATGGAAATCCATGCGTTGTTGTGTTTGAATTTCTTATATGCTTAGAAAGCAAAACATGAGAACTTTGTACTGGATCTAACAGACCTTGGGAACCTTTGGGGTCTGCTACATTACTTACCAAATCTCGGGAGATCTGCCTATGTCCGTGATAGCAGTGGGCTACTGGCTGCCGAGGGTCAGGAAGGCAATAGCTTGTCTTTGAGGATTTTGTGTTCTTGCCTGACCTCAGTCTAATTCCAGCTGCCTTGGGGAATGGGCCCAGCCCTGAGCAATAAAGGATTGAGCCCTCTCCCTCCACTTCTCCCCTTCTGATGTTTACTAATTAGGGTGCCTTCCTGGAACCTTCCTTGCGACTTCCTTGGACATACCAACTACCTTTCTTATGAAGAACTTAAGTGGGTGGCAGCGTGAAGTTTAGTTCAGCTAAAGCTGCGTTGTATATAAGTGCAATATCTTTTTGAAGGTCTGCCTGTAAATGTGTACATACATGTCTGATATAAATATATAATATATAAATACAGTGTCTGTGTACAGATAGTGGAGGCGAGCGGGAAGATCTACTTTGCAAACCCTCCCCAGAGAAGAGGGTAAGCTATTTTTGATAACGTGGACCAAGCAGGTGGAACCAAGCAAGTGTTCCCTAGCATAGCAAAAAGCCATCTCAAGTAGCGGAGCCACCTGCTCTTGAGACTGCTGTCACCATGTGGGTTTCTACGCCCTGAGTGGAGCTAATGGAAGACTCAGCTGCAACTACTGTACGGGGTGCGTATGCAGTGTCAGCAAAGCTGTGCCCATGCGGATCACAGCTGTCAACGTGAGCCAGCGATGCACCCCAAAACGGGCCTACTTCTGCGAGCACTGTGTTTCAGAACTTCCAAACCGAGGCTACCGTGCGCTAACTAGAAAGCTCTCATGGATTTACATTACTGTGGCAGGGGAATGTTTTGTACACACTTAAATATTTAAGAAAAAACTTTGCAATGTAATTTTATAACAAATCCTGTAACAGAAATACAATTGCGGGTCTCTTTAGGTTCAGGGAACTAGAATAGGTCATTTGTATGAGTAGAAATGTTAGCTGTATACCTAGGTAAAAATATTCTAATGAAGTATGTGAACAAAATAGCTGGTTTTCTAAGCTACGGGATACGGGTCATATAACACTATTTTATATTTTTGTTTTATGAAATCAATTTTACTTGTTTTAATTGTATCATTGAATGCGTTTTAAACTAAAGGGATTGAATTTTATATGTCTGATTCACAAGATGTCAGCTCCTGTTACTCCATGCGACTCCTTCACTCCATCCTTTTCCATTGCCTGACTAACCCGGAACTTGCTGTGTATCCCATTGTTCAGACCCAGAGTGCTGCTTCCCAGGTGCAGGGATTAAAAGCCTGCACCACCATAGCCTCCCAGCCCCGGGATCACATGCCTGCATCACCATAGCCTCCCAGCCCCAGGAAAGCATGCATGCACCACCATAGCCTCCCAGCCCTGGGAACGCATGCATGCACCACCATAGCCTCCCAGCCCCGGGATCGCATGCATGCACCACCATAGCCTCCCAGTCCCAGGATCACATGCCTGCACCACCATGTGTAAAATACAGCTTTAATGAACACGATGCAATCAGTGATGACGCCAACTCCCCTGGAAGATTTCCCATGACTTGTGCGCATTTTCCCACCTTCGTCCTTAGGCCCGAGTCCAGCCTGTGCCCACAGCAGGGTTTACTGATGACTCAATGGCTCAGGGCCAGCGTGGGGAGCCAGAGTTGATGGCAGTTGCCCTGTGGGAGCCCTTCCTCCCAGCCCCTAGGGCTGCCGTTGGCTCCCTCCTCACTCACTCAGCTCTTACTAGTCTAGTGAACAGGGCTTGCTCAGAGGCACCTGAGAGAAGAGCTCGGGGAAGGGTGGTTCCACGGGGTCAATTAGAAGGGCATCATAGAGGAAGGCTGAGCGGGTCCCCATGTGTGGAGTGTTGAGAGGGATGCGCCTTGTTCATTTCTGTGACTCTGTGTGCTCCAGGAAAGGAATGTGTGATTGTCATCCTGTTGGTGACATTTGCATCCCACCTGAGGTCACCAGCAGTGCAGCTAGGTTTTGACCCCTGACCTCTCCTGGGGTCAAACCTGGTGCTTAGAGGGGATCCCAGTTTGTGCTCAGGTCTCCTCTGTCTTAAGCACGTGACTCCTGATCCGAACTCTAAGCACATGACCCCCGGTCCTGAACTCCTATAGCTACTACCCCCTTCAAATTTCTGAACCAAATACAAATGTAACATAAAAAGGGGGGGGGGAGGTAGAAAGAACGAAAAGAAAGAAAAAGAAAAGAAAAAAAGACAATCCCATCAGCTACCAGAATGAACATCACAGCTCTATGAGAAGGTGACTGGAGGTTTAATGCCTCTCCCCCACCACCCCGCCCCCAGTCCTCCTCCAGGGTCCTAAGGCAGAAAATTTTCTAGAGTGGGTTGTCTAATGGAGTCAAGACACTACTGACTCCACCATCCGTGTGGTATTGAACATGGGTGGAGGCATGGACTGTCAATAGAAATGTGTGAAGTCTCACCTCTGGGCCCTCCTAGGTAAGTGCTGCTAACCAAAGAGCTGCAGCTCTGACTGCGGAACTTCTAGACAATCTGCAAAGCCAAAAAAATAGGATGGCGTTTGTTTGGTCTTAAGGGACAAAACGATGGAAGGAAAAGATGTGTTCTGGGATTCAGAGACCTAGTTGAGGTGCCATGTAGACCCAGAGCTCCTAGGTCTGGGCTGGAAGGAGCCATGCCTCCTCCAGCAGCAGAGCCACTGGACATCAGATGGGGAGCCTCTTCCTGTGATTTAGTTACAGCCATGCATGGTGTCTATATTAATGTAAGGAGATTGCCTTGCAGACACGGGACTCTGGACTTTGGAATGAGGACATGTGTGAAGATTGACTAAGCTAGAGAAATGTGACTCTCCATCTCTAATGGTCATGGCCTCCCCAACCCCCAGTGGCCATGACCTCCTCACCCACAGTGGCCATGGCTTCTCCATCCCCAGTGGCCTATGGCTTCCCCATCCCCAGTGGCCATGGCCTTCCCACCCACAGTGGCCATGGTTTCTCCATCCCCAGTGGCCGTGGCCTTCCCACCCACAATGGTATCTACCCACCTTAAAGAAAGTATTCCGTGGCGGGAATGGAGGTTATTCGTTGGCTCAGCAGCAGCCTTCCCCACTCCAAGGCTGATGTGGTTGTGGCTACTGTTGAGTGCCCAGCCAACTATGAGCAGAGACCAGCACTAAACCATGCTATGACACATCTTCAATCATAGAAGGGACAGTGCTTGACTCTTACTGGAATAAATATCAAGTTTGCTTTGCCTTCCTTGCTTGATTAATGATCCTGCTAAAACTCCCACCTGCACACTTGCACAGTACCCTATCCATGACTGTGATGTTCCACACAGTGTGGCCTCCAATCAACACACTTCACGGCCAAGGAAGTCTTCTGGTGAGCGCATGCTCACAGACGTCTCAGGTCTTGCCATGTTCCTCCCTGTTCCAAGGGCTATCTTAATAGAACCATGTATGGGCTGTCCCTTTGGCGACTCGGTTACAAGGCGACCTGGTCCTTATGGGGCTAAGGCAAGAGTCCCCAGAAAGCTGCACTTGAAGGTCATCAGCTTGGAACAGGTGCTGAGGTTTCAGCTACAGCCCAACCCCTCTCATCCAGGAGCCAAAAGGTGAAGTGGCAATGGCACCACTGTGACACCCCACTGTAACATGAGGGGCCGGCTTGTTGGGGTTTCTATCCCTTCCAGTACCCTACAGCCGGCAAGTCCCAGAGAAAATCAATCACACAGAGATCTCTGTAAGATTATAAACTGATTGGCCCATTAGGTTGGGCTACTTATTAGCTCTTATAACTTATGTTACCCCATTATCCTTATCTACATTAGCCACATGGCTCAGTACCCTTCTCAGCTGGTCAAGTTACATGCTGCCTCTTCGGTGGTCCGCGCAGGAGTGCAGAGGGAGCTTCCTGCTTTCCAGAATACACTCAGTCTCTTTGGTCCACCTCTACTTCCAGTCTGGCTTTCCCGTCTATACTGCCTGCCTGGCCAATCAGCGTTTTATTAAAATATGATTGACAGAATAGATAATTCTCTCACACACCCCCACCACCACTGCCAGAAAACCTTCCTTCTGTCCTGTGGTGGCACATGCTGTAATCACAACACTTGGGAGGTGAAAGGGTCAGGAGTCAGTCAGTCTCAGCTACATAGATAGTCAAGACCCTGTCTCAAAAAAGAGAACACGGAGCTGGGCGGTGGTAGCGTTTATTCCAGCACTCAGAGGCAGAGGTAGAGGGATCTCTGTGAGTTCAAGGCCAGCTTGGTCAACAAGAGCTAGTTCCAGGACAGGTTCCACAGCTACAGAGAAACCCGGCCTCAAAAAACAGAGAGAGAAAGAGAGAAAGAGAGAGAGAGAGAGAGAGAGAGAGAGAGAGAGAACAAGGAATTGGAGAGGTGCTCAGCCATTCGAATGTGTACTGCTCTTCCTGAGGACACAAATTCGGTTCCCAACACCCACACTAGCATCTTACAACCACTTGTAATTTGAGCTCCAAGGAATTCCATGTCCTCATCTGGCTTCTGCAGGTACTTACACTCATAGAACTCAGAACCACCAGTCCAGGGATGGCACCTCCCACAGTGGACCTGGCCCTCCCCATCAATCACCAATCACTAATTAAGAAGATACCCTACAGCTGGATCTTTTTTTTTCTTGTTCAAGGCCAGCCTGGACTACGTGAGACCTTCATTGAACTACAACAGGAAATACTCTTACCTGTAGCGTTTAAACGGGTGGGCCAATGAGGACGATACCACTCACTAGCCTGGGTTTGCGTCATTCAGCCCTTTGGGATCCTAATTAGAACGAGGTAAAGGAAGGGGTGAACCATTCTCTCTTCTTAGGCTTTTTTCCTGCCCTCAGACACACCTGCTCCACTGCTCGGCCTTTTCCTCCTCCTCACCCCATCAACCTCCCCACCCAGTCCCCATTCACAGTCTCAGGTCTCCAGACTGAAACTGAATTAGCTCCCCTGGGTCTCCAGTAAGCAAATGAGTATTGGTGGAACTTCTCTGCCTGGATAATCCTGTGGTCCCAGCGTTATTTCCTTTGTGTGTGTGTGTGTGTGTGTGCGCGCGCCTCAGCCTCCTGAGTTCAGCTGTGCCCCCTCTCAAACCATCCCCCAGGTGAGATAATTGTCTGTTTATTTCCCCTCACAGAGAGGTGGAGAGGTTACAGAACCTCACCCGAGTGCCCAGCTGCTTCTTATCACGTGGTCTTAGGGCACAGCTAGAGGATAGAGTGGGAGGGGGCTCCACCTCTCTATTGGGTGGAAACTTTCTGGTGTGGCATCCTGTCGGAGAGGCACCCTCACTGCTATGCGTAGCCCCTCCCCAAATGCCCTGTGAGGAAGCCCAATAAACTCACAGAGTGAACTTCAGCAGACGCACGCCTTGCTTTATGATTGGGACCTTAAAAGAAAGGATAGACATTGTTTCTATCCCCCACCCCCCCGTAGAGGGACTTTTTAGCGACAAAAGATTGTCTATACATGTGTACAGATAAATAGTTAGTCTGCCTATCAGATCTATCATCTAACTCGTACTCATTCTGTTTCTCTGGGGCGCTGGAAGTCACCAAGATCTCATTTCCAGACGACACGCCCACCTTCCTTCTTCCTAGCCTAGACAGTGCCTATAGGTGGTGCTATGCCCAAGTTAAATGCTGTGTGTGCTCATTCTACCAGGGGCTTGACTCAGCAGTCCAGGGAGGTAGCCCAGGTGGAAGTCCCGATTGCCACAGCCCTCCTCCTGCCTCCTGGAGCTTCAGATCCCCTCGTGGCTGTAGTTTACTCCTGCTCACAACAGGCTGGGCTCTTCCCTGGCCTGACCCACCATGTCAGTGTCATACCGGGCATCGCGAGAGAGCAGACTGTTCACTCTGCTGGTGCAGATGAGCACATGGTGTGCCCAGCAGCCTCCTCTGGCGCTGTTACCAGGGGCCTGCGTGGAGCACTTCATTCTGTTTGCACGGCTGCCGATGATAAGGCTAAGCAAACATCCTGCAGGCTGGATCCTGACTCCGGAGGATGGCAGTGCTCCAGGGGCCAGCAGCTCTATCCAGGAAGTCCCCAGGGGAGGGAGAGAAGCCTGTGCCCATTATTAACTCTGCCTTGGAGTCTAAAAACCGAGCGTGGTTGGACAAGGTCATCTCCATTTCACAGAGAGGCAATCTGTTGTCCCCAGGGCTCGTACTTGTCACACAGCCACAGACGTAACTGTCATCTCTTTAACATCCCCAAGGATGTGAAGACACAGTGCCCTTCTCAATGTCTAGCCTCTCCCAGTAAATGGCTCCTTACCCATTTTTATTCAGTGGGAGCCCACCCTGCAAGCAGCAGATGCCCAGCCTGAAAAATACTCCCCAGCATTCCTCTGGGTCCCAGAGCTGCTCCATTGCTGCTGCCATAGCTCCCTCGAGCCTGGGCTAGTTGTTAAGGAGTCTGATAGAGCCTCCCCAGCCTGCCTCTCAACCTGGCAGCCATGTTCAAGCAGCTCTCAAAGGGTGAACAGTTAGGAGAAAAGTGCTGAGGAGCTCGGGCATCTGGACAGGCTGCTAGGGAGGCCAGGGAGGCGGCTAAGTTGGTAAAGTACGTGTTTACCTTGTAAACATGAGGGCCCGAGTTTAGATGCTCAGGAGTTCTGCCACCTGTGCCTCTTATCCTAGCACTAGGAAGGCAGAGAGACTCAGGGACCCTGGGGCTTGCTGGCCAGCCAGTCTAGCTGTACGGGCGATCTCCTGATTCAGCGAAACCCTGTCTCCAAAAGGAAGGTGGGGAGCAATGGAGAAAGATACCTGATGTCTGGTGCTGGCCTCTGTGCTCGTACATATACATGCACACCCTGCATACCACAGGAACACACACACACACTGCTGCTGATGTATTTCTTTGGACCTGGACATTTTAAGTCTTAAAGAACTTTGTTGTGTCTTTATGTATGTACATATGTGAATGTGGGTGTCCGTGTGCCACAGTGCATGCATGGAGGTCAGAGGACAACTTGTAGGAGTCGATCCTCTCCTACTGTGGGATCTGGAATCAAACTCAGGTTGTCAAGTTTGTGTAGTGAGCACTTTTAGCTCACTGTGCCTCCTCACCAGCCCTCTCTGGATTCATTTAGTTACTTAAAGCATTATCTAATTAGCTCTGTTTGGGATAGCCCCCATCAGTCCCTGTTTTCAGCCTGTGTATGGGCCATGCTTTCTCATGTCTTTCCATATTTTGTCTTTTTTTTTTTAATGCCGAGCCTTTAGATAGTAACATGGTGTGATGCCTCTGAAATGAGACCCCTGCCTGTCTGTTCTATCCTGGCCACCTCTCTTCCCCAAGTGGCTTCTCAACCCGCCTCTGTGCAGCCCACATTCCGTGTACCAGACCCGGCTTCCTCTCTCGGTGGTGAACTTCAGCTAGACACCAAAGTCCCCGGGTCTTTACTGCGGGGCTCTGTGGGGAGCAGAGCTCCCTGTCACACAGGCAAGCCATGGCCAACTCTGCTTAGCCTTCACTTTCTCCGTGCTCGGGGCCTGAAGGTCAGCTAGAGGTGGGATTCCAGGGCCTCTCAGGGTCCTTTCCTGAGCTTGTGCCTTTGTGACCATGTGTGACTACTTTCCAGGTTCCCAGACGGTGGTTGAGCTTTGCAAAGCACCTATGCCCTATTCATTGTCCACTTTTCCCTTTGCAGCTTCTGTTTTTTACATGTGAATATGGTGTGTGTGTGGGGGGGTGTTTACATGTGTGGGAGCACACATGTGAGGGTGGTACATGTGCACCTGTGTCTTGTCTATGTAGCGGCCACAAGTTGATATCATGTCTGTATCAATTGCTCTCTACCTTGTACACTGAAGCAAAGTCTCCCACTTGAGTCTAGAGTGTGCTGTTTGGGTGTAGTATTAGCTAGCCGACATGTTCCAGGGATCCCTATGTCTTCCCCCTGAGCCCCGGGGTTACAGTGGGTCCCTACACCCGCTCAGCGTTTCCATGGATGCAGGGTGTCTGGACGCTGGTCCTCAGATTGCACGCGTGTTTTCACTCACCAAAACACCTCCCCAGCCTTCCCTGTTAAGCTTCTTGGTTAGCCTAGCATCTGCTCCGTCGGCTATGAAATCAGGCCACTTCAAAATACTTTTTAACAAAGGTCCCTTGGGGAATCCTGGGTGACCTTCAAGTTGAGTCAAGTAAGAGGAGCCTTGCAAATAGGATTTCCAGAGAACACCAGCAGTTGGATGATAACCGTTCTCCCAAACTGAAGCTGTCTTGGAGTTCCAACCCATCCTTCCCCCTCTGGAATCTAGCTGAGCCCTGGAAGGAGACAATGGACTCCTACATAGCCCCCGAGGGAAGGAACCATGACCAGACACCACAAAGACTCAGAGGGGCCTCAAGTGTGAGGAGTGAAGTCAGACCACAAAGGGAACTCACTGAATGTTCCCATTCACATAAAGTTCTAGGAAACGCAAAGCAACCTACTGTTACAGAAAGATCTGTAGCTGCCGGGACAGTGCTTCCCGAATGGAAGCGTCGTTTCCGGGAAAGACAAAACTCATTATAACTGGCCAAATTGCATACCTTAATAAGAGCAGGTTTGGTACATTATTATGTAACTTCAGTTAAACTACTTTTTGTTAATTTTTTTTTAATATTGTTTGAGACAAGGTCTCATCTATATAGCCCTGGTTGCCCTAGAAATCACTGTAGACCAGGCTGGCCACAGAGGTCCAACTGCCTCTGCACCCTGTGACGGGTTTAAAGGTGTGTGCCACCATGCCCAGCAGGTTAAACTGTTTGAAAAGCTGGATCTACTGCCTACTAACAGCTGACTCCCTCACCCTACCCCACCACAGCTCCAGCCTCCTCACCTAGAGCCCATGAGATCCTGAATTTCACTCAGACTAGGTCCCCTTCCAGGTCCTTATCTGCCTTTGGGCCTTTTCCATGGAAAACTTGGCTTGGTCAGTGTCTGCCATCAAACCGGCCTTTTCCTTCTCCCTGGTTAACATTACCTATTCACTTCTCAGAACTCTGGGGCTCAGGCCCGACCTGAGCTCTCCCAAGACCCCATTCAACCTCCCTGTTGTACCAGAATCTTCTATGTCATGGCAAGGAAAGAGGACTGGGCTTTTAGACTCCAAAAAGTACTTCAGGAGAGCATGGCTTAAGTATCTGCCAACCTCAGAAAACTCAACAGATGTGGGGACAATCAGCTAGTGGGGGCCTGGAGTCCACTGGTGTACAGATGGGCCTACTGGTCTCGAGGCTTGAGGGCACCTTGGCTTTGGAGTAGGGAGGTGAAGGCAGGAGGCCTTGTGTTCTGTGATCTGTTGCTGTGATATAAAAACACTCTGACCAAGAGCTAGTTGGAGGTAGGAAGGTTTTATTTCATCCTCCATGTCACCACCCATCCCTGAGAGAAGTCACGTGGGAACTCAGGCAGGAGTTTGTCAGAAACTGGATTCCCACTGCTTGCTGACTTGCCCATAGACTCGGGCTTAGCCAGCTTTTCTTATATAGCCCAGGGTCCCTTTGCATAGAGATGATACCACCCATAGTGGGCCGGCTGTTCTTCCAGAGGACCAGGATTCAATTCCCAGTGCCCACATGGCAGCCTACAGCTGCCTGTAACTCCACCTCCAGGGGACCCAACACCTTCACACAGACATGCACACAAAACACCAATGCACATCAAATAAAAATAAATAAATTATTTTTAAAAATAGCTAGGTTGTAAGCTGATCACTCAGTGACCTGTTTCCTAGTTAGCACGTGCCCTCTGTACATACTACTACAGGCCCCTGACCACAGCCTGCCTGGACAGGCCAGCTGGGCCTCAGGGAGGAGGGACCATCTGGATGGTCCATCTGCATCTCCTCTCAGAGTCTCTGTCCCCAGGTGAGGAGGACTAGAGTTTAGCCGAAGTTCTGGGAGGTACCACTTGTATCAGAACCCTGTCCAGCCAGATCCTCTGTGGTGCCTCTCAGAACACAACAGAAACCTCAGAACCATTAACGCAGCCAGGCCTGCAGCCTGGAGGAACCCCATGCAGGCAGGAGGAAGGAGGGGCCCTCCACACACCCACACATGGACCAGGCCGCCTGTCGGTCCAGAGACTAACTGGCCTGCCTGGGCTGGCTACAGCTTTCCCAGTGGCTGACAGCCAGGCCAGGAGCTAACCTGTGAGTGTCTGGCCCAACTGGCCAGTGGCTGCCTTATTCATACTGGCCCTGCTGTACAGCTGGAAGGCATGTGACCTCTCTCCTACTTCCAGCTCTGGCCTCCAGATGATTCCAGGCCTCTGAAGTCTGCAGACATTTCATGTTCCTGGCACAGAGGCCTCCCACCCATTCCTGCTCCTGGCTCTGGGCTGGCAGGCTGCACTAGAGAGCAGGGCACAGCAAGCAGCGCCCACCTGCAGGACAAGAGTGGCCCGTAGTGCCAGAGCCAGGCGCAAGTCCTGTCTGCAAGGGAGCGCAGAAGCCCTCTGCCCCAAGCTCTTCCCTAAGGCTGCTGCTTCCCACCCCTAGGCACCAGTGAGGGGAGGGAGGGGAGGGGAGGGAGGGGAGGGGAGGGAGGGGAGGGGAGGGAGGGGAAGAGCTCTGTCCAGGTGTTATTAGTCGGGCTCTCGGGCTGCTGGTGCTGTGTCCCTGACTCTAGTTTCTGCACACGCACCACACTTGGTGGTGGAGCCTCCGGTGGGGACAAGAATGTGCCATTTCTCTCTCTCTCTCTCTCTCTCTCTCTCTCTCTCTCACTCTCTTGCTCGCTCTCTCTTTTTTCTTTTTTGATGCCTGGTGTCTTTGGAGGCCAGAAGAGGGCATGGGATCATCTGAAATTAGAGTTACAGATGATTTGAGCTACCATGTGGGTGTTGGGCATTGAACCCGGGTTCTCTAGAAGAGCAGTCGGTGTTCTTAACCACTGAGCCTTCTCTCCAGCCCGCAGCCAGTGTTCTTAACCACTGAGCCTTCTTTCCAGCCCTGTTATTTCTTTCCTTAAGAGAAAGAAGATCTTGGGTAGAAACCAGTCCACACATGGCTGGGGATGGCTCTGTTCATCAAGTATTTGCTTCATGAGTACAAGGGCATTGGTTTGAATTCCCAGCACCCATAAAAAAAAAAAAAAGATGGGTGCAGCTGTGTGTCCCTGTAATCCCAGTACAAGGAGGATAGAGATGGGAGGGCTTGTGGACCAGACAGTCAAGTCGGTGAGCTCTAGGTTCAGTGAGAGACGCTGTCTCAAAACAAATAAGCAACAAGAAAACTGGAGAGATGGCTTCGGGATAAAAGCCCTTGCTGTGCAAGCCTGGATGCCTGAGTTCAACCAGAGAGAGAGAGAGAGAGAGAGAGAGAGAGAGAGAGAGAGAGAGGAGAGGAGGGGGGACTAGCACTCTGCCCAAATGGAATCTGCAGAACTATTTTGGGATGTGCTGGTACCATGGAGATAGCATGACAGGACAATGACACGGAGGCAGCACAGTGGTGGGATGAGGACATGCAGGTGACTGGTGTAGGAGGGTCTTCTATCTCTCTGTTGCTTTCATTGGTTAATTAATAAAGAAAATTGCTTGGCCTGATAGGTCAGAACATAGGTAGGCAGGGAAGACAGAACAGAATTGTGGGAGAAAGAAAGCAGAGGCAGGCAGATGCCATGGAGCCAGCCGCCAGGTCAGACATGCTGAATCTTTCCCAGTAAGCCACCACCTCATGGTGCTACACAGATTATTAGAAATGGGTTAATCAAGATGTGAGAATTAGCCAATAAGAGGCTAGAGCTAATGGGCCAGGCAGTGTTTAAAAGAATACAATTTCCGTGTAATTATTTCGGGTGTAAAGCTAGCCATGCGGGATGAAAAGCAGGCCTTCTTGCTAATCACTACAGGTGACAGGGTAGAAGAGCCCGGGGGTCACCACCACCCATTGCCCAGAGGCAGTTCTGCTTCAGCTGAGGCAGAGCTCAGCAAACAACAGGAAGTGCTGTCCCAGGGACTCCCCTCAGGCCTTCCTTACCTTCAGCTCCTGGGGCCTGGGCCTTCCCAGGCAAAGGTTCCTGGGCTCCCAGCAGGGCTGGTCCACCTGCATCTGTCCCTCCTGAGAGGCACCCCCACCTGTTTCCAGCTGACCAGAAGGCTCCAGCACAGACTTGAGAGGTTCGCTTGAACCTCGAAAACTTCTGATCTAAAACCTTGCAAGAGCCTCCCACAGAGGAGGCTTCAGAGCTCAGGTCACAACAAAGCAGAGGGGATTCTAATTGCATTGCTAAAGGTTCTCCATACCGCCAAAGACACAGGCAGGCAAGCTGCCTGGAATCTGCACTTTCCTGGGAGGTGGACACAGGAAGAGTAATAGTCGAGGTTGGCTTCACTAGGTGGTGAGGTCAAGGCCAACTTAGGCTATTTGTAGCTCAGTTGGTAGAGCGATGGTCTAGCATGCATGAGGCCCTGAGTCTGGTCCCCGGAACTGACAAACAGGGCATGGTAGCACACACAGAAATATCAGTACTTGGGATGAATCAGATGTTCAAAGTCAATTTTAGCTATATAACTAGTAGTTTGAAGTCAACCTGGGATGAGAGCCTGTCTCAAAATTAAAAAGACCAAAATGTTAAATAAATCAAATTTTCAGTAGATATATGATTGTAACATATAAATCAGATAAATAGAATATCACACCTTCATACTGAGATTAACACACAAGTTAAATTTGTAATGAGTAATTTATGTCATTTCAAAGTACCCTCCCCTATTAAATACAGTTTCATTCACAAGAAAGAGCACTTTGTAGTAGGGACACCTGACAGAAATGTCTGATGCCAGGGACCAAAATGCACATTGAGTCAAAGGGAAACCAACCCGAGACCCAGCAATGTCTGTGATCCGTAGGATCTGTCTCACAGGACGCCAGTTACCAAAACAACAAACGTCATTAAAAGCAATTTGGTAATCAGGCCACCCCAACCGCTGACCTCGGATGATCCTGCCTTCTCTCTCCTTCCCCGACTCTGTCTTAGGATACTGTCTTCACTCCACTGAAGCCTTTTGCAGAGACTCAGGGCCAAGGGGGCCCCCCCAGGCAGGAGCCTCTGTTTCCTCAAAGGACCCAAGAGCAAACATTTAGACTCCCTTAGTTTGCCTAACTGTACCAAGGCCTTTGAGATAAAGCTATGCACACAGCAGTCACACGAGGCTGTCCTGTCACCCGTGGGGTTAATGGGGGCTGAAAGAGGACCTCTAGGGGTCTGGAGTCCCCCACAGGGTGGCATCTTGAAGGCCCTAGCTTGCAGAGACCAGGAGGGTCTGTGAAACACCGGGAGAGTGTGTGAACACGCAGCCTGGTCTGCAGACTGTGTGCATGTGTGTGTGTTGAGGGGGCCTCTTGTCTGTTTGGCACATGTTCATGGAAGTGTTCCAGGGCAAAGGAGTAGCATGGGACAGGAGGTGGGGCTTTACCCTCACAGATTCCTCAACCATGGAGGAGTCACATAAACAAGTTGGTTGTCACAAAGGTTCCCGAGGAGTGGAAGGAACACAGACTGGATCTAGGCCTAGCCAGAGTGCCAGAGACTTCCAGGGTATGAAAAAGTGTATACAAGTGTGTGTTGTAGGTGTCAGTATTCCAGAAATCAGAGTGAGTGTGCACAAAGTCCAGAAGATAGAATTTCTAGGTATGGTCATTGTGAGGTGACTCTAGCCTGGTCAGGGGCCTATGTAATACTTCAGTTAGGAAGCAGCATATAAGCCAAGCTGAAGAATTATAGGGGAACCCCTGGCTTTAGCCTTAAGAGGACTACAGGCTATGTCATACAACAAGGAAGTTGGGCAGGTTATATGACACTGTAGACATCACAGTTGTCACCCTTGAGAAGAAAGGTCCGTTGCATGTCAGCCTTCTGCCTAGAAGCAGCCTGCACAGACTCTCTCTCTCTCTCTCTCTCTCTCTCTCTCTCTCTCTCTCTCTCTACACACACACGCACACACACACACACAGAGGGAGAGAGAGAGAGAGAGAGAGTGGGAGAGAGATAACACAGGATAAGGTCCATGACCACAAAAAGAGCTAGCATACATATGGTTCTTGAGAAAATTGAACAGATAAGGCTCCCCAGAAAGTTCACAGTGTTTCTGAGTTTCCAATCAATACTAGTCTGCACCTGTGAAGTGGGCAGTTTCACAACGTTTGGCAGTAAGCTGCAGAAGCTGAGAGCAGAGGGAAGGTCCAGGGAGGCCCAGGTTTGGAGATATCAGTTATTTTTCTCAGAGCCATGACAAAATCCTTGACAAAGACAACTTAAGTAAGAAGGATTTATCTGGCTCACAGTTTGGGGGATGCACAGTTGTGCTGTCTGGTTTTATGTCAACTTGACACAAGCTTGGGGAAATAAACTCATTTGAGAAAATGCCTCCCTAAAATCCAGCTGTAGGGCATTTTCTTAATTAATGATTGATGGGGAGGACCCAGCCCGTGGTGGGTGGTGTCATCCCTGGGCTGGCGATGCTGGGTTCTATAAGAAAGCAGACTGAGCAAGTCAGGAGCAGCAGGGCCAGTAAGCAGCTCCTGCTCCATGGCCTCTGCATTAGCTCCTGCCTCCAGGTTCCTGCTCTGCTTGAGTTCCTGTCCTGACTTCAGTGATGGGCTGTGATGGGGAGGTGTGAGCCAAATCAACCCTTTTCTCCACAAGTTGCTTTTGTTTATGATGTTTCATCATTGCAACAGTGACCGTAACTAAGACAACAGTCCAATATGGCTGGTGTAGGAGGGCCTTCTTTCTATGTGTTGCTTTCATTGGTTAAATAAAGAGACTGCCTTGGCCTTTTGATAGGACAGAAGCTTAGATAGGCAGAGTAGACAGAACAGAATGCTGGGAGAAAGAAGGCAGAGGCGGAGAGCCACCATGGAGTCAGCCATGCTAATCTTTCCTGGTACGCACGATCCCGTGGTGATACACAGATTACTAAATATGGGTTAAACTAATATGTGAGAGTTAGCCAATAAGAGGCTAGAACCAATGGGCCAGGCAGCAATTTAATTAATTAATACAGCAATTTAATTTAATTTCCATGTGGTTATTTTGGGGGTTAAGCTAGCTGGGCCAGGAACGTAACCCACTCCTCATTACAACATATGGCAGTGGCAGGAGCAGGAGGAGGCTGGTCACATTGCCTCCACAGTCAGGAAAGAGGGAGAGCCAAATGCTGGTGTGCAGTTTGCTTTCTCTTTATTCAGTCTGGACTCCAGCCCATGGGATGAGGAATCCACATTTAGGTAGCATTTTCTTAGCTCAATGTACTGACTGAGCACAGGGTAAGCTCTCTGGGGTCATGTCCCCTGCGGTATGGATGGCTAATCCAGTCTTAGGTTCCTGTGCACTGGCAGGGACCTCCATCCTAGGTTGACATCTGGCTTAGTTAAGGTTCCCTAGATGTAACCTCATAGACATGCCTACAGATGTGTTTCCATGGTGATTCTAAACCTGGTGGGATTGGCAATGATTAGTGACCATCACAAAGATGGGAGTTCCAACCAGCTGGGGTGAAGGGCAAACACCAAACATGACAGCCTTTCCATGGAGACCTCAGGAAAGTCACCTCTTCTAAAAGTTTGGTTTGATGAGGCATCATTTGCATGCAATAAGAATCACCACCCTTTACACACAAGTCTATGAGCTCTGACAGTTACATACAGTCATGTGATCACTGCCACAGTCAGATACATTTCCACCACCTAAAGCAGTCCCCGCGCCCTTGGTTATCATGGCTTCCCTGCCCTAGAGCCTCATAACTGCTGCTTTGATTTCAGCTCTCGCAAGGACACACTTTGGGAACTGGGGGCACAATGAAGTGGGTAGGTCGTGAGTTAATCCCTAAGACCTAGGTGGAAAAGCTGGGTGTTGGGCACCACCTCTACTGCTCTTACATATCTGGTGGCTCACAACCATCTACAACTCCAGCTCCAGAGGTATTGTCTTAGTTAGGGTTTCTGTTGCTGTCAAGAGACACCATGACCATGCTAACCTTATAACCTTAAAACATTTAATTGGGGCTGCTTACAGTTCAGAGGTTTAGTCCATTATAATCACATGGGGAAACATGGAGGCATGCAGAAAGGGCTGGAGAAGGAGCTGAGAGTTCTACATCTGGATCTGCAGGCCCCCGGAAGAAAGAGTGATACTGGGCCTGGCTTGAGCATTTAAGACCTCAAAACCCACCTCCAGTAACACACTTCCTCCAATAAGGCCACATCTACTCCAACAAGAACGTACCTCCTAATAGTGACAGTCCCCATGGGGAGGGGCATTTCCATTCAAACCACCATTGGCTCTGGCCTCCATAGGCACCTACACTCATCTGCACACATTAAAACTCAATCTTTTCTTACAGTCTTGGTGAAATGATTATAATCCCAGTGCTAAGCAGGCAGATTCAGGTATGTTTGTTGGGTGTGCAGACTGGTCAGCCCAGCTCACTGAGTTCTAGGCCCATGAGTTACTCTGTCCCAAAAGGAAGAAAGAAAGGAAGGAAGAAAGAAAGAAAGAAAGAAAGAAAGAAAGAAAGAACAAACGAGAGAAAGAAAGAAAGAAAGGAAGAAAGAAAGAAAGAAAGAAAGAAAGAAAGAAAGAAAGAAAGAAAGAAGGAAAGAAAGAAAGAAAAGATGGTGCCTGAGGAACAACACCCAAGGTTGTACTCTGGCTTCTATACACACCCACCCTTGAGTGTGCACTCCCCTCCCACACAAACATGCACACTCGTGCTGGACTTTAGACTACAAAAGAATACTTCTCCTCAGGGAACTGTGTATGCCTCACAAGGCAGATTCAGCTGCACTGGGCCTTCCAAGACAGGTGGGATCAACAAGTAAAGTAATTTTCTAGGATAGGTATGGAAGTGTACACATGCCTGTCATCTCAACAAAGCTGGGCCATGAGGATCATGAGTTCAAGGCTCTCCTACACTATTCAGCGGGCTGGTTTGAACAAGAAAAATCTGTAAAAGGAATGGTGGGCTGCATTCCCATCGCCCAGCTCATGGCTAGCTTTACCCAAAATAATTACATGGAAACTGTATTCTTTTAAACATTGTCTGGCTCATTAGTTATAACCTCTTGTTGGCTAGTTTTTACATATTAAAAATCTAGCTGATGCATGGCAGCGGTGGTGCAGGCAGATCTCTGTGAGTTTGAGGTCCACCTGGCTTACAGAGTGAGTTCTAGGAAAGCCATGACTACACAAAAAAACCTTGTCTCGGAAACACAAAACAAAACAAAACAAAAATCCAACTGACCTGTAAAATCACTTGCTACTTAAATGTGAGATTTTAATAAATTTCTGTTTGACTTCAGTTGGAGGGAAGGGGCCACTTATCCCTGAAATAATCACACAGAAACTATATTATTTAAAACACTAGAGTCCATTAGTTCTAGTTTTTTATTGGCTAACATTTATATCTTAATTTAACCCATTTATAGTAATCTGTGTATTGTCATGTGGCTGTGGCTTACCGGACAAAGTTTTAGCATGTCTGTCTCTGGCAGGGCTCCATGGCTTCTCTCTGACTCTACCTCCTTTCTCCCAGCATTCAGTTTAGTTTTCCCTGCCTAGCTCTGTTCCCCTCTAGCTCTGCTATAGGCCCGAAGCAGTTCCTTTATTAACCAATGTATTCACAGCATACAGAGATAAATCCCACATCATCTCCCCTTTTCTGTTTAAATAAAAAGGAAGGTTTTTAACTTTAACATAGTATAATTACATATACAAAATGGGTATCAAGCAAGAGCTATAGTTACAATATTTATATCTATTTTATTTTTTATCATAGCTAAGGAAAACTATAATAATAACTATCAATTCTTTACTCCATCAAAGACTCCAGAAGGATACACTATTACCCAAGTACACAGGAAGTGCATTGTAAGCAACTTCCAAAACTCTAGAATTGACAGAGACATCTTGCTGCCTGGAAAGTCACCTAAAGTTTTTCTATACTGTTGGAGCATCCATCTTCAGCCTGCAGGCCCATGATATCCAGCAGACTTTTCCACAAAGCAGGATATTTCAAAGACAGTACCACCTATATTGGCAATTTATCAGTCACTTTTTTGTGTGCCCTACAGAATGTCTCTTTCATGAAGCAGGAACCCCAAAGGACTATCTTACCTATAAGCAAGTTCATTAGTCATTTCTCTGTGGGTCCTGCATGTCCCGTTTATCAAGCAGTCCAGGCAAGAGCAGGTTTTTGCCCAAATGGCTAACCAACTCCATGAGGAGTCTCTTCAATGCCCATCATTCTCTTGAAATAGATTGGTGCTGCCAGGAGCATATGTGTTTCACTGTCATGAAAAGTCCTAAGTTCTTAAACATTTTAAATGTTTTAATGTGTAGTCTTCAAAAGGTTTGAAGAATGCCTCACCATCTGAAATACATATCTGTACATCTAGAAAATCTAACTAACATGACTACAAACTTGACTATTATAGATGATTATCTATTAACCTAAATTTCTTAATTATACATTACATTTTTAAATGAGCTACACAAACACAAAGCCTTAATTAAGAGCAGAAATATACATTTAACAAAATTGACCTTAAATTTGTATCAATAAACCAAGATTCATACCAATGCAAATCTTTATAGCATATTTCCCTTTAAATGTAAACAAACATTTATAGACAAACTTCTTCCTGCTGTTTATTGGGTGAAGTAATTTTCTGAGGGGTGTTCAAGGTGACCTTTCAGGGGGTCTTGATCCAAAATAATCACACAGAAACTGTATTATTTAAAATACCACTTGGCCCATTAGCTCTGACTTCTTATTGGCTACTCTTACATCTTAGTTTAACCCAGTTTTTGTAATCTGTATATTGCCATGAGGCTGTAGCTTACCAGGTAAAGTTCTAGGTGTTTGTGTCCAGCAGGGCTGCATGGCTTCTCTCTGACCCTACCTTCTCCCTCTTTTCTTGGTGGGGCTCAAACCCTCTCTGCAGCCTTGGTTTTGCACTTCTCAGCCCATGTCATTTCAAAAAGCATTTTCTGAAGTTCTTGGTAATGTCAGTTTTTGAAGGATTTTATTAAGTACTCCAGGTGGTTGGAGGCATCAGATTTCCCCAGTGCTAGAGTTACAGGTGATTGTGAGCTGCCCAGTGTGGGCATTGGGAATTGAACTCAGGTCCTCTGCCAAGAGCAGTACATGCTCTTAAGCACTGAGTTATCTCTCCAGGTCCTGGAAAAAATATCAGTTTTTAACACAGAAAAATATTTTCCAGTGTCCATGATGTGGCTGGTCAGCCAGTCCCGTGTGTCAGGGCATTAGGCTGTGTGATCCTGCAGTAAGCACTTTGTCCCTCTCCTGGTTCTAATGAGTGTCTAAAGATGTCCAGGAATGGAATGAACTGATCAAAGGTAAAAACATTGGGACACTCTCGATGCAAATTGCCCAAGTGATTTTTTACAGAAAGTCTTACAGGTTTAAACTCCGCCCACATGGTTCATATGTTGTGGCACGGGTTCACTTGCCTCCTCCCTTCCTCTCTGCTCCCAGGACCAAGCCCAGTGTCATCATTCCAGTCACACTTTTGCAAAAGAAGGGGAGGACCCAGGGTCTTCTGTAAATATATTGGTCCATTTCCTGCACTGCTTAGGGAGAAGACCGTTCATCCTGACAGACACTCCCAGAATCAAGTTTTAGCTGAGGAAGGAGGTACAAAGCACAGGGAACCTCTTGGCTCTAGAGCTCCTGTCATGGAGGTATGGTGGTCCTTATAGGCCTCGAATCTTGGATTCCTTCTTGAGAGGAGGGAAACTGAGGGCTACGTGGGGCAGGTGACATTCTCCCAGTTCAGCGTACTGACTCAACATAGGGTCCGTTTTCTGAGATCACGTCCTCTGTGGTATGAATGGCTAAGCAAGAATATGAGTCTCAACCTCCCAGGACACCACTAGGTGACCGACCTGGTGTCACTGGCGTTTTAGCGAGTCTCCCCAAGGGGCAGGAACAAGGCCTCATCTCTAGCCTGGATCAGCAGTTTCCTTGCAAGGCTACCGTGAGCCCCCAGTCAGAAAACGTGAGGGAGTTCAAGGGAGGCCTTTATCTGGGGACACAAGGAGAGACAGGGTCCCACAGTTCTGCAGGCTAACCCCAGGCACCTCCTCCTACAAACCCTCATGCCTCAGAAAACTGAGATTTGCTCTCTCCCACAATAAGCTGCTCTACCACCCCTACATTCACGATCGTCTGCACGCCCCCCCCCCGCCCCCGCCCCTGCCCCCCCCCCCCCCCCCCCCGCCACGCTAAATTTGAATGTGAGTCCTTGTGTGTTTACCATTTATTTGAGTTCTGGGAATTGAGCTCAGGGCTGGTGTATGATGGACAGGCTCTCTACCCCCTGAGCTGCACCCCTAGCTCCCTTTTTTTTTCAGTTTGACACAGAACCTCACCACGTTGCCCAGACTGGCCCCAGACTTGGAATCTTCTTTCTTCTGCCTCCCTCAACCGGGGATTTTCGGGAGTGGGGGCACAGAGATGCCATCTCCCTCAGCAGTCTGAAGAATTCCCTTGGACTTTCAGGGACCGTGACACTGGTGTATTTGAGTAGCTGGGTTTTTTTTTTTTTAATCTTTTAATTTTTTTTTATTTTATTGTACATGTATGGGTGTTTTGCCAGCATGTATGTCTATGTACTATGTGTGTACTTGGTGCCTGAAGAGGTCAGAAAAGAACATCAGAGTCCTTGGAACTAGAGTTAGGGACGGTTGTGAGCCACCATGTGTGTGCTGGAAATAAAACCTGGGTCCCATATAAGAGCAGCCGGTGCTCTTAAGCACTAAGCCATCTCTCCAACCCTGGGTTTGTGGCTTTGATGCTGAAAGGAGTTTCAGGACCAGCTAGTTTATGATAGAGCTGACTTAGCGATTTTGTTGAAGATTATTTCAAGGGTTAAGAGAAAGAGAGGCACTCAGAAGGAAAGGCATACCTAAGTGAGGTTCTGTGCTTCCTGGAGGAGAGAAGGGGAAAGTAAGGCACAGGAATAGAATCCTTCAAGACAGCACTGGAGAAACCAAAACACACCTGAGTGTGGATGCCAGTTCCGGGGTGGAGAGCCAGCTAACTGTCTCAGTATTTGCCTCCTATACACCTTTCCAGTGGCTCTCAAGTTAACATCTCAAAGGTTGCTGAAACACCCACCCCCCTTCTCTTCTGATCAGAGAGAGTTGGGAGGTGGCTTGGGTGGAATTATAATCTGATAAAGGAAGGCCAGGAGCCAGTAGGGTTGCACAAGCCTGCAGGTCCTTTCCCTGAAAAACGGTGCTTTCTAGTGAGATTCCTAAAAAATTACAGGTTTGTGGCTGAGAAGGGAGAAGGCCCAGAGGAGCTGTGAATTGTGCTGGTGCTGGTTTCCAGAGTAAGAGCTGCTTTCTCCTTCTGAACATCCCCTGCCTTAGGATTACAGGTACCAGTCCCTCTGCCTGGCTCTTTACTCCGGGCAGTTTTGTCATCATTGTTTTGTTTCCCTTCGTGGTGGCTCTGATCTGAGTCTGGTGGTAAGCCATGTAGGTAAAGGATTGGATGCAGCACAGGATAAACCTGGGCTTGGTGCCCTTCACAAGCCGCTTGTTTCCTTGGTGACATCCTCACAGGTTGTTAGGACAGTGCAGCGACGGGCACTGGAAATGACACACAGAAGCTCTTGTGAGCAGCTGCGTGGGACTGAGATGAATGTTGTGTCCCAGTTTTCCTTGTAGACCTCATATTTTGGAAAGGTGTGTGTGTGTGTGTGTGTGTGTGCATGTGTGCGTGTATGTGTGTACATAAACATAACATGTGTCAGGCTTCTTAGCATAAGTACCTCACTTATGCTAAGACTTAGTACTTATGCTAAGCCTTCCAGGAGAGTCAAAAGAAAACCACTGACAATCACACTTGGTAAGAGGCAGAGCCACTGAGAGTCCACTGTTGCTACTTAGAAGCAAAATAATGAAACCATTGAAAAACCAGTTTGCCGAATAAAAACCAAAACTACACAGAAAAACATGGAGATCACATGACTGTGCTCCTGTGAACTTCTGTGGTGGCAGAAGGCAGATTAGTGGGTGCCGAAGCCCAGAACTGGAAAAGCCTGAGATTGACTGGAAAATGACCCGGGCCACATGACAGATGGGCCTTTACCCCAGTCCAGACTTGAGATCCTTGCCCTGACTTTCTCTCTGTTTAAGATGGAGTTTCCCATAGCCTGGGCTAGCCTCAGACTCACTGTGTGTCTGAGTGAAGATGTCCCCAAGCTCCTGATCGACTAGCCACCTCCTCCCACACACCGGGGTTACAGGTGTGGGTGACCCAGGTTGCTCCAGGCCCTCTGTCTGCTCTTCACTCTTGCAAAGTCTCTTCTCCCTACACACGCAAGCATACCCCTCTGCCTTCCTTTACCCCGTGATGCTCAGCTCAGACGTGGCCAGAAAATGGAGTTCTGACCCTAGGGGTTGGTAGTGGAGGACACATGTCCTGTCTGCCTCAGATTCTGCTGTCCACCCACTGCCGGGTCACTGTGGACTCTGTCTCTACCTTGACAGTTGCGCTCTGGGAAGATAGCCAAAGCTGGCTGTCCGGGGGACCCTAGGCCCAGCGCAGGCCTTCGGGAGGGTTACTGAGATGATGCTGAGGTCCCTGACCAATTCCTGCAGTCTGGGTCATTTAGCTCTCCCATGCTCTCTAATTGGGGATAGGAACAACAGAAATGGCGACATCTTGGGGATAAATGCTCCCCAAGGTTGGACCCAGTCTGGACCACTAGGCCATCTGGAGTCCCCCTGTAACTTTTCAGGAAGGGGGGGGAGGGGCTACTTGAAGTCACATGAGCTGTTCTAGCCTCATTTCTGCCACCTCAGAAAAAGAGCCTGAGGTAGATCAGAAAGGAGATGCCTGCCTCTGTAGGCCACCTCCTCCCAACACACTGGTTGCTGAGGCAGAAGGGGAAGTGATGGCCAGGCCCCGCCCAGTATGTCAGGAGGGGATTTCCTAGGTAGAAGGAAGGCTCTCAGAGAGGGGTCCTATCTGTCTCCACCCAGGGTAAAGCACCAGCCGAGACACCCTGGCCCCACCCTTCCTTCCCAAGACAGTTCTTTGTAAACCAGAGCCAGGAAGTCAAGCAGCTGGGAACTTGAATGGTCTCCAAACCCTGCTCTGAAATAGCTGAGCGGGAAAGTGTGGTAGAGCCCAAACAGGGCTCGAGGGCCTCACTGGAGGACAGACGCTCTGGAAGGTATCCTGAGACCACCCTAGCTGAGCGTGAACCAAGTGGTGTTGTTTCACATAGCAGGGTTCCCATCCCTGCCAAGGTCTCCACAGATCCCATGTGCCCAAATGATTGACAGCCTCTCACACATGTGAGACACCCCGCCGACTCCTCCTCATCCAGGCCTCAAACACTAAGCCTCTTCCTCTGGCTCCTCCACAAACTGGTTTCAGCGCAAGGACAAGAATGGGTACAGGTAAGCAAAAAATTAAAATAATAAAATAGTCCATGGGCACTTCAGCAAATTGTAGGTGCAATGTTGATTGAGTGTGCCATCTTGATTCTGAAAATAATTCCGCTAGGGGGCGCTCCTGGGCAGGCAGGGTTCACAGTGTCTATAAAGAATGAGGGGGTCTATAAAGAGAGGGGGCAGTGAGTTTGGGCCTGGACAAGAGCCCTGGGACACAGAGAGTGGCCTACAGCTGAATTCGTACACCTTTGAGTACATGTATGATTAAGAACATCTAAACCAAATCACATAAAATGTGTTTGTATGTGTATGTGTGTGTATTTGTTTGTGTATGTGTGTGCATGTATATATGTATGGATGCATGTGTATATGTGTTGAGTGTGTGTGTATGTGTGTACATGTATATGTATGTGAATGTGTATATATGTGTTGGGTGTGTGTATGTTTGTGTGTATGCGTGTATATGTGTGCATGTATATGTGTGTGAATGTGTGTGGATGTTTTGAATGTGTGTATGTATGTGTGTATGAATGTGTGTGTATGTGTTGAGTGTGTATGTATATGTTTGTGTATATGCATATATGTGTGTGCATGTATATGTGTGTGAATCTATGTGTATATGTTTTGAGTGTGTGTGCATGTATGTGTTGTGAGCGTGTGTATGTGAAGAGTGTGTGTATGCTTGTGTGTGTATGTTTGTGTATGTGTTGAGTGTGTGTATGCTTGTGTGTGTGTGTGTGTGTGTGTGAGAGAGAGAGAGAGAGAGAGAGAGAGAGAGAGAGAGAGAGAGTTCACAGGTGGAAAACATTTGGCACTTCTGGTCTGCCTTATGTCATGTCAGTCTTGAGGTGATGTCAGGATCCCAGTGCTGTGATTTCAAGAAACCAAGACTATGGGAGTGAGGGGCTATGAGGGTGGGGTCCTGAGGATTGGGAGGACTCATGTTCCTCCTTGGAGCAGCCAGTCAGTTGCTGGAGTTCTTTTTGCCATGTAAGAAGGCTCTGCCTGCCATACGGTCAGGGCTCCCGAAAGCCGCACCTTCTGTTGCCCTCCCCCATCTCACACTCATTTGTGGGGCTTTGGCAGCACTTTCGGAACAGTTGGGACAGAAAAGGGAGGCCCAGCTCAGGAAGAGAGGGAGGGACGGCAGTTGGGGGAGAGAGCAGGGAGGAGAGAAAGCTTTACTTTAAAGTAGTTATCTTTATTTCTATTTTCTATTAAGCGGACAAACTGTTTTTATCATCATTTAAATTATTTTATACAGTGACTAAGATACTGTATTTTTAATTGTTCAACTGTAAAAATACTTTGAGTGGGTGGGGAAGGAGGGGTTTGTGTGGGTGTGGTGTAGGTGTAGGTCGGGTGAAGGTGTTGAAACAGAGTCCACCCTGTAGCCTTGCTAGTCTGAAGCCCTCTATGTAGGCCAGGCTAGCCCTGAGCAGGCAGTGATCCTCCTGCCTCTGCCTCTTGAGTGTTGATATTAAAGAAATATGCCACCGTGACCTGACTTATTTAATTACTCAGGCTATTCTGGGATTCCTGAGAATCTTCCTGCATCAGCTTCCTAAGTGTTGGAATTGCAGGCACTAAAGGGTTTCCATGGAGACTCAACTCCCACCCTCAAGCCCATTGACAGACAATGCGCGATGGTGCAGCCCACACCCTACTTGGTAGATGAGGCAGGGCAGGAGGAGAGGCCAGGGCTTTCACACTCTTTGCACACGCAGCAGCACAACTCAGGTGAGTGCCTTACCTCTCCTACCCTCCTCTCCAGCAGATGATTCCGTTCTGAAGGTCAACTGGCCAGAGACCTCACTGGCCACACGATTCTCCCATCTACCCCACTCTGGGATACACAGGGCATTGCCAAAAGTAGACCTGAAAGATCCACAGTTAAGTATGTTTCTCACTGGGCAATGGTAGTGCACGCCTCTCATCCCAGCACTTGGAAGGGAGAGGCAGGCAGATCTCTGTGAGTTCGAGGCCAGCCTGGTCTACAGAGTGAGTTCTGGGACAGCCAGGGCTACACAGAGAAACAAACAAACAAAAGGAATAAAAAGAAAAAGAAAGAAAGAAAGAAAGAGAGAGAGAGAGAGAAAGAAAGAAGAAAAGAAAGGAAGGAAGGAAGGAAGGCAGGCAGAAAGAAAGAAAGAAAGAAAGAAAGAAAGAAAGAAAGAAAGAAAGAAAGAAAGAAAGAAAAAAAGAAAGAAAGAAAGATGTTCTTACCTGGCAGCTACAGCCGTGCAGGAACAGCTGCTTACACCGTGCCTGGAGCCACCACGCCTCCATCTCTGCCTGTCCACTTCATGTTCTTCTAGGACTCATGCCCTTTTAGGTGCATTGGAGCATTAGGTGCATACCTTCCTAGTCTGCTACTCCCACATGCTGACACCATAGTCCCGGGGTGCTGGCATTGGAGATGCTGGTGGTCCGCAGCTCCTCCCACAACTCCCATTCATGGAGGATGCCTCCAAACTCAACATTTGGTAACAAGTACTCAGCTCAGTGCTCGGAGGCTATCCAAGAAGACCTGAGTCCCAGGCACGCCCCAAGATCCCAGTTCCCATGGGGTTAGTGGGACCACTCTTCCCTTGCCTTCTTCCTGCCCTCCTTTGGAGATAATGATCTCTGCAGAGGTTCCACTGGGCTCAGTAGCCCAGCCCTGCAGCGCCTTGGTCTGGGGGTGGGCTCAGAGCAGACATCTGGGGTCAGAGGCTCTCCCTGGGAGCACAGATAGCCTGATGGCAGAGCTCCACAGTCAGGACTCCCTTCTGGCCCAGGCAGTATTTCCTTCTGAGGACCCTGTCTCCTCAAGGTTAACCTCTGAGTGGGCTGCCATGCTGCCTCCCAATGCCAGAACACACCAGGGGCCTTTGGTGCTGCAGAGGGAGAAGGAGGAGACAGAGATGGAGACAGAGGAGGAGGAGGACAAAGAAGAAGAAAGAAGAAGAAATGATGATGATGATGATGATAATGATAATGATAATGATAATAATAAAAAACTCAAGCTAAGTCATTGTATGTCCTGAAGGAGAGGAATGTGGAGGAGACTCCCTCTCCTGGGCCCTTGGCCAGCCCTTGGGTTGCCTATGCTCCCTTATTTGCTGAGCTGGCCTAAGTACTAGGCTGGAGACCACGCTGGCTGAGCCCTAGCCTGAGGACTTCTGTGTTGGATCTGAGGCCAGCTTTGCAGGCAGAGAGAGGGACTTCCCAGGTCTGCTGAACTGGGCCACATCAGCTCCAGGACCCTCGGTAGACCCGAGTCTAGGATGTATAAGTCTCTCACGTTGGAATGGTATCATTATAACCATACACACCCTCCATGTGCTTCAGACTGCCTCTAAAGGGTTTCTGTTCCTAACGGGTTATGAATCCTGGGCTGCCCCGTTTTGTGTCAACACAAGCTAGAGTCATCTGAAAGGCAGGAATTTCAGTTGAGGAAAAAAACCTCCCTAAGATCCAGCTGTAGGACGTTTATTTTAATTAGTGATTGATGCGGGAGTGCACAAACCATTGTGGGTGGTGCCACCCCTGAGCTGGTGGTCCTGGGTTCTGTAAGAAAGCAGAGTGAGCAAGCCATGGGGAGCAAGCCAGTTAGCAGCACCCCTCCACGGCCTCTGCATCAGCTCCTGCCTCTGGGTTCCTGCCCTGTTTGAGTTCCTGTCCTGACTTGCTCCAGAGATGAACCGCAATGTGGAAGTGTAAGCCAAACAGACTCATTCACCCCCGAGTTGCTTGTGGCTCTGGGGTTTCATCACAGCAATAGTACACCTAACTAGGACAAATTCAGTGTGAATAATTGCTAAACCATATTGCTTGCGGAATAAATGGCAAGAGGAAAAAAATCTCTGTGTACGTTCAGTGTAGACACACTTTTGTAATGATATTTCATTTGTATTTTGATAAATAAAGCTTGCCTGGTGATCAGAGAGTAAAACAGCCCCACTGGTCGGCCTTACAGACCAGGCAGTGGTGACACACACCTTTAATCCCAGTAGCCACGCTAGTTTGTCATAGAAACCAGGCGTAGTGGTGTATGCCTTTAATCCCAGCCCTAGAGAGGAATATAAAACAGGAGGAGACAGCTCTCAGTCAGTCTCATTCTGAGATTCCAGGAGGCAGGATCGCCATTCCAGACTGAGGTAGAAACAGCTGGCTGTTTTGATCTCCTGACCTTCAGGTTGAATCACAATAGCTGCTTCTGGGTTTTTATTAATTGTGCAACACACTTTCTTTTCTTCCTTTTTTACTAAATGTTTTTATCTGTGGTTGGTTGACTTTACCATCTAGCACCCACAGATGTGAAGCCTGTAGCAGGCCTTGTGCCTCTGAAAGGAAAGCAGGCAGGCCGTTTCCCTAACAGCCAGGTGTTATCTGCTTTGGCCAGGGTATCCTTTCCTATTCTGGGAGAACACAGTCTTCCAGAGGTCTTTTTAATTTTTTTGTTTGTGTTGTTTGTTTTGTGTTTGAGACTGGGTTTCTCTGTACAGTACTGCCCTGGAATTCACTTACTCACTTTGTAGACCAGGCTGGCCTCAAACTCACAGAGATCCACCTGCCTCTGCCTCCCAAGGGCTGGGATTAAAGATGTGCACCACTATGCTGGTCTTGCACCCAGTCTACCAGGCAAGGCTCTGCCTTGCTGTGCAACCTACAGCACCTGTTTACCAGAATGCAGTCGTACCCATGAGTCCTTCAGCTCCCCATGCCTACTCTCTGGGACCAACTTGTCATGGGGATCTGTTCTTACACTTTCACATAGTCATTCAAACACGCACATACTACACACACACAGACCAACCTGAAGAACTTGTTCTGATTCATCCCTTAGAAGGCACTGTGTGGTTAATATCATTTGCTGAAGTGCTGGGGGTGGAACCCGGGGCCTCTCCCACTAGACCACATTCCCCGACCACTGGGCATTATTTTGAGAACAGTCACAGAAGCCACAGCAGAGCCTTTTAACCTAGCAGCGGTCGTAGATTTGTTGCAAAGCTGCGAGGACCAGGCAGAGTCCCTCACGTCCTTCGCAGAGCCTTGCCCAACGCTGATGTCTTCTGACACCACGCACACACGTCACAGCAGAGCCAAGCCACGGCCGTTCACAGGTTTCACTGCTGTCACCAGTTCTGCACGTCTGCTCTTTGCATCTTCAGCGCCCATGCGGGACCCCAGTGTGTCTCTTATCAGGGCCAGCTCCCATCTGTGAGGCTTCCGTGGTCTTTTCGGGGTTCCACAACCAAAGCCCTGTGGGGGAGCCCTTGTGAGGCCCTGTGTAGCGTTCCCTCCTCTCAGGTTTGTGTGAGAGTTCTTACAGAACGCGGTTCTGCGCTTCAGTCGGCCATGTTGACACAGCTTGCCACTGGTGAGAAAAATGGCGTATGCAAGGTTTCTGCTTCTCCTTCCTGTACACTGTGGGTCTGAAATATTCTCCCAAAAAAGAGGACGGAAGGTCCTCCCCCGGCAAGGTCATCACTAAATGTCAGGTAGTGGCCTTCTCTCCCTTATTTATGTACACCTTCCTAATCGCCCCTTCACAACCCTCACTGACCCGCCTCCCTCCAAAATTAACTCATCAGGCCGGGCAGGGGTGCACACGCCTTTAATCCCAGCAGAGGCAGGTGGACCTCTGTGAGTTCAAGACCAACCTGGTCTGCAAGAGCTAGTTCCAGGACAGGCTCCAAAGCTACAGAGAAACCCTGTCTCAAAAAAACAAACAAACAAACAAACAAAAAAGATTAACTCATCAGAGGGGACTGGTTCTGATACCAGGAGGTCATGTCCCTGATGTAACAGGACATATTTGCTCCCCAGCTCCAAGTGCTGGGGATAAAATCTAGGATCTTGTGTAATCTTGTGTATGTAATAGCAAACTTTCAACCACTGAGCTAACATCCCCAGCCCTTAAAATGCCATAGTATTTGCACATCAGCTGTGCAACCCCTGCCAGTCTGAAATCACCGTCAGATGAATTACTTACTGTCTCTAATGCAATGTAAGGGCTGTGTCAGTAATTATATACTATACTGCTTAGTGAATAATGATTTAAAAAAAAGACCTGTACATGCACTTTATCAAAACCCCCCCCACTTTTTTTTTAGATTTATTTATTATGTATACAATTTTCTTCCTGCATGTACACCTCCATGCCAGAAGAGGGCACCAGATCTCATTACGAATGGTTATGCACAATCATGTGGTTGCTGGAAATTGAACTCAGGACTTCTGGAAGAGCAGTCAGTGTGCTTAACTTTTGAGCCATCTCTCTAACCCTCAACCTCATTTTTAAAACTTAAAAAAAAATTCTCTATGTGTATGAGTGTTTTGACCACAAGTGTGTCTGTGCACCTCATGCATGCAGTACCCAAGGAGGCCAGAAGATGGTGTCAGATCTCCTGGGACTGGAGTTACAGCTATGAGCTACCTACCCTGTCAGGGCTGGGAATCGAACGTGGGTCCCCGAGGAGAGCAGCCAGAGCTCTTAACAGCTGAGCCATCTTTCCAGCCCCAACCTCGTTCATTGTGTGTGTTTTCCATCTGAGGTTGGTCGAGTCCACAACACAGAACCCAAGGACAGAGTGGGCTGATGACTCTCCGTGCCATTTCAACACACATGTCAAATAAAGTTCCAACAGTCTCTCTTCCTTGTCACGAGGGTGCTTCTTTCCAGCTACCTATCTGCCAGTCGTTACATGGCGGGCACCTTCTCCAAACCTTTATATAAGCTTGATTTCATTTAATTCCATCACATCCCAACAAGTAGCTTTGGTTAGCATCTCCATTTAGTAGGTGAGGAAACAGTCATAGAGAGGTAAGGTAACAAGGTCACGGGGAACAGAACCCCTGCTATCATGCTCCTGCTTCCCGCCCAGCAGCTGGCTGAACATCTGGGCTTCCATGGGAATTAGTCAGATGAAGAGTGGATGTGTGTAGCAGACAGCAACCGATACATGGCTGCTGCCCACAGCACCAGAGAGAGAAGCATGTACTGAGTAGTCCTGTCTCCCACCTTCCTGTCTGGCATCCCCACGTGCTGCCCACTGGGAAGGAGGGTCATTCTTGCAGTGAAGTCAGGGCTCCTACCTCCGAGTTCCTGCAGGGCCAAAGCCAAATAGGAGGAGGGTAGTGGAGACTGCTTCCAAAACATGAGTGCTAAGCCATCCAAGACAGGGAAACTCAGTCTCTTAGCTCTCCATGCCACCTGGACACAGAGTGTCCCAGGATTACCCAAGAGGGCCCAGAGCAGATCTGTGAGGGACGTGAAAGGTACTCTAGCCAGACTGTCCCAGATGAGGAGCGATCCCAGTCCATAGCAGGCCCTCCTGAGGTTGAATCTCTTCGTAAATTTGGAGGTAGCAATCCTAGTGTAAGGTGGAGAAAGACAAGTAAGGCGTGGTCATCAGAATAAATTAACTCCCCCAGAGGGGATAAGGGCAGTATGGACTTCAGCCTATACATGGGGAAGAAGGAGGGACTTCCAGCCAGGGGGTGCTGTTGCCACTGTGGGTGTCAATGGGTCTCCCAGTTCCACAGAAGCCCCTGGCAGCAGAGACTGCCTATCTGCAGTGAGCTCTGAATTGGGGAATACTCTGCCTTGGGCTGAAGATTGCTTGTAAGTGATTAAACGCATCTTCTGCTGAGCCAGGAGGATGGCCAGCTCGTGGCCATCAGGCTGTGTGGTCCACGGGGACAGTTGTGCTTGAGCAGAGACCGAGCACTCTCCAGGAAGTGGGACCAGAGGCGGGAATCCTAAGACATTTCCACTCAGGTCCCTAGGGACACACACAAAGCCAGCCTGTGTGATGCTTCTCCGCTGCCAATGCCTGGAGCTCCCTTCCCAGCCCGCCCTGCTGCTCGGGCTGGGCTGGTGCCAGCTCTGCACTGGGTCACTGGGGAAGCCTGCTTGGCAGCACAACTAATTGTAGGCTGGGCAGACAGGCCAGGAAGCCACGAGACACTTGGGTGGTGGCCCTTCCAAGACTTACGTGACTTATGCAGCTGCCCAAGGCCACACAGCTTTTCAAGTCTTTTATCTGAGGCTGTTTCAGGGACAGCAGCCTTGGTAAATTATGTCCAAGAGGTAGCAGGGTGGCAGAGGTGGCGAGGTTCTAGCTGTTGGGCCTGCACTCAGCAGGCAACACGAACGAGCTGCTTCCGACTGCTAGGCTACTGTCTGTTTTTCTCTGTGAACCAGTAGTCCTCATGATGACCTTGACCCAGAGCTTCAACAGCTCTGGAAATGGTGAGACATGCAGGGTCTCAGATTCTATTCCAGTTTCAGGACAGAACCACAGCCTGGGTCCTACCATGCCTTCTCTGTACTGGGTCATGGGTCTCTCCCTAGGCTTATGCTGATGACTAAGCTCCCACTGCATAAGCAAGTCTCTTGTTAAGAGGTGGAGAATACCATAGACAAGGAGGCATGCCAATGGTAGCACAGACTGACCTCTAGTCCCTGGATGGCTCTACCTGTCCCTTGACCCCCAGCCCAAATGAGCACTATTGACGAATCTCTAAGCAGTTTCTCTGGGAACTGATCAGATCCTCCCTGTTACCCACGAGCCTTGGGGGATGGTGTATACTGTTTGTGGGTTTAATTCTCATTGTCCCCGGATGTCTCTCCTCCCCTGCCAGATGTGCAGTACCTCCCAGAAGTCTCCAGGAGACTATGATACTCCGGCTCTAGTGTTTTTGTTGACAAGTTGAGAGCATATGACTCTCTGTCCCCAGTACCTGACACACGGGCACATCTGCTTCTCTCTCTCTGAAGGACAGAAGACGAGTCTCACAGAAGAGAAGACAGAGGTTGGTTGCCAGGATACAACCACCTACAGACTGAGTGCAGACCAAGTGCAGGTCCGTGGGAGTGGGTCTTGCCTGGCAGGAGCTACCCACTGTGCTGAGCCTGGCCTCCATGCAGGTCAGGGCTTAGCAGCCTGAGGCTGGGAAAGCAAGCTCTGACTTGGGTGAGGAGGTGGTTCCGGGAGCCATCACTCACCAGCCTGGGATAATGGTGGTGCTGCTTTAGTCCTCTGCACCTCAGTTTCCCCATGTGTAACACAGGGCTGAAATGGAGAACAGCACACCATAATTAGCCCAACACTGGCCTCCTCCTGCTATCTGATGCAGGGCTGTGGCCTGACCTTCCTTTGCACTGAATACATCAGACGAGCCGTCATTGGAATTTCTCTCTGGAGTCCACTAGACTTCGATTTGCCCTTTAGCAAACAAGTGGGCTGACCTGGATGGTAAATTTCTTAACCACCCCATGAACACCTCTGTCTTCCATCCCCAGGGCTCCCAGGGGAGGAGCCAGAAGCCTGGGAGCTGTAAGCAGGAAACACACACCCACCCTCAAACAATCTCTAACTGGTGAAAGTGAACCACTTGACAAGGTGTTCAGCCAACCAGAAAGCCAGCCATGCAATCAGTTCCCTCTGTGTTCTGGTCTTTTTACTGCTTCTGACCTGGTGAGCTGGACACAAAGAGAAAGAGAATGGCAGGAAGACTAGGTGGGCCCAAGTGTGTAGCCTCTCCTCTCTCCAGTTCTCAGCTTCTCTCACCTAAACTGGGGAGCGAGTCTGTACGGGGAGGACGATGGATAATAAGTGCTTTGGTTTTTACAACAAAATCACAAACACTATTTGGCTATAGTTAAAGACTAATTAGAAACCCAAGGCTGATACTGGGCATAGTAACACATGTCTTTAATCCCAGGGCTTGGAAGATAGTTGCAGGGGACAGCCGACATTGCTAACATTCCCTGTCCCTCTGAGGTTGGTTTCCAACCTTTCTCTTCTCACCAAGTCTGGACCTCATCAGGACAGCTGTCCCAGCAGGTACTGGACATTGCAGATCATTAGGATGCAGATGCTACCCTCTTCTTACTGCATCCTTCACCCCACAGCATCCATCCCCATGAAGCAGGACCAGCTCCCTGTCCCCTCCTGCCACGACAGGCTGGCCATGTCTCCTGCCACTCCATTTGCTCCCTAGACTTCTTCCCTAGAGCTTATACGCATGCTCACGTTTCTACTCCCTCCAGCAATCACAGAAAATCAAGGTGGCTTTTCAACAACAGGGGGAAAAATTGGAGGGAAAAAACATCAAAGGGGACTGGAGCAATGACTCAGTGGTTAAGAGCACTGGTTGCTCTTCCAGAGGACCCTGGTTCAATTCCCAGCACCCACATGGCAGCTCATAGCAGTCTATAACTCTAAGATCTGACACTCTCACACAGGCATACATGCAGGCAAAACACCAGTGCACATAAAATAAAAATAAATATAAACAATATTTTAAAAAGTATTTTCTGAAAAATCAAAGAAATACTATGGGCTTTCTGGGTTCTATTTTTTCCCTGTTAGTTTAATAAAAGTGTGAGTGGGAGAACTCGGTTAAATAGCTGGGTATGGGTAGCACACAACTGTAACTCCAGCGCTCTGGAGGCAGAGGCAGGAGGATCCACAAGCACGAGGCCAACTTGAGCTGTAAAAGTGGAAAGGGGAAAAAAGAGAGAAGGAAGGCGAGGAGAGGCAAACAGAGGAGAGGAGAAGTTCAGGAAGGCAGAGCATCACTAAAATTACTAAGGAGATGGAAAGCTAGACCCTGGGGTCAGCAAAGTGCCCTCTATGCACATGAGAACCTCAGTCCAGATCCCCAGAAGTCAAGAAAAACAAACAAACAAGCAAATAGCCACAACATCAAAAACTGGGCCTGGCCACGTACTTGTAATCTCAATTCTAGCAAGGCAGACGCAGGAATCCCCACTGTTCACTGGCTAGCCAATCTAATCCACTTGATGAACTTCAAGTTCAGTGAGAGATCCTGTCTCACAAAATAAGGTGGAGAATTAGTGAGAAAGACACAACACCAACTTTTGCTCTCCTCCATACACACATGCACCTGTGCGTGCTTACACACCATGGGGAAGTGGCTTGGGAGGGTACATGATCATAACACCATAACAAAGGGTAACTTGACAATATCTCTCTGAACAAAATGCATGCATAGTCATTTGTAGTGTGCACACCTGTAATCCCAATACAGCTACAGTCTGTCTCAGAAGAGTCAGGAAATCTTGGCTAAGTTTGAGGCTACGGCAGAAGGATTGCCATGAGTTCAAGACCAGCTTGGATTATATACCAAGACCCTGTCTCCAAAATAAAAGAAAAAATGCATACACATGTATCAGGATTTTAATAGCAGTTTTATTAATGATAGCACCAGACTAGAAACAATCCTAATGTCTACTCTACAGCAATGATCTTTAGGAAAAAACAAACATGGGGGCTGGGAAGATAGTTCAATCAGAAATATTTTGCGGCACAATCCTCAGAACCCGTGTAAAAAGCTGGCACACGTTTGTAGTCTTAGCACTAAGGAAAAGACAGTTCCCGGGGCTTGCTGGCTGGCCAAACTAGTCTAATTGTCCAGCCCCAGGTCCCAGTGAGAGAACTTGTCTCAAAAGGCAAAGCAGACAGCCCCTGAAGATCAACACTCAAGGCTGATGTGGGGCTTCCGATGTGTGCACACCGTTGCATGCACACCGATGCGTGCACACCCACATGCATCTATAAACACTGCACACACGTGCACACCTACTTGCATGAAACAGCATATTGACTGAAGAAAACCAGACCCCAAAGTTCACACACTGTAAATTCTATTTGTAAAGGTTTCAAACACACACAGAGAAAGTTATCAATGCTATTAGAGGTCATAATAAGGATTGTGCTGCTCAAGGGGCCAGGGAGGAGGAAAGAATGACTTGAGGAAGCTCAGGGGGCTTCCAGGTTCTAGAAACAGTGTTTCCTGCTCTGGGTGTTGGTGCACCATAAGTTCATCCTGTAAAAACTCACTCATTTGTGCATATAACGTGTGCTTTCCTGCTCCTATGCTATGCTTCAGTAAAATCTACAGACAGAGGCAGAGGAGAGGGGAGGGGAAGGAAGAGGGGAGTCAGAGACCCCAAAGCAGCTAACCCAGCAATTCCTGTAGCTCTCCATGCATGTGGGCAAACAGTGGACCTGCAGGATATACTGGGAAGTGGCAAGCAATCTAGATGTCCTGGTTATTCAACCGGAAGTGTTAAACAATTCATACCACATCCATAATGGAGTGTTATTTAACCATTAACAAGAACAGTTGATTTTTATGGGCTGACGTGCAATAACCTCCAAGACATAACGTGAAGTCAATAAGGCAGGCTCAGAAGGTTCACAGCATGCAATCATCCTTTCTATAGGACTACATGTACACATGGGTAGACTGTAAGCAGACTCAGGAGTCGGGCACTATGGCCTGAGGGATGATGTTCTCCCTAGAGCTGTTATCTAGAGCTATGTTCAGTCCTCCTTACTGGACCACGCTGTCTCTGAGTGTTGGGTGACAAGGGTCCTTCATCTTACAAACATATCAATATCCCCTTGAATACGAGTTGGCAGCAACGGAAGCCTGCTTCGTTATCTGGAAGTTATGCCCAAAGAGCCATGATCCCAGGATACCCCTGCCGTCCAGGGAACGCAGTCTGGAGTGAGACAAGCTCCAGGTACCAGGAGAGCCATTGCCCTCTATCCTGTAAGAATGAAGCAGGCAGACAGCAGAATTTGGGCAAGGTCACACTGCCAGGGGAGTGATTTAGATCCAGAGGCCAAGCACATGGCTTTGTGCTGAGCAGTTCCCAGGGAGCCAGCCAAACTGCAGACTCTGTCAAAGCAGACTGGAACTGCATCCCTCCAGGCAGGAGTAGCATCTTTGGGTAAGCAAGGACAGGGACCTAACACCAGAGCCTAGGGCTCTGTATGGAAACACGGGGAGGAAAGGCAAACGGTTGGGAGCAATGTGAGAAGCAGAGAGGAGATATGGGAGGGTCATGCGGGCTGGCATTGGGTCCAGAAGAGTCAGGGATTCCTGGGTAAATCTGAGTGTCTGGATTCCAGCTGGGGCTTTGAGTGTGGGTCTGATACACTGTCCACTTTTGGAAAATCCTTCCAGTGGTGAGAGGCAGATGTCAGTGTCAGCTTTCCTAGGGAGACTCGCTGGGAAGTGGTGACAGTCATTCAGGTGTGTCTGTGTAGTAGCCCAGATCAGGGGAGGGGTGAGTGACAAGAGCTGATACCATATTTTAGAAGAAACAATGATGTCATTGGTGAGAGCAGAAAGGAACTGAAGGTGAGTCACATTGCAAGAGTCAAGGGGCAGGGTATCCAGGGGTACCCTGCTTGAGTGAGGACGTCAAAGTTGAGTGAACAGAAGTTCACTCCCAAGGATGTTTGATGAGAGCACCTGTGGGGTGCTCCAGAACAGAAACCGGCAGGGTTGACAAGGTTGGTTTAATGTTGATTCATTAAATCAACAGTTACCATGTGCCAACATGGATAAATCAGCCAAGCTCCCTGTCCCAGGAGAGACAGACAGTACACAGAGAAACAGAAAGGCTATAGACCATGCAGAGCCCTATGGGAGTTAAGGTGGAGACAGCATGAGGGCAGGAGGTCAGCTTGAGTTCACAGGTTTGCTGGAAAAGGCTTCCTGGGGAGATGTGCCAGTAAAGTCACAGGATACAGCAAGTAAATGCCACATGCCAAGCCGGAGACAGCAGTTGATGTGACAGGTGACCCAGAGGAGGCCTTGACCCATGTCTTAGTTTATTTTTCTGTGAAAACAAACCACCTGAGACCAGGAAGCTTATATAGTGTGTTGTGCTGTGTGTGTGTGTGTGTGTGTGTCTCCAAAAAGAGACCAGAGGTCAGCCTCAAGTGTCATTCCTTAGGAGCCACCCACCTGATTTTAAGACAGAGTATCTCATTGGGATGTGGGGCTCACTGACTGGGCTAGAATGATTGGCCAGTGAAGCCCAGCGTTCCACCCCCTGTCCCTCCCCAGGACTGGGATTAAAAGTGTGCACCAGCACACCGAGCTTCTCATGTGGGTTCTGGGGACCAACCTCAGGTCTTCAGGCCTGCACTGCAAGCTCTTTACCAACTGACCCACCTCCCCACCTCCTATAACCTCCTATATGAAAGTGCGTTTGGCTCCCAGTTCTGAGCCCAAGAGCCCTAGTTCTGCGCAACACCTGACGGGGAGGGGGGGGGTCTTCCTGCTGTATCAAGATGCCATGGAGTGTCACATGGTCAGATAGAGTGAGCAAGCCAGCTAGTCTCTGTATAAAACCTCACGACCTTCCTTAATCCCAATCATCTTCCAAAGGCCCCATCTCCAAACACAATTAACATTTGATTCTGGAGATTATTTCCCAAAACAAGAAACATAGCCAACCATGAGTGGGAGCCGACAGTGAGAGCTGAGGGCAGGTCACTGTGGCTGGGGGGAGGGGGGACGTCATTATCGCAAGCACTGTGGGAGCCACTGCAAAATTTAAAGATGCCTGGGGCATGGGGGCGGGAGCGGAGGGGGGGGGTGTGACAAGACGGTGGGGAGGCGAAGTAGGCAGGGGTGGACACGGGGGAGTCAGAAAGCCAATGGGGGCAGCAGGCAAAACAATTCAACAAGTCTTAGTGGAAGACTAACTCCATGTATGTCCAACTTCCAGGCAGTTAAACAAGGTGAATTCCTCTTTAAAGGCTTTTACTGTTAACTGTCAACACATTCCTTCTCTTTGGCCTGCTTAATCCCACTGTCAAGCCAGTGTGAAACTGCCAGGAATCAGGGCGGGGGTGAACCTTGGGCATTACCAGTTTAAGTACAGGGCTCTGCCTGCCCACCTGTGTGAGGACAGGCGGCATAGTGCCCGGTTCCAGTCCACTGATAGCAGCTATGACTTTTCCATACCTGCCACCGAGATCCAGGCTCTGCAGTGAGGCCTCTGACGACTACTGGAGGGGTGTCCTATTGCTACATTGTAGGTTGGGACACACACACACACACACACACACACTCTGCATGTACGACCCCTGCTCTCCAAGATTGTGAGTCGTGTAAATGGATAACCTCACCTAGAGACCCACGGAGGAAAAAGGGTGCCCCGGCTTTAGGCCTTTGTATGGACACTGAGAAGGACGCCTACGTCTCATTAGGCATATGCCAGGTGGCTGACTACACGGTTGGTGTTTCCTTTGCAACCAACTGCAGATCAGAGCAGTGGAAGGCCAGACCCAGAAGCTTCAGATCTGGCGCCCTGCAGGAAGGAGCGGAGGCAGGAACCTCCCTAAACCCAGGCAGCTTTCAAACCTCTTCCTGGGTAAAGGTGCGGTCCAGGGAGCCAGGGACGGCTTAAAAGAAATTAGAGAGAGCGTCCCCATGAGTCCCGCCTACCAGACCCGTCCACTGTGTGGGGTCAGCGCTCGATCTCGGCGAGCAGCCCCTCCGCTTGGAAAGGACACGGCTACAGCCGACTGCCGCCGCACCGCCGCCGGGACCTTTCCCCTACTTTCCAGGCCTCACGCCCCGCCTCTAGCCCAGACCAAAACACGTGCCGCCTCCCGCCCCTCGGGATCACGCCGCAGCCAGGCTCCGATCACGCGGCCCCCCGCGGGCCCCATTGGCCCGCGCCTTGCCGGCCCGGTGCCGATTGGCTGGCAGAGAAGAACACGCCCCCTACGGGGAGCGGTGTATTTTGGTTTGCCCGCGCGCCCCGCCCCGGGCCGCTCCCTCCGCGGCGCCCCGCCCCTCCCGCGCCTCGCGGGCCGCGCGGAGGCAGAGCCGCGCGCGGCAAGGAGGGCGGAGGTCCGCGCCGGCTGCAGGCGCTCGGGACGCCGCCACCCGCCCGCCGCGCACGTGCAACCTCCGCCACGCGCGGAGCTCCCGATCCGCAGCTTTGTGTTGCCTGCGGGCCGACGGGCACCATGCACTCGCCGGGCTCCACCGGCCCGGGCGACGCGCGCGCGGTGAGTGACTGGGCTGAGCGCGGGGCTAGACGGGGGACGCGGGAGGGATGGCGACTCCTCGCCGCGCTAGCGGCTGGGGCAGTGCTCCGGTCGTGGTCGGGGCCCCGGCGCGGCTCGGCAGGGTCAGGGAGGGGAGGGGGCGTGTTAGCGCGGCAGCCAGCCTTCAGCTTTGTCTCTTGTCCGCTGCGGCCCCGCCCGGCGCGGCTATTTCCAGCCATGACGTCACCCGAATCCAGAGGAGGACCGCTGTCGGGTGTGGGTGCGGCTGGCGGGAACGTGTGGGGCGGGGCAAGGGCGGAGCCAAAGCAGGGGCGCGGCGCGAGGGGCGTGGTGAAAGCGGTAGGTGGGCGTGTCGAGATTGCTGGGACGGGGATGCGGGGAGCTAGGTGGGACCAAGGCTAAGGGCGTGGTGAAAGCACCTGGTGGTTGTATGGGAGGGCGAGCCAAAGTTAGGGGGCTTGGTGAGAGCAGCTGGTGGAAGTGTGGGGTGGGGCAAGGGGCATGCCAACATCAGGAGGTGTGGCGAGAGCACCTGGTAGGGGTGTGCATGGGGCGGGGCAAAGGCTGAGCCAAAGGGAGGGAATGGTGAGAGCGTATGGTAGGAGTGTCGGGGTGGGGACGTGGGTTGAGCCAAACCAAAGTTGTCTGAGGAGGGTTTGCTGGACTGAGCCGGACCGAGGCAACCGTGTGTCTGGAGAGGTTCTGGAGAGCTGTGGCCGCTACCGCTAAGCTTGGTGACCTTGTAGTGGTAGGGCTGGTCAAGGGGCAGGGCCAAAGTAAGAAGGGGCGTGGTAATGGGACCTGGCAGGAGTGTAGGGCTTGGGCCTAGCCACAGTGTGAAGTCAAGGTAGGGAACTCCTGTCAGACAGAAATGTCGAGGACCCGGGGAGTGGTCTGTTTCTGTCGAGAACACAGCAAGCAGTACATGAACTCTAGGGTCTGTATTCATCTTTTCCTAGTCTGTGGGCTGGACATTCCACTTGATGGCTCAGAGACAAATTATCATGGTGGGAGGTGAAGTCCGCGTCCCCCATGGCCCTGGATCAGCCCTTTTGCAAAGGTAGCCTCTTCATCTGCTCACTGAAGGGGACTCTGGACGGATAGGAAGTTGGAGGCTCAGAAAATATGTGTGGAAACATATGGATCAAGGGTTTAGGGTTCTCTTTTGGAAGGGATGGGTTCCAGTTTCGTCCTCCCGCTCCTGGTCGTCCAGGCGGTCCAGCTTTCACACTCTGTTCTGCTCACCCCACCTCCTCCTAGCTTTCGAGAGTGACAAGTGACTTAACGTTTCTGAATCTACTGAGAAAACAGGCAGTTGCCATGGCCTCTACTTACATAGAACCCAGGTTCAGCCACTGGGAAATTAAGCTTGGGGTGATGCTTCCTTAGAGACACTACCCTGGTGACTTTTGATATAGAAGATCTCATTCACCAACTGGCTCCTTACCCGCTTTAGCTGTTTAGCTGTTTGTCTGTCTGTCTTTCCTGTGACACCTTTCTAGAGGTGGCATGTACCTCTCGAGTCAGTCTTAATCATCCACCCGAGAAGAGCTTGAGGTTAGTAACATGTTTTGTTCATTTTTAGTTTATATTGGTGGGTGTTGAACTCAGGGTCACACATGCTAATCAAGCATCCCACTACTGATCAATAGCCCAGTCTAGAAAACTTTTTGAGAATCAGGGTTTTGGTTATTTTGTTTTGTCTTGAGGAAACTGCTTCTTAACCGAACCCAACCTTCAGAACTTGAAGGCAAAGTTGCCGTGAGAGCTCCATTCGGGTCTTTTTATTCCCACACAGCCTCTTGGCTTTGTTAGAGTGTTGCACACTCCATCTGGGGTAGATCCACGTGCCCGGCAGGGTTACCGCTCTCGTTCTCCTGAACTAAGACGCCACTGTGTTGTGCCGCCTTTAGGTTGACATCCTGGATATCTGCGAGTCGATCCTTGAGAGGAAACGGCATGACAGCGAAAGGTCCACATGCAGCATCCTGGAGCAGACAGACATCGAGGCTGTGGAAGCTCTCGTGTGCATGAGCTCCTGGGGTCAGAGATCCCAGATGAGACCCCTCACACCTGTCTCTGATTCTGGTGACGTCACCACCGCTGTGCTGATGGACACAGCGGCACCTGATCTACCAAAGGACTTCCATTCTTTTTCAACTCTGGTAAGAGGAGGTCGGGGAGCGAGGCATTTTCGCGAACCGCCCAGAACGGCTCAGATAAAATCACGTTGAAGATCTTGCAGGGAGATTAACTATGATATAGCCAGGAAGTCCCCATCACATGGATACCAAAGTGTGAAAATTCATCTCTTAAAAATGTTTTCTCTTCCTTGGTGAGTCAGAACTTGCTGGCCGGCAGCGAGTGTCCATTGGACAAAGCGTGAAGATAGTTACAGAAAGGTGTGGTGTACCAGATGTCTAGGGAGTCTTACAGTAGGGTCGTGAGTTATCCCCATCTAGGATGAGGATGTGGAGAGCAGCTAAAGAAAGCATGTGCTCTGACACCAGACTGCTTAGCTGAGTGGAAACATGTCACTCTGCCTTCCTGCGGGGACCACCTGCTGGGATTTGGAGTTGATAAGTCAGTATCTTATTTTTAGGTTTTAACTTGCCACACCTGTGGAATTGCTTCTTGGGTTGGAGAAATCAGGCTATAGATTGCTTATGGTAATAAAAGTGAGAAGTGATTGACCTGGGCTAGGAACTTGCACTGAAGGCCGTGAAGGGTGGAACTGGAAAGGAATGAGTGGCAGCGAGAACTGGAGGAAAGATGGGCTGGCTCGTAGTAGCCCCTCAGGTCTTCAGACTTGGGCGTTTCCAAGGCCACTGATGACTGGCTGGGGTACATAGAGGCTTGGCTCAGTAGAGCCACCATTTCTTTTCTTGTTTTAAGAGCCTGAAGTGTCATGAAAAGCTTTCATTTTGATTTTTTTTTTTGAGACAGGGTTTCTCTGTATAGCCCTGGCTGTCCTGGAACTTGCTTTGTAGACCAGGCTGGCCTCGAACTCATAGAGATATGGCTGCGTCTGCTGCCTCAGTGCTGGGATGAAAGGCGTGCGCCACTGCCACCCAATGAAAAGCTTTCATTTTAAAATATGAAATTTTCACAGTCCTTTTAGTTCAATTGCTCTTCTCAGTAGCTGCACATGACCTAGGGTAGACACCGCCATCCCTTCCAAAGAGGCACGTGCATGGCTGGGAAAGGGCAGTCCACATAGGAAGAAGTGGGAATAGCAGAGTCCCCAAAGACTCCTTGGGCTGTCCAGCTCAGCCTAGTGCTCTCCAAATGCATCTTTTCCAAGGCAGTGGGAGCAGTGCAGTCAGACAATTTCCTTGAAGCTCCTTTGACCAACGTGACCTTTGACTTGATGCTTTCTTTCTCTGTTTCTCTTCAAGTGTATAACTCCACCTCAGAGCCCAGAACTCATGGAGCCATCCACAGGGACCCCAGTTACTTCCCAAGTCACTAATTCCAAAGGATGCATGGTCACCGTCCTCCCCCCATCCCCAACCGAGGCCAGCAGAGCCCTTAGCAGAAGAGAGCCGCCAGAGCCCGCTTCTGGGTCCTCCTGCAGGGCCGTGATGACCAGTGTGATCCGTCACACTGGAGAGAGTCCTGTGTTTCCGACCGCCCTGACTCCAGAGCAACAACTGTCCGGCAGCAGAGAAAGACAAGCAGGGCTGCCGGGCCATCATGAAGCTTTGCAGGATATGCGCTCGGCAGACGGTTTACTTGTTACTAACTCGGTTTCCTGCCAGCCTTGCTTGCACAAGTCTGGTGTCCCGTTCCCCACCTACCAAGGCCAGCAGACAGGATGGCCGGCTGCTGTTCAGACCTGCTTACCAAAGAATTCTGAAAGTGACTTGTCAAGGAAAACCACCCCTCTGATTTCTGTCCCTGTCTCCAGTCCCCCTTTCCTTTGCCAAATGATCCCCGTGGCTGCACAAAATGGCATGTTCTCAGCTTTTTTGAAGCCTCCTCCCCAGTTGTCTGCAGGGATTGTCAAGCCCATCCTACCCCAAGCTGCTTCGGTGCCCCAGCCAGTGTTCATGGGCCCATCTATGCCTCAGGGAACTGTGATGTTGGTCTTGCCTCAGAGCACCTTCCCCCAGCCTGCTACCTGCCCTTCTGGTGTCATGGCCATCGGAAATACCAAGCTGTTGCCCCTTGCCCCTGCGCCAATGTTCATTGCCTCCAGCCAGAACTGTACCCCTCAGGTAGACTTTTCCCGAAGGAGGAACTACGTTTGTAACTTCCCAGGTTGCCGGAAGACCTACTTCAAAAGTTCCCACCTCAAGGCTCATCTTCGTACCCACACGGGTAAGTGGTAGGGTGCCTGGTGTGATGGAAGCCCCAGACCTTCGGGAGAGGAAAGCGCCCTGCACCTCTGGAGAGAGGCAGGAGGAACGGAGGGGCTTGCAGCAGTCAGGGTCATGAGCAGGTGGTCATGAGAGGTGCTGGGGGAGAGAATGGGGGCTTGTGATGGTTTTAGGGTACTCTTTACCTTACTGCAATAAGCATTATGTTCATACTCAGTATAAGCATCACTGTGACTTGGAAGTCTGTCCACGCCATCAAAAGTTCTCACTGTATAATATTTTAAGAGTATAGGGGGTTTTTGTTGTTGTTTGCTTTTGTTTTGTTTGGGTTTGTTTTTTTTTTCTGCTTTTGAGAATATATAGTTTTTAGTTGAAGAATTCACACAAGGGGCTGGAGAGATGACTCAGTGGTTAAGAGCGCTGACTGCTCTTCCAGAGGACCTGGGTTCAATTCCCAGCACCCACATGACAGCTCACAACTGTCTGTATCTCCAGTTCCAGGGGTCCTGACACCCATGGCAAAATACCAATAGACATAAATAAATGAAACCCCTACAATTTAAAAAAAGTCACGTAAGAAGCTATAATAGCCTGCTGGGTTTCTTTAATTTTTAAATTCTGTCTTCAGTCATGGAAACATCCTCTAGCCGCTAGAGTAGCCGCTCGCCACATGTACTTGAAACAGACTGGTTTGACTGAGGAACTCAATCGCACATTCTCATCAGCTGAAGTTTTACACTTAAGTAGCTTCAGGAGCTGGTGGCTGCTGCGCTGTCCAGCAGGGGCCGAGTGCCACTGGGCAGAGCCACTTTGGTAGAGTAGAGCAGCATTTCTCAGGTCCTCTGCAAATTGATGTGTTGTTTGTCATTTTCAATGGCCCCATGGTTACGTGGTCTGCTTGTTACACTTGACTTTAGAGAACCATGTATTTACATGTAAACACATGTAGAGATGTGAGGATCTACGGTAAAGCGTGCATCTCTCTCTAAACTCATGACCCTGGAGCATCTTCCCTCAGTCCCCGTGAGAATGTCTGAGTTGCAGACTCTTCTACAGGAAGGCCTGGGGCTGGAGGAGTTACTGCTCTGTTTTATTTTAAAATAGTGTTGCCATAGCTGGCTTCTAATTAGCACAGTACGCGCTGGCCATGGCGACTCCGCTTGCTGAGCAAGCAGTGTGCACCCTGGTGTTCAGACAGTCAAGAAAGAGTCATTCCTTCGTACTCTGGAGCCGTGGGTGGCTCTAGGACGTGGGCCCTACACCTGTCCCGTGAGGTACTTGTCTCTTTGTCAGAGCAAACACAACCTCTTGTTCTCATCTTCCCACGTGTTTCCACGCATCCACCTTAGCCCGCCCCCAACCCCTGCCTATTGAGACCCTTTCAGGGCCTGCCCCAAATCAGCTGGTGAGTGTTTGTTCGTGTCCTTCCTCTTTGATTCCATGGGTATTGTGTGTCTCACCACCTTTTCTCTTGTAGCCCTGGCCATCCTGGAACTTGCTCTGTAGTCCAGGCTAGCTCGGAATTCAGAAAGCCACCTGCCTCTGCCTCATGAATACTTGGATTACAGGTGTGTGCCACCACACCCAACTTTTGCTGTTTCTAAAATGGTGTTTCTGTATGTGTCTGAGTGCAGTGGCCGGCAGGTTTGGCTCCGCAGGAGCTGGAGTTATGGGTGGTTGTAAGTTGCTGCTCTGAGTGCTGGGTTCTACTGGGTGCTGGGTGTGCTGCAAGAGCTGCGTGCTCTCTAACCTGTGAGCTTGTCTCCTTGTCTCTGTACCATTAGATGACTGTCCCAGTGCGTATAAATTCCCGGTGCCACTCTAGTAAACAAACTTTGGTTGGCACTTCAGCAAGGTCATTCTGGTGGCTATGTCAGATGAAGGGGTGACCTGTTTGGTGGGCTCTTTGACATTGTGAACCTCCTTTTCTGTTCAGTAGGCTCTTGGGCGTGGTGAGCCCCCCTTTTTTTTACTTTGTCTATCTAGATGAACTTTGCATCAGTTTTCCCAGATAAAAATACTAACAGAGCTGTAAAACTTGAGAGAAAGCCAGTTTTTCTATGCTCTTCAGAGAAGTAAGAGCAGTTTGAATGAGCTGAGGGCTCTGAGTCCCACTGTTCTGCCATTGGAGTTCTCATGGAGTTGCCAGTGGAGTTCCTCCATTGGCGTTCTCCTAAGATCTGGAACTTCGGGTGGGTTTATTTCAGATAAAGACTGTGTTTCAAGTTCGTCCACCAACCTGAACAATATTTCACAGTGAAGGAGGTGAGGTGAACGGGTACTCCATTTTGACTGAAAACACGGAATTTTCTAAATCGTGTACTCAGGGGCTGGCAGTCTCTGAGCAGCTCCTGGGCACTGGGTATGCTGCTGACCTTAGGGAAGCAGGAGTGGGAAGTGCCGCTGTCTGTGTCTGCTGATGGATGTTTTGAAAGAATCTAAGAAAGAAGTCTACCAAGTTCAGGGCTCTGGAATTGCCAGTCTAAAAGCATGTGTTCTTGTCATCTCTGAGGGCCAGCCTGCAACATTCCCAGTGTACAAGAGGGCATCATCGGGTACAACGGGGTTCGTATGCCAGAGAGCTTGCTTTTATAACAGCTGCTCCCGTGACTCTGTTAATCTATAACTCCAGGGCTCAGGACCCCATCAGCGACCAAAGAGCCTACCTGTTAAGTATCAGTAGTGTATGACCTTGGGATTATATTTCCAAGGTGTAGAGTTTGGGGTCATAGTGAAACCATGTTAGCCACTCCGGGCTTACCATGAAGATTCTGAAAGCGTGGAACAGGAAGGCTCACTGCTGGATTTTCTGTAACTCTGAGGACTGTTGGAGTTAGTGTCCCTTCAGAACTGATTTATCTGCTACCTGCTGTAGGAAATCCGCAGAGAGACAGATCGCATAGCAGCTCATAGCTCTCTAGCAAATCAACCCCCGTGCATGTATGTAGTCTGTGATTGCCACAGCCAGGTAGGGAGGTGTCAGGATACAAAGAAGGGCCTGGCCCTGTGCTGGCTGGAACAGGAGTTCATTGGAAAAAAAAGAAGGTGGGGGGCTCCAGTATCTACCTGCCTGAAGGCCCCCTTATCTCTCCAACTCCAGGAAGATAATAAGACACCACCCGGGCAACTTCTCAGAAGCATTGATAACCATTTAAAACATCTAACCAGAAAGTGTCTGTTAGAACACAAACCTTTATGTGTGTGTGTGTATGTGTGTGTGTGTGTGTGTGTGTGTGTAACTCTGCCTCCTGTGTGGTTAATATTGGTAACTTGACAGGATCTAGTGTCACCTGGTAGACAAGGACCCACGTTACCTGGGGCTCTGGACTGGATAGCTGAGCACGGGCATTCATCTCTCTGCTTCTGGACTGTGAACCCATTATTACCAGCCGCCGCAAGCTCCTCCCACTGTGATGGACCTGTACCCTCCAGTGGGGCCAGAATAAACTCCCTTAATTTACTTTTGTCGGCAATATGGAAAGTAATTAAATACTTCTAACAACATAGAAAATAACTAATATAACCTGGTTGTCCGTGTGATAAGAAATACGGACTTGAAATAATGATTCTAAGAAGCCTTAAAGCCTCTTGGAAGGACTTTCTGGGAGGTGTGCAGTTTATCCCAAGAGAGAAAGGATTCTTTTTTTGAAGAATTTTCCTCCCACATCTGTGGATGGGAGTCAGTTGGGAGGGTACTTGCCTGGCATGCATGCAGCTCCAGGTTTGGTCCCAGCACGTAAGAGGTGGAGTTAGGAGACTCAGAAGTTCAGTGCCTTCCTTTGCTATACAGGGTGTTGGAGGCTGTCCTGGCTTTCATGAGACCCTGTCTCTGCCTACCCGCGCCCCCCCACCACCACAAAAAAAGCAGTATTGTCTGGAGATAGGACGATCTCTTAAGTTCCCTGCCTGCCTGGGCTACTTAGCACAACTCTGTCAAAGAAAAAAAACTAGGGATGATGGCACACGCCTTTAATCCCGGCACTCAGGCAGGAGGATCTCTGAGTTGTACCGAGTTTCAGGCCAGCCAGGGCTACATAGTGAGACCCTGTCTCATAAAAGTCTTCCCCGAGTATAAGAGATTTTTTTTTTTTCTCTTCTTAAAATGCATCTTTAAAACCAGGGTGGTGGCACATGCCTCTAACTCCAGTACTGAAGTAGATTCCAAGTTCCAGACCTGCCCGGGCTACATAATGAGTCTTCATCAGAAAAGCAAAACACGAAGCTACACAAATGTGCATGGGTAAAATGTTTGAACAATTAGCCTAGTGTGATGCCTGTGGGCTTTGGCATGCACACCGCGGGGTCGGAAGAAGTGTTTGGTGGAGGATTTGCTGACTCCTGAGCCACCCAGGCAGGTGTCCCTCTTCTGAGGTGTGGTGAAGAGACCTGTGAGCAGCCCTCGGGAAGGTGCTGAGTGCGCACTCTTACTTTAGTTTGTTTTCCGCCAGGGGAGAAGCCCTTTACCTGCAGCTGGGACGGCTGTGACAAGAAGTTTGCAAGGTCAGATGAACTGTCTCGCCACCGCAGAACCCACACAGGGGAGAAGAAGTTTGTGTGCCCTGTGTGTGAGCGGCGTTTCATGCGGAGCGACCACCTGACAAAGCACGCCCGGCGCCACATGACGACCAAGAAGATCCCAGGTTGGCAGGCAGAGGTGGGCAAGCTGAACAGAATTGCCTTGTCAGAGAGCCCAGGGAGCATCCTCGAGCCCTTGCCGGCCTCGGGCTGAGAGGGTCCATGCTGCCCATCACCTGTGGGCTTCTTCAGACGCCTCTTCAGGAATGAGGAATGGGACCTGTGTGTTCCTCCCAAAAAAACAAAAACAAAACAAACAAACAAAAATACGGTCTCTGGGCTGTTGAAGGGGAGCTGGTTCTGATGGAAGTACATTAACTCTTCTGGCTGGGCCCTGTTCAGTCTGTAGTGTCTGCGCTGACTCCCCGTCTTGCTCTGTCTCTGTCGCTCTGTCTGTCTCTCCGTCTCTCTTTCTTTGTGAGGAAATGGAAGAAAATTTGATCTAAATCACCAGCATTCAAGCAACTATTTCGGCAATAAAGTTTACAGAGTCTGGGTTTTTTTTTTTTAAACAACCTTTCTATTCTATGTTTTGTAGAAATGAGACAGGGTACTAATTTTTATACTTTTTTATAAAAATATTTATACTGTGCTCGAATCACCAATTTCTGGGTAGACAGTTTTACCGCCTTCTTTTTCCATGTTTTATAACAAAGTTTTGTAATGACCCTGCTTAAGTACTCTTGGTAGTTAGTCAGAAAAAAAAAAAATCAAAATCCACAACTTTGTTACCAGCCTTTTTATAGCAAATGTTTTAGATCAGAACTGGTTTAATAAAGAGCTCTTGTATACATAATAAATAAATAAATACATAAATACATAACTAGCGAGCTCTTAAAGGGGAAAAATAAGCTTTGTAGTCAGCTTCTTTGTATCAGTAAATTCTAGCAGTTGGTCCTATAGCCCACAGAACCGCAGTGCTAGTTGGGTGAACTAGCCACGTGTGTCCAACGTCCCTGTGGAGGGTGTGCCAAGTTGGCCACCTAAGGTGAGACGAATGCACAGTGTTGACTTTTAGACCATTTGTCTGCCAAGAGCAAATGATCCCATGGCCTGTCTGTACTTAAGCACCAAAAACCAGGAATGCGGCCACCGAAGCTCTGTAGATTGTCTGTTGGCTTCTGGTGTGGTTTTGTACCGCGTGATTGGTTCAGTGACCACGCAGATAAAAGCAAGTTGGATAAACCTTCCACCTAAGTGCAGCTTACGCACAGCAAGCATGCGTGCCCAGTAAGCTCTGGGGTTCAGATGCCTTCTAACAATGGACAGAACGCCAAGAAGTGCTTGCTTTGCTAAGTGGCAGGGGCAGCCACTCAGTTGCCCTTCCACTCACTGTGTGGGACGGAAATGGTTTTGCTCAACTGAGAAGACATGGAATGGGGATTTTGTAGCTAGCCTGAAAGCAGATCGCAGGTGCTGCTCTATACCTTGTGAGCATGTATCCTGCACAGAGTGGCCTCCGTGTGTCCAAATGGCCACAAAAACTGGCTTTAGTTAGAGCTAGGGAAGTTCAGGCAGTACAGTAAGTGAGAACAAGATACTGCACTGTTTGGGCAGCCTGAGGATATTTTTGTGTGGTATTGTATTAGATTTTGTATTTGCCCTTTAATATTGGCATTGAACTTTATTTAAATGATGGCAAGGTTGAAATATTAAATAGATAAAATGAGGTTTTACGTTCAGGTCTTTTGAGCCTTATAGAACCGTCTCGTGGTCATGCATTGTATGTTGTTACTTGATCCCTGTTAGGCTGCCTTTGGTAGTCTCTGAGTTTTGTAGGTGTGTGTGTTTAGGCAGTGTCTGGACAGTTCTCCAGATCGCTGTTGTCTTTCCACATGATGGAACCGCGGGAGAACTGACTGTACATAGCTCCCAAGTGTCCCAGTACCCCAGTCCTGTCCTCCACGCTGGCGATTGTGCAAACGGTAAATGGCGTCCAGTGCGATCGTCTTCACCATGACACGCAGAGTGGTGTGTCCTGTCCCCGTGTTTCCGTGAGTCACACAGAACTTCAGTTCCCCGACCAGTGTTGTCTCTGAAATAACCGATGTGTTGAAACACCATAGGGTTCCATTTCCTGATTAGATTTAGAAATCCCTTCTGCAGAAGAACCCCCACTGTCTGTCTACTGAAAGACTGAGTTGGAAAACATTTCCTATCTGAAAAGGACTCCTGAGCCGCAGAGCCCTAGGAGGGCCCTGCTCCCTTGAGCGCCCTCGCTGACCCCCTCATGCTGAGGCACCCCCTCATGCTGAGGTCCCCCCTCATGTTGAGGCACCCCCTCATGCTGAGGTCCCCCCAGTGCACTTTATTGCTTGAGCAGTTCTGCTTGATTTGATTTTTTTTTTACCTTGTTGAGCCTTTTGGTAGTTTTAGTAATAAAATTTAAATGTTTCAAATGCTTATGTTTTATGTAATAGACTTATTTAAATGGGTATGTGTGATGTAACCTTTTGCTTTGAATCATATAAAACTTTCTTGGTTTGCAGACTTGGCTTGTGTGCTGTGTTGTGCAATTGTGTACAGTGACTTAATGCACACAGTCTTCATATGAATCTAGGAGATTCATCATGTATTGACCTAACTTGAACTCTTATTTGGGGGACTCTAATCTATTTCGGAGGAAGCAATACAGTGGCAAAGAAGTCAACTCATAAGAATTCTTGCAGGCAAGCTGTGACAGTTTGAGCATAATAACAACAGCAGTAGGACTTCCACTTTTACCTAATGCAGCGTAATAGAGACAGGGCTTCCATCTCCACAGTTACCAACCAGCGCCCATCCACAGCAGGGCCCAGGATGGAGATTCCGTGTGTCCTCCCTCCCTGCCTCTTGGTATCTGGCTGGACTTTGCAATGTAGAGCATTCGCCATTCAGGCCTCAGAGGCGGGAGAGATGGGTACCAGTGCCCCTGAGACATAGCAAGAGCCGAGTCCCAGAGACCATGCGCAGGGTTTAGTCTCCCCTATTGCTCCTGGGCGCTTGCAGACAGATTGATCCGAAAGCCACCCTTCCTAGCGAGCAGCTCAGTGACTTACCCCTCCTGTGCCTCCCAGACACATGGTCGACCTCACCACTGTTTTATTTGTCCAGGGCCTGGCAGCACAAAGCCTGGCATGGACTGTGCCTTCTGCCTGCTGTAGAAGTCCCACACAACAATTACTCTTGCTAACTTAAAGAATCAACAGAGGCTTTCCCGGCAGATGGAGGAGAGGCAAATACCTTCCCTCCTTCCTCCGTTGGCCGTCTCCCTTCCCAAGAGGTAGCCTGACTCCTGGGGGGCTTTGTTCCTTAGCCCCCAACTGGACCTCCAACTTCTCCCAGGGGCGGAGCCCTGGTCCAGGTTGCTACTGCTTCTCATGACCACAGGATGTCACTGTTGAGAGTTGGAACTGGCCTTGGGCAGTCAGATCTGGCTTCCCCTAATTAATGCCACAGGCAACCACACGCTCTGCTTCCGTTTCTGCATGTGCAACTGTGGGGTCCCATCCTGAGGCCACCAACAACTTTGGGATACAGACCTCGGGCCAAGTACCTCTGGGAGCTCAAGGGCTTCTCTGTCCTTCCCAAGGCTCCATGCCCAAGAGAGGGCAATGCTTCCTTGCCAACACTAGAAAGAATTTCTCTATGTAACCCTAGGCTGTCCTACTTGATCTGTAGACTAGGCTGGCTTCGAATTCAAAAATCTGCCTGCCTCTGCCTCTTGAGTGCTGGTATTAAAGGTGTGTGCCACTACCACCCACAAAAGAAGGATTTCTTCACACTAGGAAACAGTTCTTTCCTGCCTCTCAAGGCCAAGTTTTCCCCAAGATTCAGGCCAGCACCCCCAAAAAAGGTCTAGTTATGGAACCTTCTTCCTAGAGGAAGCAACTAACCTTCAGAGTCTAATAGGTGGTTTGTGGGTTTGCAGGAGGGCTCAATGGCTAAGGCACCTGTCACCGAGCAAGGGCACCTGTTTGCTCACTGGAATTCACATGGTGAAAAGAGAGAAGCACCTCCTGCAAATTGTCCTCTGACTTCCACACCTGCACCATGGCATACACACCCATGTACTACAGACACACGTGCATGTGTGCACACAAAATGTAATAACAATACTTTAAAACGTTATTTCTGCTCTTCAATGCTCAGAATCACCCAGCGATACTTTCCCCCTGTGTGCAGATAGATAGATAGATAGATAGATAGATAGATAGATAGATAGATAGATAGATAGATATAGATGTACGTACACATCTAGGGGGAAGTGTATTGCTGTGAGTGCATTATGCCATGCCATCATGCATGTGGGCATCAGGACAGTCTGCAGCAGTTGGCTCTTTCCTTCCACCAGGCCCTCTGGGGCTGGAGCTCATGTCATCAGGCTTGACATCAAAAGCTTTTACCTGCCAAGCCATCACCTTGGCCCTTTAAAAAATAATCACTGCATTTTATTTCTGTCCAATTCTTGACAAGAAAAATACCCCCATAGACCTGACACTCAACCGCTGGTCTCGCACGCTACTGCTGATAGACACCTGGTCTCCAGAGTGCTTTCTCAGGGGGGCGGTGACATCATTCATGAATCCCAGAATCCCCAGGAGTGGGTGGGACTCCTGGACATCATTTCAGGAAATGTGCTTCTGGAAATTGGGAACATCAAAAAAGAGGGTGCTAAAAGCTTGTCCCAGGGGCTGGAGAGATGGCTCAGTAGTTAAGAGCACTGGCTGCTCTTCCAGAGGTCCTGAGTTCAGATCCCAGCAACCACATGGTGGCTCACAGCCATTTGTAATGAGATCTGGTTCCCTCTTCTGGCCTGCAGGTGTACATGCAGACAGAACACTGTATACATAATATAAAATAAATCTTAAATAAATAAATAAATAAATAAATAAATAAATAAAGGCTTGTCCCAGGCAGTTTTGGCCAATCTGCTGGTGTGGGAGGCTCCTTCTGAGCTGAGCTGAGAACCCATGAACACAGGAGCCGAGGCCTAGGGGCTTCTCAAGGTTCTGCCCATATGTACAGAAAAATCTACCCAGATTTCCGAAGGGGTCCGGTTTTCGCAAGCACATCTTGGGGGAGAGCTCCTGCAGAGCTGGTGACCATCTGTGGTCACTTAGACTTTCTGTGATGAGAACCAGGGTCAGCTCATGCTGTGCGTAGGCAGATCCCACACTCTGCTTAGAGCTGGGCGCGTGGCTGGGGAAACAACATGGGTAGCTAACCGTGAAGCAGCAATGCAATATGGGATATCAGTGGGTACTGGGCAGTGCAGGAAGTACTCCTGTGGGCTCCAGTGATACCCAAGCCCACCTCTGGCAGGACCAGCCTCTCCAGAGCCTGAGTCTCCCAGGACCACAGCTCACCAGTTGGCACACACTTTGCTCTGGGTAGCCACTGTTCAGGACATCCTTGGAGCTGAGGGAGGTTTGTTTGTTCATTTATTTGTTTTCTGAGACAGGGTTTTTCTGTGCAGTCCTGGCTGCCCTGGAACTCCCTCTGTAGACCAGGCTGGCCTCGAACTCACTGAGATCTGCCTGCCTCTACCTTCTGAGTGCTAGGATTAAAGGCGTGAACCACCACCGCCCGGCCCCCATTTTTTTCTTAGTCAGATGAACATGCCCACTCAAATATGACACATAAAGCTGTAAATACTCACATCAACTTCAAAGTCTGATTCATTCTTTGGTAAAAATGTAATATTTTAACCTCTTTTAAAATAAGCATTTGTAATATTTAGGGTAAATATCAAAATAGAAACAAATTCCATCTTCGTATCAAAAGCAGTGCTTTGAGCTTCGGTGAGAAGCAGCTTCCAGCTCTGGGAGGTTTTGACCTAATGCTCAGCCAACTGGTAGGCACCCGGTGGCTCTGGGCTCCAACCGTAGCACAGGTCTCCCAGCTGCAAACTCAGAGGCACTCTTGTCAAGTCCTAGGAGTTCACGGAATCATTTTCAGGTGACAGCAAAGGACTGTGGATGTGGGGACGGCCCTAGGGACCATTCTTTCTTGGTTCCTGAGATGCTCCATGTTGAGCTCTGAGGATTCGCGGGCCAGCAGCAGCTCTCAGCAGAGGAAGGATACTGGGGGAGAGCACTGTCTTGGTAGGGGATGCAACAGAAGCTGAGACCTGTCCTGGCTTCGGCCGGAGCTACTACTATTCCCACATCCTCTACTCTGTTTTCGGAGACAGAATCTCACTACATAGTCCAGGCCGGTCTTGAATTCACTATGTAGCCTTCCATTCTCAGGAGTCCTCTAGCATTGGCCTGGTGGCTGTGACTGTCAGCATGTGCCGCCACTCACAGATCTCTGAAGCCTTTCTGCCAGCACCCTCGCCAGCTGTGCCAGTGCTTCCACAGACACCTGAGCAAGCGCCAGGCCCTACAGGGCCCACACAAGCCCTACCTCCTTCCCATAGGCTCTCTGCATTTCCCCATCTGTCCACTGGGGATGTTTGAAAGCTCTTCTGGCATCATTATCCTGACTGCCTCCCACCCAAGCTGGGAGAGGGAGAAGAGGTTCACAGCCCTCAGGCAGACTGCCAGCCAAAAGGAATCCTGGAGAGCAGTTGCCATGAAGCCCTATCCGGGTGTGTGTTCCCTCTCTCGGCTCCTATATGGTTCTGCACTCAGCAGGATAGCCAAAGCACACTGGCAGCTGGGAGATGACGGGTTGGACGATGGAGCTGCCAGATTGACGGCTTGAAAGGTCTTGAAAGGTCTCAAAGAACATCCAAGATCACCACCCCCCTCCCCCAGAGAGAAATAGAGGCCCAGAGAGGGCATCGATGAGCTCTGCTTCCCACCACAAGCTCATGTCATACAGGGATGCCAGCACCGACCCTTCCTCACTTGGAAAGTGAGTAAGCAGAAAGATTTCAGGGGAACCACACAGCCAGGCTCCCCCTGTGTGAGAGGAGGCGCCAGCGCCCCCACAGCTGTGGCCCAGGGCCTGCTTGCCCTTAGTTTTGGTCTGCTAGGCCAGCAGCAGGACTCTGATCGCAAATTGTTGGAGACCAGCGTGGAAAGAGAGCTGTATTCTAGAAGTGGTTTCTCTCCGGCTGGGCCACGGGTGGAGCCCAGCTCACAGGCCTGCAAAGCCTGGCCCGTGGTGACCAAGACTGGTCAGCCAGCTCAGCGGCAGTACTCCCGCTCGATGCTCGCCATCAGCTCCTCCTCCGAGTAATCGTAGGAGATGGCCGACTGCCCCTCAGGTCTCTTGTGGCTGCTGCTTGGGGCTCTGTGGGTGAGAAACACAGACAAGGGTGGGTATCACCTTCAAACTCGCGTTTCCTCTGGCAGCCACAGTGGTCTTTAAGTGGTTCATCCTAACATCCAAACCAAAAACCTTTGATCTGGAGACACCCGAACCTCTTCCAACCTAACACATAGACACGGTCATCGTCGCTCATATCTGCCTTCGTCCTCCCATTTTATCCACCAAGACCTGCAATGAGGACAGGGCAGGCCAAGGTAGACGCCAAGCTCCATCCAATGCTCCTGGCTGACCTTCCGAGAATGGAGTCCAGGGCTCTGTATACGTCTCCCAAAACATGGATGAGAGGCCTGAGTACCACAGCTTAATAGTCTGAGATCAGCCTGCTGCCAAAGCACTCTTCCCTGCTGTGTCTGTGGAGCAAAGGGGAATATCCAAGGGCTTCGGGGGAGGACAGATCTCAACAGGCTTTGATGCTCAGTAACTGTATGGCCCTGGACCATTTGTCCCTTGCTCCAGTCTCTGGCAGTAAGAGGAAGGACTGCCACCTCCAGACTGAGGTTGGCTGAAGTGCCGCTTGTGTCTAAACAGAGATGAGCGCTTAGGAGGGACTGAACAGTAGTAGTAAGTGTGTATGAGAATTGCAGCCTTGCAAGCCTGCGACAGTGTGCGTGAGAGCTGTTTGCAGCCTTGCAAGCTTAGAACAATGGTAGCGACTGCCCTTTCAGCCTGGTCCTGGGGAGTCTCTATTGACTGCTGGTAGGGGGAAGGAATGCAAATCACAGGTTCAGCACACCCTTAGAACAAGCCAGAGAGCTGTGCAGGAAGCTGGCTGCCCTGCCAGAATGCCAGAGCATTCTGGAATCCCCTGACAGGAACAAGCCCCTCTAGGGTTACCCCTGTCAGTCGCTGGCATGTATAGATGTGAAAGCTGAAACCTTTCAGGGCAGATGGTACCCAAGGTCACTGGAGACTGGCCGTAGCCTCCCCCACACTCTGTCTGCTCCCACCAGGCATGCTGATATATGGGACCCCAGAGAGGAAGAGGGAGGAGGGACATGGCCCAGCAGAGGAGGCTGTCAACAGCTCCATGGTCCCTGTGCTCTAGAGGACTAGAAGCACGGACATTCTTTGGTGTGTTTGTTCACGTGTACTTACTTGTGTGAGTGTGTACATATATGTATAGGCATTGTGCTATGGTGCACAATAGAGTTTGAAGAACACTTACGGGTGTTGGGTTCTCTCCTTCTATAATGCGGTTTTGTGAGATTTAACTCAGGTAGTCAAGCGCCTTTACCTGCTGAGTCATCTGCCGCCTTGCCCACTTTCTCTCTGTACTGGGCAGTCGTTCTGTGGCATTGCCCATGCCAGGCAAACGCTCTCTCCCTGGCCTGTATTCCCAGCCCTCTGAGGAGGATGAAAGGCTCTGGGCCACCACTTGCAGGCTTTGGGGTGGGTTGGTTGTTTGTTTGGGATACGGACTCACTATGTAGCCCTGGCTAGCCTGGAACTCCTCCCTCTGCCTCCCCAATACTGCGGTTAGAAGCTGAGCCACCAAGCCGGGGCGGTGGTGGCACACGCTTTTAATCCCAGCACTCAGGAGGCAGAGGCAAGTGGATCTCTGTGAGTTCGAGGCCAGCCTGGTCTACAAGAGCTAGTTCCAGGACAGGCTTCAAAGGTACAGAGAAACCCTGTCTCGAGCTACCAGCCTGGCAGCACCAAGCATGAAATTTACAGGAATTTAACGTGCATTTTCCTGCTGATGACTTTTTCTGGAGCTGCTGGAGGTTACTGTCACTGTCTAGGCTCTGAAGTCCTTACAGCAAAGGACACTCTTTACAGATAAAACCACTAGGTAGAGCAAGTGGGACACGTGAGTACATCTGAATGAACCTGAAGGGTCCAGAATGGCCACAGGGAAGCCAGGTCATGACCGCATCCAGGAGGAAACTCAGTGCTGCTGTGAGTGACTGGGCTGTGACCTCCCTAGGCTCCCCTTGACAGCCCAGCTCTGCCTGAGCCTCACTGACCTGCAGGATGGTGGGGACGCTGGGGATGGTAGGGACGGGAGAGCTTTGAGGCGACGGGAATGGGAGCACTGTGGGCTTGTGGAGGACACATAGCCCCTCTCCATACTTACTCAGGGGTACAGCTCTCTTCAGGGTCATCCTTAGTCTTCTTTTCTGGGGACACCTTGAGCAGAAGGAGAGGAAGCAGTATGAAAATGCGCCCACAGTATAGTTGATTAACGCGCTAGCTTTGTGGGAGAGACAGCAACTGCCAGGCTTAACTCAGGGTCTGTAAATATCAGAACGGAGAAGGTTCCCTTTGACTCTGAGCCCCAGTTACCCATTTTATAGTCAAGGAAACTGAGGCTGTGGGAGGGACTTATAAATGAGTAAGTAGAGGAACCAGCAGGGCTGAGGTCAGATCTCTTGTCCCCAACTACTTGCTCTTATGAGGTCATTCTTTCCCTCACCTCCAGACACCAGTGTCCAAAGCTATGTAGCATGAGACTATCTTCTTCTCCCTCTAGAGATCATGTTGTCCAGTCTCAAGAGCCTTGGCCCTCCCGCCTTCAAGTATGCATTAAGTATTCATGTTTAACCTGGACACACACTTACAATTCCAGCATTTGGGAAGCTGAGGCAGGAGGATTGCTGTAAGTTTAAAGCCACTAGGCTTAAGAGTGAGAACTTGTCTCAGAATATACATGTGTATGTTTATTTAAACAATGGAAACAATTGCCATTTTTAAAAAGAACTGTGAACAATAGTTATGTTGCATATAAGTGGCCTAGCCTAAAGCATTTTGTTATAGCAGTTTGAAGGGATAATTTTACACAGATTGGGGGGGGGGGACTGTAAAAGCTTCTAGGATAAAAGCTCAGGTGAAGACGGGTCACCTAGAGTCAAGGATGGACGGATAAGATAGATGGCGGTAGGCTGCTCAGTGGCCACTTGCAGACCACAGTCAGATGCTCCAAAGATCTGCAAGAGCCATTTTAAATTTGTAATCCTGATTCTAGAATCCATCAGAATAAAATAATTTTTTGTTAAGATATATTTATTTATTCCATATACAGTGTTCTGCTTGCATGTATACTTGCAGACCAGAAGAGGGCATCAGATCTCATTACAGATGGTTGTGAACCATCATGTGGTTGCTGGGAATTGAACTCAGGACCTCTGGAAGAGCAGCCAGTGCTCTTAACCTCTGAGCCATCTCTCCAACCCTAAAATAATTTTTTTTCAGACATTCAATTTATCAGCTGTTGCCTGTCCTGGGGAAAAGTGTGTGTGTGCGCATGTGTGCTTGTGTGTGTATGTGCATGTATGTACATGTGTGCATGTGTGTGTGTGCAGGTAGAGGTGTGTGTGCTTGAGTGTGTGCATATGTGCTTGTGTGTGTGCATGTGTGTTTGTGTGTGCATTGTGTTTGTGTGTGTGAGTGCGCAGGTAGAGGTGTGTGTGTGTGTGTGTAAATGTGATATGTGTGCACATCCATGTACAAGGCAGGCTGAAGTCAAGTGTATTCCTCTATAACACTACTTTTCTGTTTTGTTTTTGTTTTTAGCCCAGAGCTCAAAGACTGGCTAAACTGGCTGGCCGGTGACCTCCAGGGACCCCTTTCTCAATCCCCAGAGCACTGTGGTTATAGGTGCACACTGCCATACCTGGTTTATATGGGTGTTGGTATCTGAATCGTGTCCACATGTTTGCACAGCAGACACTTAACCCACTGACCCATCTTCCCAGCCCCCACGGAAAGATATTTGAAGGGTTTGTTTTGTTTTGTTTTTGTTTTAAGCTAGGTAGGAGTTGGTAAAGAGATTGCTTATTAGTTGTGATGGCTACTCTTGGTTGTCAACCCAACTGCATCTGGAATGAACTACAATCCAGAAATGAAGGGCACACCTGTGAGAGATTTTTTTAAAATATTTATTTATTTATTTATTATGTATACAATATTCTGTCTGTGTGTATGACTGTAGGCCAGAAGAGGGTACCAGACCCATTACAGATGGTTGTGAGCCACCATGTGGTTGCTGGGAATTGAACTCAGGACCTTTGGAAGAGCAGGCAATGCTCTTAACCTCTGAGCCATCTCTCCAGCCCCGAGAGATTTTTTTTTTTGCTTGGTTCAAAATGAGTAAATCTGATGTGGGATGCCCTTCTGTATGCTGTGAATATGTTTTATTAACATTGGTTACCATGCTGAGTGGTGGTGGTGCATGCCTTTAATCCCTGCACTTGGGAGACAGAGGCAGGCAGATCTCTGTGAGTTCAAGGGCAGGTTGGTCTACAAGAGCTAGTTCCAGGACAGGCTCCAAAACTACAGAGAAACCCTGTCTCAAAAAAACAAATAAATAAATAAATAAATAAAATTTTAAAAATTGGATACCATAAAGAAACTTATTTGGCCAGTAGCCAGGCAGAATAAAGCCAAATAGGAAATCCAAGCAAAGAGACAGGGAAAAAGAAGGTGGAATTTGGGAGATGCCAGCAGCTGCCAGAGAAGCGAGATGTGAGGGTAAGCCATGAGCCTCATGGTAAAATATAGAATAATAGAAATGGGTTATTTTAAGTTGTAAGAGCTAATTAATAATAAGCCTGAGCTTATTATTAGCCTAAATAGTTTGTAATTAATATTAAGCCTCAGAGTGGTTGTTCAGGAACTGGCGGGCAGGAGAGAAACCTCCAGTTACATTAATCTACTTCTAGTCTGGACCTTTGAGGTGAGAAGACATACTGCCTTTGATCCAAACCAAGGCAGAAAGACACACCTTTAATCTGGGCCACACCTTCTGCTGGAAGCCTATATAAGGGCATGGAAGAAAAAGGAAGCTTTTGCTCTTAGCTTGTTTGCTCTAGCCTAGCTAGCAAGTTCACTCCTTCAATGGCATTGCCACCTACTTCTTCGGGATGCCAGTCATCTGAAGACCAGCTGAGCAACTTCTAGATTCTTGGACTTTCTGTTCACAGTCTGCCATTGTTGGGTTAGTTGGACCATAGCCTGTGAGTGGCCCTGATAAATCCCTTTTCTTTATATAGAGAAAAGGAGATCCATTCTATAAGTCTGCTACTCTAGACAGCCTTAATACAGTAGTTAAGACTAAGAGCGCGTGCCCCTCCTGTGGAGTGTCTGGGTCTGATTACCGCATCTCCAGGTTGGCTCAGAACGGTCTGTAACTCCAGCCTCAGAGTGTCCAGTACTGCCTTCTGGCTTCCACAGGCACCTGCATGCATGTGGCGTGTAGAAACACACCCAGACACATATACTGTTTCTAAAGTCCAGCTGGGATGAGTGTCGCACACTGGTAATCCCAGCCCTCAGGAAGCTACGGCAGGGGGATCAGGAGTTCAAAGCCATTTTCAACTACAAAGAGAATTTAGGGCCAGCCTGAGCTACATAAGACCCTGTCTCAAATACAAAAGAAAGCAAAACACCCAGAAAATAAACTACTTGTGGCAAAATACACTTTACTAGCCTGGTGGTGATTGTTTGTTTGATTTGGAGGGGGTTGTTTGTCTGCTTTACCTGGAACACATACACATGACAGACAGAAAAGCAGTAAGGACCTCCAGTACCTAATCCACAGGCAGGTTTCAAGGTTTTGCCAGACAGGATCCTCTCTTCACCACCAGAGGGCACTGGTCTTCCAGCACAGTGGTTAGTGGCCTCTGTGGCTTCCCTGAAAGCCCCAGGCCTCCATGACTACCGCCAGATCCCAATAGCAAGCGAGGCCCATGAGAACCCATTCCTGACCCTAACAGAGCTGGGACCACTATGGAGGGATCAAGGCCATCTGTGCCTCCCCACTCCCTAGGAACGGCACTTCTGAATTTTAAAAGATCTTACTCTTGGGATCTTACTGCTATGATATCCCAGGACCCTGCCCCTAAGATCTGAACGAAGGATTTGCCTATTTCTTTCCATTTTAAAATTCTTTCTATTCAGAATCTACTCTTTTGAGACAGAGTCTATCACTATGTCGCCCTGGCTGGCCTGGAACTCTCGAGGTAGACCAGGCTGGCCTCCAACTCATGGAAATCTGTCTGCCTCTGCCTCCCAAGTGCTGTGCTTACAGGGCAGCATCATCACAGCCTGGCTATGAAAGAAAATGGAAGTGGTTTCCACTTCTGGGGTTTCCTGGTGGAATGCCCCATTCTGTTATCCAGGGCTGGGCTCCTAGGGTGCTCCCCTGGTCATCTGATGTCTGTGAAGACTTCTTCTGGCTAAGATTTCTCCATTCCTTGATGGCATTCTGCTCCTTGGTGCTGTCTTTCCCATGGGGCATTCCTTCCTCAGCCTCCTTGTTGCAGCTTGCACTCCCTCCTTGTTACAACGTGGACTCCTCCTTGTTGCAGCGTGGACTCCCTCCTTGTTACAATGTGGACTCCCACCTTGTTGCAGCATGGACTCCCACCTTGTTGCAGCGTGGACTCCCTCCTTGTTGCAGCGTGGACTCCTCGTTGCAGTGTGGACTCCTCCTTGTTGCAGCGTGGACTCCTCCTTGCTGCAGCGTGGACTCCCTCCTTGTTGCTGCATGGACTTCTTCCATGGCCTTCCCAGCATTGTGTTAGTCAACGCTATGCTTCACTCTTCATGCTATTTACAGGCGTGATCTTTGCTCTAGCCTTGACTGCAGACACACTGGTACTGTCTTGGAGTTGTTTTGCTTTGGCTGTGAGTCCAGCATCTCTGTGTCCTTCTGGAGAGTCCACTCTGCGGCTGTGAGTTCCTTTCTATTGCTTGTTCACTTCACATTCCACAGCAGTGCAAGTTGTGATCACCCTAAAGGCTTGGCTGATGGCAACAGACAAGATTCCCCCAGTCCTCCTAGGCTACAGTAAATCAGAAACTGCAAAAGCAGGGAGCAAGGTGTCATTCAGCTCCAAAAGAAAATATCACTGTTCTACACAGACTTATGAAAAATGATACTATCTATCTCTCAGTGACAGCAATGCTCTTTATGACTTCCTAGACCCCCTGACTGGGGGCAGGGCAGCAGGAAGTGGGGGGGAGCATTGAGTTACTAACCTAGTACTGAAAGCACTGAACAGATGGTTTCGGTACTGAACCAAATTCTTCTCTGTAAGTACCTTCAGATGTGGCCAGCATAACATAATCTGGGGCTGAGGCGGGACAGTAACTCAGTGACCTAACAGAGCCCTATCTATGACCCTCCCCCATGGTGCAAACATTTGAAAAGGTGGGAGAACACTGCTGTTCCCTGCCCCTTCTCTCTGTGGATAAATTGATATCAAATGGCTCATTTTACCCAGGAAGAGACCACTGACTGACAGGTGATGCTGTGTTCTCCCAAATTACTAAACGACTTTTAAAAACTACCAATTCAAATTTCACAGATTTACTCAGCCTTCCCATTCTGCAGAGTTTGAAGTTTCAGATCCCCAACTAACACGATATTTGAGAGCTACTGACTCTGGGAAAGAATTTCTGCCTTGGGCACTTCATGTGGCCATGAGATTAAAAATTAATTCAAAACGGTAACAGGAGAGGGGGTTGGGTCCATGACTTACAGGACAGGAATTTGGTAGGCTATCTCATGTCCCTTTAAATATGTAAGGATACAAGCAGGGGGAAAAAATCTGTTTATGAGATGGTTTAAGTGGGACAATTCAAAACAGACATAAATGCACATAAATAAAATAACATAGTAAGATTATCCTAACTTTTAATGTTTTTCTTAAACCCTCAATTTGACAAAACTAAAACAAATAAATCCAGCCTCAAAAAATTGCCTAAACGGATAAGCACGGTGGCACACGCCTGTAATCCCAGCACTTTTTTGATCTCGTACTCCATAAATAAGTACAATTATTGTGTCATTAAAAAATAAAAATATTAAAAATGTGGGTGAGCATGGAGAGAATTAGTGCAAGACTGAGACTTGAGTACTCATTAAAATATTAGCTAAAACTCTATCGTTTGTTTTAATTTTTATTTTTTAATTATTTGTCTGTGTGAATTTGAACAGGAGTACAGAACCCTCAGAGACCAAAAGGGGGCACCAGAGGCCCTGGAGGAAGCCTGACGTGGGTGGTGGTACTCAGGTCCTCTGCAATAGTAAGAAAAACTCAGAACGACCAAGTCATCTCTCCAGCCCTCTAGAACTATTTTTTAAAATAAAGTCCAGTTTTACGGGATATTCCAGATAATTCGGGGATAATGCATAATCAGTCTTGCACCCCAGTCAACAGTGGTTGCAATTTTTCTGTTTTCATTGCTTTCTGGTGGAGTGAAGGATCAGACTGAAGGGCTTATGCATGCTAGGCCAGCTCTTCACTGCTCAGCTCCAACCTCAGCTCACTGGCTGCAGTGTTTAAATGAAGGCCCTTACAAGGACTGTCATTTAATTTTGATAGTCTCTTAATAGCAAAACAAAAACAAACACCAAAAAAAAAATGAAAAAAATTCCTAAGTGTTAGAAGATGATGAATGTCAGGAAAAGTGTTCTTCTTTCCTAATAAAAGGATAGTGAGAGTGTATTCATGTCCTGACAAAGGGTCCTTTTTGCTTGGGGGGACATTGTCTCAAATGTTATGAAGGACTGTTCTTTTCTGTCTCTGTGGGGAGTCACCAATCCAGAGTCCTGTAAGGTGCACACTCCTGAGGGCATCAGTTACAGATGTGAGCAGATGTGAGCAAGCCGCACAGCACAGGCGCCTGGGTTCCACACTCTGGCATGTGCAGCATTTTTTAGAAGCAGGGACCTCACTTCCTGATTTTGTCTCTCCTGGAGCTCTGGGATTCAGTCATTAGTTTGAGAAGCATTCATGGTCCAGGGAACACAGCTGAGGCCTGCCCCCTACCCTCCCAAAGGGTAGCCACTGCTCTGATATCACACATTCTTCTCTTCTCGAGACAGGTTTTTCTGTGTAGCCCTAGCTGTCTTAGAACTTGCTCTGTAGACCAAGCCGGCCTCAAGCTCACAGAGATCCACCTGCCTCTGCTTCCCAAGTACTGGGCTGGGATTAAAGGTGCGGCTGCCAGCACCCGCACACACTTTATTTCTTGAACCTACCTCCTTATACCTCTTTCTTGACTACTGCTTGGGTCCAGGACCTGGTCAGTTGGACAGCCAGAGTCACCCTGGTGGATCGTGGTGCCCCAGGCGTTCTTCTGTCTGATTCACCCCTTTCCTGCTGTTGAGTCACAAAAACTGTACTCCCTTCAGACTTCAAATGCTTCTCAGTAGAGTCTACACCCCCCTGATGTAGCAAGACACAGATGCTAAAGACCTCCGTAGCTACACCTATGCTAAGCATGCCTCCGCCACAGTTACACCAGCACTAACATGCCACTACCATCAGTGTACCCAGTGTCCCTCCCCCACCTTGTGCTCTGCTCTTGTCCTTTGACCACCTCAGACTCAAGCCTTTCCACCCTTAGAGCATGCCTGTCCCTCCTTCCTGTGGACTCCTCAGACTGACTTCTCTCCACTGCATCGTAATTGATCTTTGGATCGTTTGTCCCCCTGGTTCCCAGGCCAGCGCTCTGGGCACCTGCCTTTGCCCCTGATACCTAGAGCAAGCCCGCTTACTGTAACAGAGTCCCGGAGATCCTGTCTCTAGGATGCTCTTCCAGCGGATACTCAGCAAGAAAAGAGGGAAAGTTCATTCATTTCCACACCTTTGAAGTTCCCTAAGCACTTGAAAATGACATTGAAAATTTGTTTCCTTGCTCTGACAAAATCTCCCCGACTGTTTGCTCTTTGTTGGTCTTACATAACTGCAGGCTGATGTAGTCTTAGAGGAATTCCGTTATATAATTCAGTTCTCACTACGGCTGACTTGTCCTGTCGTAAACAGGGCAGGGGGGAGAAGGGATGTGGGACAGAGCCCTGTTCAGGGTGCAGGGGTTGAGCTGTCTTCCCACCATTCCAGTGGCCTTTCCCTGATGCTTGCCTGGTAGCCGGGTCCAAGAAGACATTCCCTCTGCCTCGGCGGCCCGGCCCGCAGCGAAGCCTCGGAGTACTACTGCCTCTAGCCTCCTCTTCCAGTCAGGAGCCGCTAAGACGGTTCTGAATTTTAGCTCTGCAGCACCAAAGGCGTGCCAAACCAGAGCGCTGGTTTGCCATTGTTTTTCTAGAACAGCGGGGGTGTTATTACAAGTGTTCAGCAGGAGAAGATGAGGAAGCCGCATCTTAAAAATAGCTTGCAATGCGGGAATTGCAAGTCAAAGATCCGGACGCGACCGACGCGGCAGGACGTTTTCGAACCACTGTTTGGCAGGTGATTTACCCACTTAATGCCTCCTCACTGTGTCCCCTGATGGCCAAGGCGGAGGCCCTTGCTAGTCAGTTCCCACCTGAGCTGCAATGATGCTGCAGACTGCATGCAGCCCCGCTGGGAAAGGAAGGCAAGCCCTGGACCAAGAAAGTTCTAGGTGTTTCTGCCAACTGTTGTTTGTACTTGGTCCTTTAAGGTTGCCTTTGAGAGTCACCCCGAAATAGAGACAGTGGCGGGCACCCACCAAGGAGGCAGAGTGAGAATATGCAGGGATGGGAGTGAGGAAGGGTCACAGCGCCCTAGGACAAACGGGGGTGGGGGGGAGACATTGGGTTGGTTAGCGGGAGACAGGGGCGCCGAGTAGGGAGAGGCCTGGGTGGGAGGACACTGGGGCTACAGAAAGGATGCGTCTGGAGAGACAGGCGCCCACACTCACCGCGGGTGGAAGCCGGGCGGGGCCGCGAGGGGTCGGCTCCTGGGTCCCCCAGGTCTCGGACTCCGCCAGCAACTGGTCCAACAGGCGCAGGGTCTCCTCCCGACCGCCTGGGGGTGTCGCGGGGCGGGGATCGGGGTCGGTCTCCTCCTGCGTCGCGGCCGTCGGGGCCTGGTCAGCTGTGCCGCCCTCCGAGGTTGCCTCTCCCGGGTCCGCCTGGCGCCTGTCAGGGCTGCGCCGCCGCCTCGGGATCCGGCCGCTCCGGCTGCTGCCGCTGCCCATGGCTCTCACCCAGCCTGGAGCGCGCAGCCGGAGAGCCGGGCCGGACTGGGGCGGGAGTGAGGCGGGACGGGGCGGGAGAGCAGGGAGGGGGATTCCTGGAGGACTAGGGAGGGGTGTGCAATGGAGGGATAGGCGGGGGGGAGAGCCACGGAGTAAGGGGGGCCCTGAGGGATGGATGAGCGGGAGGAGTCGAGGGGGTCTCGGGGATGGGAGCGATGGAGAGGCAAGGGTGATCTGGGAGGCTGGAGGAGGTAGAGGCTGATGGTGGGGGGGGGTGCTCAGGAGGAGATTGGGGGGATGGGGAAAGACCGGGTAGCTTTGGGGATAAGGGGCGCGAGAGATGAAGGGCGGGGGTGGGGCGTGGGGAGTGACCGGGACAGGGAGAAAACGAGGAAGGCAATCCAGGGGAGGGGTGGTAAGAGGAATGAGGAGCGGGTAGGGGTGACAGGCCGGGAGACCTCCAGGAGATGGGAGGACCAGGATAGGGTAGAACTGGAAGGAGGTGGAACAGGGTGAGGGTGGTATGCGAGCCTTAAAGGGCGCGGGGTGGGTAGACTAGTGGGAGAGAAAGCTGGGTGTGGGGATCATCTTGGAGAAGTTTGGGTAGGTCTCATGGGGGCGTGGGTGGGAGTAATTCTGGGGGCAAGGGGAGCAAGAGACTGGCTGAAAGGAGCTGGGCGGCAGAGCCAAATGCCAGGGGAAGGTACACTATTGGAGAGTAGTGTTAGGGGAGAGAGGGGCTCTGGGGACTCAAGGTAGAGGACTGAGTGAGCGGAGGCAAAGTGAGCGGGGGGGGGGGGGGGGGGGGGGTTGGAGGACAGAGACGGAAAGGAGAAGCAGGGACGTGAGTGAGAGAGAATGTCCAGGGGAGGGGAGAGCTTGTGCGAGTTGAGAGGCTCGTACCAGGGCTTTGGGCGGGGCACACTAGAGGGGCGTGTCCCTGGAACAAGATTCACTGGACGGGGAATTAAGACTCTGGGGTGGGCGTGTGAACCTGGGAGGAAAGGCTGCACAAAAACCTGGGACGGTTGAGTTGTGGAAGGCTAGACTCCTGGGCGGAATAGGGTGAACTTCGTGGTCCAAAGGCTATCTGGCTTCGGATTGGAGGGCCCTTCTAGCCGGCTCACTGCAGTCTCTCTGGTTTCCTTAGTTTCCTGGTGGCAGTAAGTCTGGCTTAAACTGTTACCCCTCAAAGTTCCTACAGGCCTGGAGCGTCCCTGGCTCCACTAGATTTGTGCTTTTGTTTTCTGTTATTAGAGACAAGGTTTCTGGTCATTACGGAACTCACTCTGTAGACCAGGCTGGCCCTGAACTCGGAGAGTCTCCTGCTTCGGCCTCCGGAGGTTTGTGCTTTTATGGGATACTGACCCCCAGGCCATTGGAGGTGGTGGAGGAGGCATATTGGTGCCTTAGCCTGGCTTCTAGAAAGCTCAGAGGAGCAGTCAGGGTATTTGACCTCTTGGAGCCTAGAGTGGAATCAGGGTGGTAGAAATATTTCAGTGGATCCAGTAAACAGCCTGTCATTCAGTGGCCTCCTCACATTGAGACTGCCCCAGCTCAGGCAAACAGACCTCAGACAGGACAGGATGGAACGGGACCCTACCTGCTAAAACTGAGGTACACACCCACCAGCTGACTCCCCCCCTTCTTTTTACACCCCACCCTCACCCCTCCCCACCCGGTCAGAGACTCAGAGTGTTCAAGCAGAGCTCTGGAAAAAACCCAGATAGTTATCACCTTAGGAAAATATTTAAATATTTAAATGAAGAATAAAAAGAAATCAGTGCCCCACACACACACAAAGTGGGAGACAGGAGTTGATCATGATTCTAGTCTTTTCTCACTGGCTGTTTTAAATAAACAAAGATTTTTGTTTTGTTTTTTGCTTTTTTGCTTTTTCAAGACAGGCTTTCTCTATAACTGTGGAGACTGCCCTGGAACTCACTCTTTAGACCAGGCTGGCCTCGAACTCACAGAGATCCACCTGCCTCTGCCTCTTGAGTGCTGGGATTAAAGGCGTGTGCCACCACTGCCTGGCCAAAGCTTTTTTATTTTTTATTTTTTAGTAAACTGCTGTCGTGTAGCTGTAGGAAAGGCTCCGACCTGAGAGTGCAGACCCCACCCTAGGCTGATGTTTTGCTTGCTTCCTTTCCAGCACTTTCCAAGGCAGGGTGATTTAAATATCCTGAGTTTAGCTTTCTTTGGTTTTGGCTTGCCAATAACCCTGATCCATACTGGAAGGCAGACGCATTGTGAAAGTGGAATTTTGGTTAAACTCTCCCAACTGTGGGATGAAAGACGGAAGTGGGATAAACACTAGACCAGACCTGTGTCGTCGGTGTTGGTTCATATTACCAAGAGAACCAGAGAGGAGCCAGTGTTTATACCTCCTCCTCTTCCTTTCCCCTTTTGAATGGGATTTCTTGATCATCCAGATGTAGGGGATGCGGCCAAGTGCATGACTCGATGGTGTTCCGAGTGCACAGGTGTGTCTAGGTTGGAAATGACTGATAAGTTTCCTCTTTATGAAAGCAAATTCTCATCTTGAAACTCTTAAAGCTTGAAGAAAAAAAATTCAGAGGGAAAGAAACTTTCCTTGAACGAAGTTCAACTCAGTTTAATCATTTAAAAGAAAACATGCTTTACTCCAGCCCAAGTAGAGTCTAGTCATGTGACTCAGAGTTTAAATATAGCCAGAGCTCCTGTGTTCTCCAAAGCAGCCAAAATTTTCTGGCCACTCTTGACTTCCCCTGTTTCCCCCAGACTTGTCTCCTTAGCTATGCTTGCAGAGGAGTCTTGCCAAAGCCTGTGTTCTTTCTGAGATCATGTATAATGTCAGCCCCATTTGGAATCCTGGCTTCTGGGATAGAGGCCTGAAGACCCAGACTGAGTGGGGCATCATGCTACACGCCTGTTTTCCAGCACTCAAGAAGCAGAGGCAGAAGGATCGGGAGGTCTGGGTCATCTCAGGTTATCCACGATGTTTGAGAGGCTCGTCTGGACTACGTGAGACTGCTTCAAAGCAAAACAAAACAAAACCGAACCCAGATTTATCCTGAACCAGCAGGCAACCGCCAAGATCATTTCTAGGGGTACAGAATGGTCTCTGCCCCCAGAGAGTTGGGAAATTCCTAGGAATCTCAAACAATAAAAGATGGGAGGTAACCTTCCAGGCAGGAATCTCACATCCACGTGTAGACTTTTCTTTTGTTTGAGAGAGGGTCTCACTTTGTAGCTCTGGCTGGCCTGGAACTCATTAGGTAGACATAGGCTGACTTTAAACTCACAAAAATCTACTTCTACCTCTTGAGTTGCTGGGATTAAGGGCTAGGGCCACACCATGCCTGACCCGGTACCCAGACATCTTTATATAGAGATGATGGGGTAGTTGAAGGTGAATGAAGTGTGAGGTCCAGCTTGAGTGCTTCCTGACCAAGTCTCAGAACATAACCTTGGCTGGCTTAGTTTTTTGTCAACTTGACACAAGCTGGAGTTATCTGGAAAGAAGAACCCTCAATTATAAAAATGCCTCCATCAGATTGGCCCAAAGGCAAGTCTGCAGGGGCATGTAATTAATTAATGATTGATGTAGGACTGGGAGGTCTAAGAAAAATCACCTGAGCAGGCCCTGAGGAGCACATCAGTAAGCAGCATTCCTCCATGCCTCTGCTTTAGCTCCCGCCTCCCGGTTCTGGCCCTGATTTTTTCTGTGATGGAGTGTGACCTGGGATGTGTGACTGAAATAAATCCTTCTATCCCTGAGTTGCTTTAGGTCACGGGTTTAATCACAGCCACAGAGAAACCTAAGCAGTACAGAATCTAATCTCCATCTCAGAACATCCTTTCGATAAACTGAGGCATTGGGTGTGGTGATATGTCTGCTGTCCTGGCACTCAGGAGGCTGAGGCAGGAGAACCACCCTGTTGGAAACCAAACTGGGTTATAGTCAACTGTCTCAAAAAGACAGAAATTTTTAAAAATGGTTTGGGGGAAAGCTGGAGTGATGGCTCCGTGGTTAAGAGCATTGCCTGCTCTTCCAAAGGTCCTGAGTTCAATTCCCAGCAACCACACGGTGGCTCACAACCATCTGTAATGAGGTCTGGTGCCCTCTTCTGGCCTACAGACATACACACAGACAGAATATTATATTCATAATAAATTAAAAAAAGAAAAGAAAAAAACCTGTCTCAAAAACAAAAACAAAACAAAACAAAAAAAGGCTATAAAAATGGTTTGGGGTACAGTTCACCTACAGTTGTCGGTGCTTGCTTAGCATACACAAGGCTTGCATTTGGTTCCTAGCGGCCCCCCTCCCCTTACACAGTAAAACAAACCCAATAGCAGCTGAGAACCTGTCATTGATGACACCTTCTGGATGGACCAGTGAATGAAAAGTCTGCCATGGAAGATGAAGCCAGACCCTTCCCTGTCACAGCCTGTGGAGCAGTCCGTCGCAATGGACGGACAAACCTACCCACCTTTCAAAGTCCTGCTCAACTTCCCTTTCTTCAGGGACCTCAGATAGACTCTGCCTGCCCAGAACTTGCCCTGATGACTCACCGCAAGCATCCATGTTGGGAATGATGAGTACAGTGGACACACAGAAAAATAGTACCTGTAGGTCAGAACACACGTGAGTCCCTGGTTCAGTCCCAGAGTCGTAAGTGGATGGTATTTGTGTTCAGCTAGTAGTGAGATCGTGTGTGTGTGTGTGTGTGTGTGTGTGTGTGTGTGTGTATTAATAGAGGGTCAGGCTGGTCTTGAACTCGAGGTGTATCCTAAGACAACCTTGAACTTCTGCTCCTCCTGCTTCTGCCTCCCAGCTACGAGGACTACAAGCAGGCACCACCACGCTGCATTCACATGGTGTTGGGGACCAAACCCAGGGCTTCAAGCATAGGCAAGCACTTTACCAAACTGAGCAATGTCCCTGGAGTGTTTCTACTTTAACTGAACTACTTGAGAGGCCACCAGTGTTATTCATTCATGTTGATCCCTTTGAACAGCCGTATCCTTTTGGACTATCTAAGCTTTCCCGTTTGTTTTCCTGGTCTCATTGCTGAGAAGGGGAGGAGAAATGGAAGAGAAAGTCAACACTGTTCATTAAGGACAACCAACATGCACAGGGCTCCTTTGCAATACTTAGAAATAAGATAGCCTGGGTCCTCAGCATTGGCAGGTCTAGATCATGGTTAGTTGAGTCCATTCTATAACACTGTAAAAACAAAACAAAACAAAACAAAAACAGGAGCTGGAGAGATGGCTCAGTGGTTAAGAGCATTGCCTACTCTTCCAAAGGTCCTGAGTTCAATTCCCAGCAACCACCCGGTGGCTCACAACCATCTGTAATGAGGTTTGGTGCCCTCTTCTGGCATGCAGGAATACATGCAGACAGACTATTGGATACATAATAAACAAACAAATAAATATTTAAAAAACAACTGACAATATGCAGTCCCACAGGAACGCTGTGTACCCCATTAGACAATGACTGCTTCCCATGACTCAGCCAGTTCTCCTTGCCTCGACCCCTCAGGGCTTCTGGTTCAAACCACAGTGTATGGCAGGGGTGTCAGTGAAGGATATGCTTATCTTGTTACTTGAGACCACGCTGAAATGAAGACAAAGGAGTTGTGAGAGACAGGGACAATCTCAAATGACCCTTCTCCCCGCGTTCTTGAAGGTGGAAAACTGATATCTGAGAGCAGCCAGACAACAGGAACAGGGGACTTGAAGCCTGGGTATATGTAGGAGCTAGAGAAGTGAGGCCAGAAGACCAGCAAATGGTCTTTATAGAGGACATGGCTGTCACCGTCCACCCCTCCTGGTCATTCTTATGTGCTTCCATTATGCTGGTATAGACAGGAGACTCTCTGGAATTCTCCCAGGAGTATAGTGTCCCTTGGGAGCTCAGAGAGGCATGCTACAGGTAAGGTAGGATGGGATGGGATAGACAGAAATTGCTAGTGGGCAAGATTTGACTGGTGAAGCAGGCAAGAAGCTGGGCTACTAGGCTCAGGAATCCAGGCCTGACCATGAGCGAGGATATATGCCCCCATGTGGGAGGGCTATCCTTTCTACTGGACTCAGAAATTGAAAAGGCTCTCTGAACCAGGCAGTAGTGGCACACACCTTTAATCCCAGCACTTGGCAGGCGGATCACTGTGAATTTGAGGCCAGCCTTGTCTACAGTGCAAGTTCCAAGATAGCTAGGGCTGTTACACAGAGAAACCCTGTCTCAGGGAAAAAGAAAGAAAGAAAGAAAGAAAGAAAGAAAGAAAGAAAGGAAGGAAGGAAGGAAGGAAGGAAGGAAGGAAGGAAGGAAGGAAGAGGGAGGGAGGGAGGGAGAGATGAAGGGAGGGAGAGAGAGGGGGGAGAGAGAGAGAGAGAGAGAGGAAAAGGCTTTCTGAATAGGACAAAGGTTAGGTGCATGTGGAAGTCTCCACAGTTGTCACCTCCCAGTGGATCCCCTTCTTGCAGGCCTGTCACTCACCTTCCCATCACCCATCATGCAGTGGGAGACTTGGAGGGTGCCCAGATTCTAGGCGCTGTCTGAGCGATCACCAGAAGAAACTGTCTAGGGCCAGCAAGAGGGGAGTGAGGGAAAGGGACGGGCCTAGGTCTACTTGGCCATTAGGAATGTGTAATGTCCATCCTGGAAGTGAGTCGTGACGATGCCCCTGCCTACAGCCTTGGGACAAAAATGAGAGTGTCCCATGTTAAAGCTCAAACACCCCACCCTGGAGAGCGTCAGTGTGGGAACGGCCCTGTTGGAAGGCTTCCCTTCTGCACACAGCTGGTCACGTAGCCCCAGAAAGCCGCAGAGATGTAGGGCTCCTGCTTCTTCTTAGAGATCGGAGAATTAACTATTCTGTTACCCGGCCCAGAGGAAAAGAGGTCTCCGGCTAAAGCTCGGGTTAAAGATTAGCAGAGTCTCTTGGTGGTTTGGCGTGTAACTCATTAACTATTAGGTCAAGTTGAAGTCCCACACTCCTCTGAGGTTACTCATTAAATGCCTATGAACTCTGTACCAGTACCTGGCTGGCAGGACCACCTGGTGCTGGAAACGCCCCTTTTCTCCCCCAGTATGACGATCAGTCCGTGTTGTTGTCCCTGGAAGATGGGTGTCCCTGGGCCTTACTTTAATGAATGCACTAACAGGCATCTTCACCGTGGGCAGGACAGTTCCCACGGTAGGGGAAATCAATGGGGAAACTCAGCTGAACACTGGTGTAGCACACATCACCTCTGCTCATCAACGGTAGATGCAATGTGACCAGCTCCGGCTGCTGTGACTCCCCGCTAGGATGGGCTGCCACCTTGAGATGTGAGCGGAAAATAAAACCCTGCTCCTTTAAGTTGTCTTGGTCAGACTACTTTATCCCAGCAGCCAAAGTAACCAAGACCACCCAGCAAGGATTCTCGTCTTGCTGACACTTCCCGAGAGGCGTCTGTTCTGCCCTCCCTTGACAGATGTTGGCGTATGAAAGCTACTTTGTCTCCATCTAGTTTATGGAGGCTTAGAAGAACGGAGGCCTTGCTGTCCCAAGCCCACCCGCCTCCATCTCCCTGGGCACTTAAAAGTTTCGGAAACAGGCTTTGTCTAAAACAATCTTAGAAAGAAAAATTTGAGATACTGTCATAATATTTCAGTGAAAGTTAACCATAGTGGCAGTAACAAAATTTCTCTGAGTAATAAGAAAAGCAAATGTCTCTTCCTACATCTCCTTGGATGTGATCATTTCTTGCTGATCATCTTGGACGTTCTCTTACACGCTGCCTGATGTACTCTCCTGTCCTTTCCAGCTATGGGGTAAATCAAAATATCACCCCCTCTCCACTCAGGGCCCAACACAGTTGAAGAAGAGGGAATGGCAGGGGCAGAGGGCATCGGAAGGACAGCTATGGGGTCTGAGGTAATAGAGAAGTGAGCCTGCGCCAAACAGGCCCAGGCTTTCCTTCTGGTTAGAGCTTCCCTCTGGATCCATAACTTTGTCCACTCCTCAGGCCAGAAAGGCTAGTTTGGATTTCTTGGATGCATCGAGTAAGACAAGAATTTGCCACATAACCTATGTTGGCCTTGAACTTCAAATCTGCTTGCCTTAGCCTCCTAGTGCTAGGATTACAGGCCTGCACCCTCATGCCCAGACCAAAGGTTTCTTTTTTTAACTTACAATTTGATATGTACATTAATGTTACAAATACAGTGTCTAAATTATTACAAATATAGAAGTTAATTTTTTTGTAATATTTTTATCAATTATTTGGGAATTTCACATCATGAACCCCAGCACACACTCTCTCTTCCCAGTCCTCCCAGGTCTGCTCCTCCCACCCTTGTGACCTGCCCCCTAAAGAAAAAGAAGAAGAAAGAGAAAAAAAATCAACTTTATTATTAATGTGTGTGAATGCAGGCAGCACATGCCACTACATACATGTGGGAGGCAGAGGACAACTTCATGAAATAAGTTTTTTGTTTGTTTGTTTTGGTTTTTGAGACAGGGTTTCTTTGTAGCTTTGGAGCCTGTCCTGGTACTAGTTCTTGTGGACCAGGTTCATCTTGAACTCACAGAGATCCACCTGCCTCTACCTCCTGAGTGCTGGGATTAAAGGCTTGCACCACCACCACCAGGCATGAAGTGAACTCTTTCCTCTTTCCTTTATGCGGATTCCAGGGATTGAAGGCAAGACCTCAGGCAAACATTTCTGCCTGCTGTGCCACCTGGCTGACTCTCCTATGACCTTTTGGAGGGCAGCTCTTCCTTGAAAATACTCATGGTTTTGTTGTTGTTGCTGTTTGTTTTTGTTTTTGAGACAAGGTTTCTCTGTGTAGCCCTTGCTGCCCTGGACTCACTTTGTAGACCAGGCTGGCCTCGAACTCACAGAGATCCGTCTGCCTCTGCCTCCCAAGTGCTGGGATTAAAGGTGTGCGCCACCACTGCTCATGAGTATTTTATTGGCTGAATGTTTGTGTTTGCCTAAATTCAAAGTAAGACCTGCCTTCAGTGCATGGTATGGAGAGAAGGGGGACTGAGGGTGTTATTAGATATGACGGGGGTGGGGGAGGAACCAGAGGGCATAAGGGAGGATACCCAAGGGCTTGCTTTCTCCTGCTGCTCTGTGTGCCCTGTGAGGAAGCAGCAGGAGATCTCTGTTGCTGATCAGGTCTCACATTTCAGATCTGCAGGCAGCTCAGTCTTCAGAACTGTCACCCATCAGGATAATTATTGGTTAAGCCGCCCAATCTAACTTGCTGACGCTAAGTGTGTTTCAGAGGACAGGAACGTTTAAACCTGTACATAGACTGTGGTTCAAGGATTAGTGGTTAAAGCCAGCATGCCAAAACTGGGGCCTTCTGTTTTGTAAAGAAAGTTTTATTGGAACACAGCCATGTGTCTTTTGTTTTCATGTTGCTGGTACCTACCTTAGTGGACAGTCCAGTGGGCTCAGGTTTTTTCTTGTTTGCTTGTTTGTTTGGTTGATTGATTGATCGATTGATTTTGTGGGTGTATTTTGTTTGCTTGTTTTAATCCAAGCTGGCCTTAAACTCACTATGATCCTCCTGCCTCTACCTTCCAAGTGATGAGATTACAGGTGTCTGTGCTAGGATTTCGGGTGTTCACCATGCTCAGATTTTGCTCCAGTGCTAGAGATCCAAAGTCAGGTTCTCATGCTTCTTCTGTGGGTAGCGCTTGACCTGCTGAGCCATCCCCGCTTCCTGCCCCGCCTCAACCCCTACTCGGATCCTTTGCTGTTTATACTCCACAGGCACAGAGGAATGGGGAAAGGCCAGACATCCACCCAAAGTTATTCTTTAATCCACTTAAGAATACTTATGTAAATACATTTTGATTACTTAAACTGAAGATAAACTTATACCAGAATGAAACCAGTAGGCAAGAAACACAAGTGGTTTGAACAAACACAGCCTCCCCCGTATCTGCGGTTTCACCCAACTCAACAAACATTTGTAAAGCACATGGGATAAACCAAGGGAATGCAGACACGGATGACGTATCATGCTTACCCCGCAGGACGTGCAGGGGCTGGCTGGTGAGATAGCTCAGCAGCCTGATGACCTGAGTTGGGTCACGGGATCCACATGGTTGACTGAGTCCCGAAGGTACAGTGTGCGCTTATCAAGCCTTGGGACAGTTCACTGTTCAGCTGGCTAATCTTGGAGCCCTGGGTCACGTGTGCCCAGGGAGGGGTCCTGAGAGAGGTGACTTGCTTAGAGCCACGAGCTACAAGTTTTAGAGCCATCCTTTATTGAGGACTGTGGTGCTCTGACCCAGGAATGTTCTGGAGGTTCGTCCCTTGGTGGCATCATGGGGTAGGTTCTGTGGTCCCTGTGCAATAGACAAGAATGCCGAGGCTCACAGAGCCCAAGAACTTGTCGGTCCAGAGCTTGTGTAGGGATCTTAGGTGGTTTTCCTAGACGGCTATGCTTTCTTGATGCCTTTCTCCGCCTGAGATAGGATCCTGGCTTCTGGCTGCCACCCTCCATCCCTGCCGAGCCACCACCATGGACGGACCAGCACACTGCTGCACAGAGAGCATCTATGGACCGGCAAGGTTGCACCTGTGTTCCTTGGAGCAGCAGCCGCGTGGATAGTTTAACCTGCTATCCACGTGGCCACTTCTCAGGGACAACTACAAGCATGGTTCGTTTGAACTTGGGTAGCATCAGAGCCACCATCCAGCAGGCTCGCGACCGAACTGGAGCCCCAATGGAAATCTGAATAGTAGCCGCCCTTGATAGCAAGCTCTGGTTGTCATGGTAACTTCTCCCAGACCCTGGAGTCAAGGGCAGCACTGCTGAGCTTGAGCTACAACATGGGACTGTAGCAGTTTTCGTTTTTGTGGGGGGGGGGGTGGTCTCACTCCTGTCTCTGGCTGTGTGCTTCAGAATGCTCGCCGAGGCAAAGGAGAGTCGGGAGCGAGTGCTTCCATTTGATTTGCCTGCCTGGTCTCTGGTTCACACGTGGAGACTGAGCACCCATGGCGTGTGTGGTCCGGTGATGGCTCGGGAAGGGGCATCGTTAAATGCATGGAGATGCCGTCTACATCTCAGGGACTTGAAGTCTGTAGTTCTGTGGGCACCCATTGCTCTCCTGTAATGAGAGAGACATTATGCTTAGCAGAGACATTATGCTAAGCCCTAGGGTCAGAGGTGAATTTGACAGAGATCGTGCCCTCCCACCAACAGGTGTGCCATGGTTGAGGAGACGAGTGGGCGAGCAACTTGGTGAAGCTAATGGCAGGGAGGGGGTGCAAAAGTGGCACAGCAGCCGGGCAGTGGTGGCGCACGCCTTTAATCCCATCACTCGGGAGGCAGAGGCAGGCGGATCTCTGTGAGTTCGAGGCCAGCCTGGTCTACAAGAGCTAGCTCCAGGACAGCCTCCAAAGCTACAGAGAAACCCTGTCTCGAAAAACAAGCAAACCAAAAACAAACAAAAGCGGCACAGCGTTCTCCACTTCTCTGGGAGTTAATTCCACATCCTAAAAGGGCTCAAGATAGCCAATCCTCCCCCTGCTCTGGACCCTGCAGCCTCACGGGGGAGTGCCATTCTCCGGCCTCCTAGATTCTCTGTTTCATTTTATGTGCATGAATGCTTTGCCTGAATATATGTCTGTTCACCACACGCAAGCCTGGTGTCCATAGGAGCCCAAAGAAGGCATTGGATCCCCTGGAACCGGAGTTATAGACAGTTGTAATCTGTCAAGTGGGTGCTGGGAACCGAACCTGAATTTTCTGGAAGAACAGCCAATAGTCTTAACCGTGAAGTCATTTCCCGGTCCTACTTGCTAACTCTGGACACATCGATAGGACTTGGTTGCAGTGCAGTATGCAGGCTATCTATTTATCCTGGGAGGGGAGTTAGCAGAGACGCTGGCTAAAGGCGTAGGGCTGGTGTGGGCAGTGAAAGAAGCGGGTGGAGACAGGATGGGTTGATGGCAGGTGCAGCTTCTCACAGTCTGGTGGCTTTTGGATAGGCGCTGTCTATCCCGGGGCCCAGGCAGCTGCTCGGCAGGAAGTGTCACCATAGTCTGTCCAGACAGAGCTTTTGGGTTTTGCTACTGTGATGCAGAATGGAAGGGTCTCCTTTGCAGCCTAGGAATGGGGCTCAGTACTTGCCTAGTGTGCTCCAAGCCCTGCGTTCAGCGGCCAGCCCTGCATAAACGAGGTGCGGCAGTGTGCACCTGTGATCCTGGTACTCGGTTCTCAAGAGGAGGGGATTGTTTTTCTCTTATTCCCTCGTTCGTCCGATCTCACCTCACACCCCACATCCATGAGCCAATCCCAACAAAGCTACCTTTGAAGCTGACTATGGGCTGGCTGTGGTGGTGCACTCTGAGGCAGAGGCAGGACCTATCTCTGAGTTTGAGGCCAGCCTGGTGTACATAGTGAGACTATCTCAAAACAAAGTCTCCTTAACAATAAAATGTGCAAGTGCGTTCTGGTGTCTTCTATATAATGGATGCCATAGCACTACCCTGGACTCCACGCCAAAGCTGCAATTGCCTCCCCCAATTCTTTTTCAGATCCCGTTTCTCTCTCTCTCTGGTTCTATCCTTTAGACTGCAGTGAGGGAGGGAACCTTTCATCTGCCTCTCACAGGCAGTGTGTCCCTTGTCAAATGTCATGCAGGCCAACGGCTCCCCCTGGTGGTCTCTAGTGGAACAGTCTTGGCTGACTGGCACTTCTGACACCTGTGATGGATGAGGCGAGATCTGCTGTGGTTCTGGTGGAACCTCGTACAGAGTGCTGTTCCGGTCCCACGTTTGCACGAGTAGAGGGGAGGGAGCTCAGAAGGACATCAGTTAGAGGGACGTGGTGGCGCACGCCTTTAATCCCAGCGCTCGGGAGATAGGGCAGGCGGATCTCTGGGAGTTCAAGGTCAGCCTGTCTACAAAGCGAGTTCCAGGACAGCCAGGACTGTTTCACAGAAAACCCTGTTTTGAAAAGCAAACAAAGCAATAAGCAACAACAAAAAGAGAGCCTCAGTGAGTTTTTGTGGCAGTGATGAAATAGCTAACAAGAAAGAGAGAAGCTAGCATGTCCCGACTCCAGGTTTCGGGGGTTTTCAGCCTGTGGTGGACCATCTCCATCGCTTCTGGACCTTTCTGGAGTGGGTGTGGTAGAGGGGACAGTGGGGGACAGAGATACTCACCTCATGGATGCAGGAAGCAGAGTGAGAGACTAAAGGTCCCGGGGACAAGATGTACCTACCCTTCAAAGGCATGCCCCAGTGACCTACTTCCTTCTCGTTAGGCCCCACCTCCTAATTGCCCATTCAACATCAGTGGGTTGGTCAATCCATTGGTGAGGTTAGCGCCCCCTCGTGAACCCGAGACCTCTCACTAGCACCCCCACCTGGAGCCAAGCCTTCACTACACGAACCTTTTAGGGTAACACTGCGTATGTAATCTGGAGCAGAGAGTGCGACCCCCTACTGTCCCACCCTATCCGTCACTGGCTTATTCCTTTACAGCCACCTCCTTGTTTATTGTCTAGGTTTATTAGGTTCTACCTAGGTCAAGGCGCCGTTCCAAAGGCTGTAACGTAGTCTACTTACTAAAATGCACCTGTTCTTCCCTGAGGTGCTCCCGTCACCTGGTGGTAACGGTGCAGTTGCTTCAAGATGACGACCAAGAAGAAACACATCGCCACAGAGGCTGCGCAGAGATCAGCTTAACTACTGACTGTGGAGAGAGGACCCACTGAGGCCCCAGGGCAGGAGATGGGCTTTGGTGGAGACAGTAATACATGACCTGCTTTATTCCGTCTTGGTGCACCGTGGTGCTGGGAAAGAGGAGGTTGAAAGCTGGGTGGTGGATCATTTGGCAGAGTGTTTGCCTAGCATGCACCAAGTCCGGCCTTCATCTCCAATGTGGTATCAAACCAGATGTTTGCGGGGTGCATTCCCGCAATCCCAGCACTTGGGAGGCAGATAGGAGCATCAGAAGTTCAAGGTCATCCCTGTCTATATAGTGAATTTCGTTGCCAGTCTGGGATTCACGAGATCCTGTCTCAAACGAGGATGGGGACAAAATTCTCCAGAATTGATAAAGATCTATTGGGGGGAGGGAGGGTCAGGGAGAGAGGGTGAGCCTACGTGGGGAAGAGCATGGTGGGGAGAGAAACGGCTTTATTTGCTTTTCCTTTCTACAGCTGGAATGCAGGATCCAGAGGATGGTAGCCAGGCATTGGACCTGGGAGCCTTAGGGAGGGGCAAGGGACGGGTCACCTATTCCAGCCTGCATCCAGACCAGTGAAGTGAAGCAGGTTCCCTTCCTACAGGGCTTCTCCGGACCTTCTCTGCTGCTGAGAGATCCGGGAGGAGCCGGGTGGGGAAGTTTCCAGATCCTCAGTCTGGGAGCCCCTAGGGGTGAATGTACAGAGGGGAGACAGGTCCTCTGCCCTGCATTCCAGAAGGCTACTTACTGCCCTTGGTGCTTCTGAAAAGTGGCTTAGCCAGGAGGAAGCCACCCCAAAGGAAGATCTTTCAGAGGTGCAGAGGTTAATGCCTTAGACATGACCTACTAGTGAGTTTTGAACTGGTCCCCTGACATGTGGCATACTGCAGGTGCTGTTCTCCTTTTCCTCTGTTGCCCAGCTCAGATGGACAGCCAGAATGTCAGGATGAAATGACCTGGAACAGCCAGATCATTGGCGGGAGATGTATCCATTTGTTTTTTTCCCTTTGACCAAAAGCTCAAAACAAACGCCTTGAGGTGGGTGGAGATGATGTGCTACACAGGGACCTGAGGGATGAGGACATGCATCTGATCCTAAGTGGTCCTGCTTCCTCAGAACCGAGTGTAGCCCAAGGCCGGGAACCCAGACCACGCTTCTGCTCTTTGCAGGGAGGCTGACAATTTAATAAGAGACACCTTCAAAATGGCATTCTGTTTTTGTCCTTTGAACAGAGCCTCCAGGGGACCAGACAGTGACGCTGGTGACTGGGATCAGCAAGGCCTACTGAGTGCCCAGTAGTGGCCATGGGGGGGAGGTGCAGCATACCTGCTCAGATGACATAATTAACTATTTCAGTCATCAGTGCTGAGCATCCAAATCGGGCCCTGAAGATGCAGAGACTGGTAGGACCCAGAGACCTCCTGGTGCAGAGAGAACAGCAGGCCCATAGCTCGGGGTTCGATGCCGTCAGATGGGTGTTTGGGGGGAATATTCTAGAGGGCAAAGGGCGCCTGTGCCAGTGGCTATCAGAGCCCTCGATGAGCAGAAGCTGCACTGAGGTAGACAAACACTGCCTGTCCTAGTCAGGGTTACTAATGCTGTGATGAACACCATTACCAAAGGCAAGCAGGGGAGGAAAGGGTTTCTTTGGCTTGTTCTTCCACACCACAGACCATCACTGAAGGAAGTCAGGACAGGAGCTCAAACAGGGCAGGAACCTGGAGGCAGGAGTTAATGCAGAGTCCATGGAGGGGTGCTGCTTACTGGCTTGCTCCCCGTGGCTTGCTCAGCCTGCTTTCTTACAGCACCCAGGACCACCAGCCCAGGGATGGCTCCACCCACAATGGGCTGGGCCCTCCCACATCAATCACTAACTCAGAAATGCTCTACAAATTTGCCTGCAGCCCAGTCTTATGGAAGCATTTTCTTAACTGGGGCTCCCTCCTCCCAGATGACTCTAGCTTGCGTCAAGCTGACATAAAATTAGCCAACACACTGCATGAAGGGATTCCTGCATTGATGAGGAAACGGAAGGAGCTGGCTCAGAAATCAAGCTAACCTGAACAGTACAGAATTCAAAAGGCATCAGAGTCATGCCTTGGGGGACTCCGCAGTTAGGAGCACATGCTGGGTGCAGAGGACCTGAGTTCCCTTCCCGGCAACCGCACTGGGTGTCTGTAGCTCCAGGTCCAGGCCAGAGCCTCTGCAGCACCGGCAGCCATGTGCACACACGGTTACACGTAATTAAAACCAATAAAAAGAATAAAAAGAATCTTTTAAACTAATCATGCCTCAGAAACATCTGTCCAAGACCCGTGCACTTTGGTTTTCTGGGCAACTTGACACAAGTCAGGGTCATCTAGGAAGAGGGACTCTCAATTGAGAAAATGCCTCCATCAGACGGGTCTGTAAGAAAGTCTTTAGGGAATTTTATTAATTGATTGATGATGTAGGAGGGCTCAACCCACTATGGGCAGTCCACACCTGCATATGAAAACAGGCTGAGCAAGCCATTGGAGAGTAAGGCAGCAAGCAGCCCCTCCATGGCATCTGCTTCAGTTCCTGGCTTGACTTCCCTTGATGGTGAGGGTTAGGGTTAGGGACCTGGGCCACAAAAGCCAAATAAACTCTTTCCTTTCCAAGTTGTTTGGTCATGACATTCTATCACAGCAATAGGAACCCTGACTAAAACAACCCACCGCTGCTGTCGCTGCTCCTGGATGTCTGTCACATTGCTAGGAGGATTCCCTGTGCCACGCCCCCGGTAGGTGGTGCTCTCCCGGCAGAGGCCCTGTCCAGGCCAAGTCGTCCACCTGGCTGGCCTAGGGTCACAGGCCAATTGCTGGACAGAAAGAGCCCTCTAGCTTCCACAGTGGGATCTGGGGCTTGCGTGTGGACGCCGGTAGACAGAGAACATGCTGATGTACATGCACACAGCACATACAAATGCAAACACACACACAGTTCTGGTTAATTCAAATAGCAGTGGTTCAGTTGTTTCTTTTCTTTTTCCTTACTTTGTACCCCAAGCATGGGTTGGTACAATCTTTGCAGGGAGCGCAAAACAAAAAATGTGACGTGTACAAACTCTGACCTTCTCTGAGCCTCCAAAGCCCGTATGCAGCGTTTTTTGTTTTGTTTTGTTTTTTTTTTCAGTCAGCGGCTGCAAACTCCTGGAGCAAGAACTACATTTCCTGTCTTTACTTTATTTTCCTTTTTTGAGGGGTGGGTGGGTAGGATGGGTCCTCCCTGTGTAGCTTCAACTGGCCTGGAACTCACTGTGTAGACCAAGCTGACCCCAAACTCACAGAGATCTGCCTGCCTCGACCTCCCGAGTGGAATGTTGGGATTAAAGCAACCTACGGCTGTGTCTCCACTGATAGGGTTCAGTTAACAAGTGGCTACAATATTATGGACCGCCCTCACTCAGGGATGTACAAGGACACTCAGCAGCATTGACGAAGATATTCCCCAGTTCTCCTCACTCTGAAGGGGCTGAGATGATGTGTGTGTGTGTGTGTGTGTGTGTGTGTGTGTGTGTGTGTGAACAGTGCCAGTGTTACAGGACATTGGAAGGGATTGGCGTGATGGATGGGGATAAAACACCAGGCATGTGGTCAAGGATCTGCTTTTGTTTGTTTATTATTTTTCTGTGTGGCCAGTTTATATAAGCCGGAAGCCTCACTGAGAGGTGACATTTGAGTGGAGGCCTGGAGGAGGTAGGGAATAAGGTTTGCCAGAGTCCCTCGGGGAACCCTGCCTGGGGCCCAGTGAAGATCTAGAGAAGATGAAAGTCTGTGCCTGCTGTGGGTGTGGAACCTGCGCTCTGGGCTCTGGATCTGTGCTTTCCCCATACTGCTCTTTGTCTGTCGGCTCCTGGGGATACTGCCCTACCGCCTGGACGAATGTCGCCCCATCCCAAGGGCAACACCCCTGAGTCACCTCCTATCTCTCCAGCCCTGCTGTGCTCAGCTGCTGGCCCAGCCCCGATAAACTTCCGTCAGCAGTAACCCTTCCAGGAGCCTGTCAGGCCTGTGGGGAGTGTGAAAGACGGGTGAGGGCGACCTGGAAGAAGGTTCAGAGCCATCATGACAGCTTCCACCAGCTGGGGCTCACAACTTGCTAGGTACCACAAGGGCTGCCTCACCTCGGATGCCTCACTGTGAGCACTAATAACACATCTGGGGAAAAAAAACAAAACAAATTATTTATTATTACTGTGTGCTAAGCATCCAGCTTGAGGATCCAACTCAGGTGGTGGGCTTGTGAGGTAAGTTCCCTGGCTGCTGGGCCATCTTGCTGGTCCCAGTGGACTGTCTCCCATGAGGGTGATGAACTCATGTCAGAGTCCACACCAGGAGAGCAGGAAATCTGCAGAGACGCTGTCCCTGTCCTCTGGCGACTCTCAGTGTTTCTCATCAGAGGCCTTACGTGACACACAGCAGACAGGAGTGTCAGTTTTGTCCCAGATCCAAAACTGTCAGTCATTAAAAGGCCTCTCTAAAGTTCCTACTCATGGTGGCTCACAACCACCCATTACTCCAGTTCCAGGGGCTCTGACGCCCTCTTCTCACCACCCGGGCACCAGGCACACATGTGATGCAATAGACACATGCAAGTACAACACTTAATACACACACACACACACACACACACACACACACACACACACAGAGATAAAAACATTTAAAAGTTCATGCTTAGCTGAGGGATGGAGGATGATGGGGGATGAATACCTTTAATTCCAGCAGGTGGATCTCTGAGTTCCAGGCCAGCCTAATCTACAGAGTGAGTTTCTCCAGGGACTGACTGAGTCAAGGGCATCCAGTGAGTTAACTGCCCTCCTCTCCCATTAGGTCCTTTCATTCTGTCAGGCTGACCACTCTTGCAGCGACACTTCTGGGAAGTTCATCATTGCAAGGCTGGTTTTCCTAGCTTTTGTCTCCCTCTCACCATTCAGCTAGAAGTGGGTAGTTAGAGCGGCCATAAGAGGCTTGGCCTTGGCCCTCCCTGCCTCCTTTCTTGCCGTGAGATTTCTGTCCTACTTGTGAGTCTTGTACAGACTGCTCCTGGTCTTTTAATTCAGAATAACTTTGAAGTTTGCTTCCTTCTTCCCCAACGAGGTGAGCACACACATTGTATTAGAAAGAAGTTACCGGTGGAGGGAGACTCAGTGGAGTGCTAGCCCTGGGTTCAGTCCCCAGCGCTGTAGAAACCGGGTAGGATATAATCCAGGCACAGTGGCACCTACCTGTGATTTGGGCACCTCGATGGCAAAGACAGGAGGAAGAGCAGAAGTTCGAGGTCATCCTCAGCTACGTGCTGAGCTGCAGGCACGTCTGAGACACATAAGCTCCTGACTTAAATAAATAAATAAGGATTTTTTAAAAAATGGAGAGTTGGCTCAGTGGTTAAGAGCACTGGCTGCTCTTCCAGAGGATGAAGGTTCAATTCCCAGCATCCACATGACAGCTCACAACTGTCTGTAACGACAGTCCCAGAGGATCTGACACCTTCACATCAGTGCACATATAATAAAGTTAAAGAAGTCATTTTTTAAAAAAATTGAAGCGTTGGGGCTGGAGAGGTGGCTCAGTGGTTGAGAGCACTCGATGCTCTTGCAGAGGACCTGGGTTCAGTTCCCAACACCAGCATGGTGGGTCATGGTAGCTATTAACTCCAGTTCCAGGGGATTCAGTACCTTCTTCTGGCCTCTTCAGGTGTGCATACATGTAGGCAAAACACTCATACACATAAAAGAAAATAAAAAGAAAATAAACAAAAAGAAAGTAATAAAATAAAAAGAAAGTAAGTTATTTGGAAGCTGGGTACAGTGATGCACACCTTTGCTCCCAAAAGGTAGAGGTAGTCAGATCTCTGTGAGTTCAAGGCCAGCCTGATTTACAGAGTGAGTTCCAGGACTGCCAGGGCTACATGGAAAAACCCTGTCTTGAAAAACCAAACCAATCAACCAACCAACCAACCAACCAACAACAACAAAACAAACAAACAAAAACAAAAAATGAATTGTAGATTTTACCCTCTTAACTAATTAGCATTTCAACAGGCTGATATTAAAGCTATTGTCTTTATATCACAATGTTATATTTATACCCACGAAAATAACAATTTGCAGTATGATCTAGTATTCAGTTGTGAAAGAAATGTAAGGCGCCCGGATCAAACTGGAGTTGCCCGTGTGAGCCCTAACTGGTACATAAAGGCAGGAGGCTGTAGAGGAGGGGCTCGCACTGTTGTGGTGTGTGCTGCCGGAACCACAGTTGTGCAGAGGACACCTCAGCCTTGCACAAGAAGTACTCCTGCCAGCACATCTGAGTGCTCAGCCTTGGACCGAAGTCACTCTGTTAGTCCCTTTGGCAGATTATCTTACCAATGTATGATGGTGCCCTAGGAGGTTAGAAAAGGATGTTGGGTCCCCTGGAGCTAGAGTTTCAGTTGGTTGTGAGCCACCACGTGGGTGACAGGAACCAAACCCATGTCCTCTGAGAGAACCTCTGAGAGCCGTTAAGTGCTTTTAACCACTGAGCCAACTCTCTGACTCCCTAAATTCTTTCTTATTTATTGATTTATTTAGAGATCGGGTCTCACTATGTAGCCTAAGCTGGCTTGAAGCTCACTCTGTAGACCAGGCTGGCCTCTAAATGACCTCCAAGGGCTGGGATTAAATGAGTTCACTTTTTCTGTACGTTGGGAACATTCCTAATAAAAAAGTGTGTATGTGTGTCTGGCAAGATGGCTCAGCGGCCAAGACCACCTTCATAAGATCCATCCCTGTGACCCGGCAGAACAGAAAAACTCCAACTTCCACAGGTTGACCTCTGACCTTCACCACTAGCGGGTTCCACCATCTCACCCAAAATACATTTCCAAACAAGAACAAAGGGAGTCAGAGAGGGTCTAGTGGTGTGACTCAAGGTGACATGGGACGCTTCCAGGTCTGTCTGGCCTTTATTTCCTTACCTATAAAACAGACCTGAAATTACTTATTTTCCTCTTTCATCTGGACTGAAAATACTCACGACCTGACCCGGCTGTACAGGGGCAGTGGGTGCTGGGCCTATGTTTATGTCACTCTGATGCAGACTGCTGAGTGGATTTGCGGGAAGTACTCGATCTCCCCTGGGACTCAGTTTCCCCACCTCTGGTCGCCTGAACGCTGACGTGCCCCAGCTCCTGGGAGTGACAGCCGAGCGCGGGCTGAAGGGTGGGCGGGGCTTGAGACCGATTGAAGAGAAGTCGACCAATCACGAAGCAGAGGTCAAAACTGGCGCCAAATGCAAAAGCGCGCCATTCCTGACAGGTCGGGGCGCCGGGGGCGGAGGCGGCGCTGCCCACTTAGCTCTGCCCGCTTGGCGGGAGGAAGAGGCGCTTTGAGGTGGCGGGAGGAGAGAATGGTGCCGACCTTCCCCCTCCCTCTTCCCTCCATCTTATTAGTCAGGACCTCATTTGTATTGAGAACACCAGGAGTTAGAGCAACCAAAGGCGGCCCTCGGATACTGATTACTGAAAAGTAAAAGGTGAATTAGGCAATATCTATATTCTAATAATTTTCCTAGAGGTGATAATGGCACCAAATCATTAACAAAAAATCTTTATCGATATGGCCCAGTTGGCTTAGCAGGGAAGGAGGCCTGGGTTTTGTCCCCAGCGCCATGGAAACTGCACGGCGGTGGATACCTGCCCGTAAACCTCACACGCGGGAGCTGGCTGGAGTCAGGTAGATCGCGTCAAGGTCATCCTCAACTACGCCTTCGGAGTTTGAGGCCAGTTTAGGATCCTAAGATGGCTTTATTTAAAGGGGAGAGCAGTTGTTTTGGGGATGGATACTGGCGTGTGTATGAGTGAAGCCGACAATTCAATGTATTTATGTCTACACAGAGCCGCTGGGTGAGGCAGTAACAGGGCCGCCTGCCTGAAGTTCGAGCTGCCACTTCGCGTTCAGTGATTTTTTTCTTCTCCTCTACACTGAGAGAACTCGGGGCACTCTACTGACGCAAGCAGAGGGGACCATTCCCCGGTTCCACGTTTCTCCCCGGGATCTCAGCGTTCCTTTCGGGCACTTATCTCTGGCGTCTCGGTGCCCCTCCCCAGGGCGAAGCAGAAAGCCATCTACAAGACCAGACGAAAGCGGGAGTTCCTGTCTCCACCCTCACCGCAGGAATTTTCAAATTTGTCTCCGACAACTGGACGGCCAGTGAGTCGTAAAACCAATGTGTGGCGCGTAATCATCCTCTGAACTTCCTGTAAAAAAGTTCAGCTTGCGACTTTTAAAACAAGCGGGAAATGGGGGACAAAGGGCTGACAGTGTATCTAAGGCCGTCTCCGTAGCCCTTTAGTGAGTCTGAAGGCTTACAACGGATCGCCGCCTTTACGCGAACCCTCGTTTTGAGGACCTCCCCTCTGTTAACCCCGCGGGGTGGGTGCGGTTACCAGCTTCATGACTGGGGACCCCGAAAGTTGTGGGGCTCGGCAGTCCCCCCTCCCCCAGGCTACTCGGTCCTAGCTGGATTCCCCGCACCCCCATAGCAGGGACGCAAAGACAGTGCAGGCGATGCGGCCGGAGGCCGGCAGCGTCTCGCCAAGCCGTGGCACCCACCTCGGCGACAACGCCCCGCGCCCCCTAACCCGGGTGCTCGCCCAGAGCTGAGCCTCCCTCCACCCCAAACGGTTCCGGGCCCCCGAGCGCCCGCGCGCCCCCGGGGTCGGCGCAGACTCCGTGGAGGTCTTTGTGCGGAAGAGAGGATGGCGCAACTCCCGCGCCCGGTGCATGCTCCAGCCAATGGGAAGCGCGGGCCCGCCCCCTCCGCGGGCCTTTTAAAAGGTGCAGAGTCTGGCGCTCGCCCGTGCTCCGGGTTCTAGCCGCTCCGCCACTGTCTCCGTCGCCTCGGCCACTGCCCTCACTCGCCATGCTCTCCGCCCGCGTCCCGCTCGCCACCATCACCGACCAGCAGCAGCTGAGAGTGTCGCCGCTGAAGCGACTCAACCTGTCCGAGAAGGAGAACACGGTGAGCGCGGCGGACTTGAGGAGGGGGACGCAGCTGGCAGGGAGGGTGTGGGTTTCCGGACCCGGGAGGGTGGAGGGCTCCCACCGTCGCTCACGCACGCGTGTGTCCCTGCAGCCCCCGAGTCTCAGCGGGACCCGCATCCTGGCGAGCAAGGCTGCGAGGAGAATCTTCCTGGACCCGGCCGAAGCGGTGAGTGACCCGTGGGAGGCTCAGGTGGGTGGTCCATGGAGCTGCCCGCAGGGGGCGTCCGCCGCCGTTGGCGCCAAAGTTGCATTGTCCCAGCTGTCTGCCTCAGCCTCTCCACGTTCCCGCCAAAATGTCTCCTTAGGATGTCCTACTTGGGTCGGCCTTCCTATCAGGGTCTCCTCGTTAGGAGGGTCATAATAACACGCAATGTGACAGCTAGCCACACGGAACTGCCAGCCAGTGAAAGTACCTGATCTGATGTGAGACCCTAGAAAGTTCGTCTGGTTCGATTAACATTTTTGGGGTGGTTGTTTCTCTCACCCAACAGGAAAGTAAAGAATCTACTAAGCCCAGCGTTGAGGATGAGCCCTTGCTGAGAGAAAATCCCCGCCGCTTCGTTATCTTTCCCATCGAATACCATGATATCTGGCAGATGTACAAGAAAGCCGAGGCCTCCTTCTGGACGGCTGAGGAGGTGGACCTTTCCAAGGACATTCAACACTGGGAAGCGCTGAAACCCGACGAGAGACATTTTATATCTCACGTCCTGGCTTTCTTTGCGGCGAGTGATGGCATAGTTAATGAAAACCTGGTGAGTTTGCATGACAGAGCTGTAATTCGCTTAGAGATAGAGGACTGGTGTGTCACTTTATCTTCTGTGAATGGGGCTGGAGAGATGGCTCCACTCGGTGGTTAACACACTTCCTGCCTGTGCAGAAGACCCAGGTTCTGTTCTGAGCACCCAGACTGGGTGGCTTCACATCTGCTAGTGATTCCAGCTCCAGGGGAGCTGACAGCTCACACCGGCGCCCCTGGGACATGCCTGTACGTGTACACTTCCATTCAAAGGCATACACAAGTAAAATCTTTAAGAACTGGATATATGTTTGCATTCATCTTAGTTTTTCCTCTGCCAAGTTGCAGCGGTAAGGTTTCTCTTTGTAGCTACCACACTTATCTTTTTGTGGCTTTGTATAATTTGGTTGCCTATTTCTTTTCATTGTAAATGGATTAATTGAAAGAGAATGAATAAGCTGTTAAGCCCTGCAGGGCCTGGAGAGTGGCTCAGAGGTTATGAGCACTTGCTGTAACTCAATTAACATTGGATCTGACTCCCTTTTCTGGTGCACAGACATACATGCAGGCAAAAACACCTATGCACATTAAGAAACAGTTTTAGCTGGGCAGTGCTGGCTCAGGCCCAGAAACGGGCAGATTTCTGTGAGTTCAAGGCCACACAAGTCAACAAAGTGTGTTCCAGGACAGCCAGGACTGTTACACAGAGAAACCCTGTCTCAAAACACAAAATTAACAGTTTTGTTAAACCAGCAAAATAAGAGTTCTTTATTTCCTGGTGGTAAGTTGAGCATATGGCAAAATGGTATACTTTATTGCAGCACCGTGAAGATCTGTACTACAATACAGAGGAGCAAACTTGCTTCTAGTTTTTGTTGTACTTATATTTTTGAAACAAATTCTCACTGTATTCCTGGCTGGCCTAGAACTCAGTAAGCAGACCAAGATGGCCTCAAAGATTCCTGCTTGAGGAGGCTGCCTCAGGGCTGGGATTAATCCTAGTGTGCTCAAAGGTGAGCCTGCGATGCAACCAGTAGTTTTTCAGGTTTAACTTTGGTTTATTTCATTACCACTAGGTGGAGCGCTTTAGCCAAGAAGTTCAGGTCACAGAGGCCCGCTGTTTCTATGGCTTCCAAATTGCCATGGAAAACATACATTCTGAAATGTACAGTCTCCTCATTGACACTTACATTAAAGATTCCAAAGAGAGGTGAGTATCCACGTGGTGTGTATGCTAAGATACCCAGGACTCACTAACTTACTGTTTTCTTTCAAGTATTTTTGTTCACAAGGTGAACAGGCAGACTAAGACTATAGATACTTACTTCTAGGGCCCTTAGTCCTGACTGCTTTGAGCGAAGGACCCAAATTCACTTTATTACTCGCTGAATGAGAAGTCAAGTGTGTTGTAGCTCATGCCTAATCCCAGCACCCCAGAGACCAGAAGCAGCATTGTCATTGTTCAAGGTCTGGCCAGATGAGATACTGTCTCTAAAACCAGAGACTCAATGATTAAGCATGCTTGTGACTCTTTCAAAGGATCTAGTTTTGGTTCCTAACCCCTACATAGCAGTTTGGGGCAGCTCATAACTGGTTTAACTCCAGTTAACGGGCATATGATGCCCCCTCCTGGCCTCCACAGGTACTGCACATATGGTGCAAAGACATTTAAGCAAAACACTCATACATTAAAAAAAAATTAAAAATGTGGCTACTGGGCTGGAGAGATGGCTCAGCAGTTAAGAGCACTGGCTACTCTTCCAGAAGACCCGAGTTAAATTCCCAGCAACCAAATGTGGCTCACAGCCGTCTATAGTGGGATCTTAAATGCCCTCTTCGGGTATGCAGGTCTACATGGAGAAAGAGCACTCACATACATTAAGTGAATAAATATAAAAATGTGCCTACAAATGATTATAAAAAATGAAGTGGAAATGAGGGGAATTACATACTTTGACACTACTGGGTTAAAAGATTAACTTTAGACCAGTTTAATAAAATGTTACTCTACATTAAGGGATTATAAAAAAAGGCTTTTTGGAGGTTATGGAGATATAGAGTGGGAAGTCAGCTGTCATCAGGATGGAAAGCTGATGTGGAACAGAACTGATCGGGCCTATCCTACAAGCTGCTGTGCTGCCAGGGGTCTGTGGTGTCGTGGTTCACGGTATGCTTCTGTCTACAGGGAATATCTCTTCAATGCTATTGAGACAATGCCTTGTGTGAAAAAGAAGGCCGACTGGGCCCTGCGCTGGATCGGGGACAAAGAGGCCACCTATGGAGAACGGGTTGTGGCCTTTGCTGCTGTGGAAGGGATCTTCTTCTCTGGCTCTTTTGCATCAATATTCTGGCTCAAGAAACGGGGACTGATGCCTGGCCTTACATTTTCCAACGAGCTTATTAGCAGAGATGAGGTGAGTCTGAAATGCCCGTCTGATCCGCGGCTCTTAGCCGGATGCTCTTGTGTCCTGATAGGGACTTGAGAAATGAGGCATAGCCACTTTCAAAGAAAATGTGAGCATTTTGTCTTACCAGAGGACAAGAGGGAGTGGGATGCCCCCCCCCGCCCTGGAGTTACAGGTGGTTGTGAACCACCCTGTAGGTGCTGGGAACTGAACCAGGTTCCTTGTGACTGAGTCTTGGGGATCCAACTCAGGGTCTTACGCTTGCTAGGCAAGAACTCTGCCACTGAGCCACGTTCCTGGCTCCATATGCACATTAATGGGTGAGTTCAGTGATCCATATACTCAGCAAGGAATAGAATACCTCAAGTGATGTGTTGAAACTACTCGTATTCTTAGTACATACATTCCTATTATCCTGTAGGCTTGAGTGCATAAGTTTAAAGTTCTGAATGGGATTTTTAGGTTGTCATAAGCAATCCTTTGTGTCTTTGTGCTTCCAAATTAATTGGTAATGAGGTAAGAGTTCCCTTGGGCTCCTATAGGTCCTTGGAGTAGACTGAGGAAAGACAGAAGGTGTCTGTACTTAATAGTTCGTCCAATCTGAAATGCAAGGAGCAGGAACCCCACCACTCCCAAAACCCAGTGGGCAGGGCAGGTGATTATCTTCCTGTGTAGGAAGATAAGCCCTGAGACTTACTGGGGTGCCATGTGCTAAGAGTCACTGGTCTACTTCATTTGAAATTGTATCAGTTCCTGATTATCTGAAAGCTCCTCCTCCCTAAGAACTGGAGCGTGAGGCTGTGGAGATACTTGAACAAAGATAAGCCTCTTTGGGTATCAGAAGGGTATACTAGATGGCAGGCACCTTTGAGGGCCTAGAGGTGGGATAACCCATTCCTTGGTATCATAATTGGCAGTTAAACACCTGCTTTCTTTTGGTTTCTGACTTTCAAGACAGGGTTTTTCTGTATTGCAGCCCTGGTTCTCCTAGAACTCAGAGATCTGCCTTCCTCTGCCTCCCCTGAGTGCTGGGATTTAAAGGCGAGCACCACCATGCCTAGGCCACCTGTTTTATTTTCCTTGCTTCTTGTTGTATTGTTTTTTGGCAGTCTGTGGCCTGGCTGGCCTGGAAAAATGTAGGTTAAACTGGTCTCAAACTCAAATACCTTCCTTTGGACAAACCAAGTGCTCTGGCCAGACAAGTTGTATGAGATCACAAAGATATCCAGATAAAGCATTTTTAATCCACACATGTGAGCAGTTAAGAATGTTTGGCCTCATAGCAACCTTGAACTTGCCATTCTAGGGTTTACACTGTGACTTTGCCTGCCTGATGTTCAGGCACCTGGTACACAAGCCATCGGAGCAAAGAGTACAGGAAATCATTATCAACGCAGTGAGGATAGAGCAGGTGGGTGACTGTGTGTGGGTTACTCTTGCACTTGCCGGAAGGGTGGGCGGTCCTTGAACTCCGGGGTGCTCAGAAGCTTTGCTTGGCCTCTAGGAGTTTCTCACGGAGGCCCTGCCTGTGAAGCTCATCGGGATGAACTGCACCCTGATGAAGCAGTACATCGAATTCGTGGCGGACAGGCTTATGCTGGAGCTAGGGTTCAGCAAGGTAAAGTGTTATTTATTCGTGGCCTGCCACCCCCTCACCCTCTTTTTTCTTTTTTTAAGTTTGTTTTTAACACTTATATCTTGCTGTGACTTTTTTAGATTTTCAAAGTAGAAAATCCGTTTGACTTCATGGAAAATATTTCACTAGAAGGGAAGACGAACTTCTTTGAGAAGCGAGTGGGAGAGTATCAGAGGATGGGGGTGATGTCGAATTCAGCAGAGAATTCTTTTACCTTGGATGCTGACTTCTGAGTAAACTGCCTGCTCTTTGCTGATTATTCTCCCCTTGTCATAAAAAATCAGCAGAAGCAATTGACTGGCTACACCATGAATTGTTGAATTTGTTAACCGGTATCTAAAAACTGGGTAGCTACCTCAGTTGATCCCTTTTTGCTAGTTGCATCACTAGAAGAAGGAAGAGTGTTAAAGGTACTAGGATTCTTAGGGGAGATCCTGCCCTTGGCTTCTGGGAGTAGTGTGATAGCCTTTGGCCCCAAGCACCAACAGACCCAGGCTCTATGAGAGGCGACCCTCCAGCAAGCAGGATTCAGCATTTGTTGCCACAAGGCTGTTTAAAAGATGTCAGCCTCATTCACTGCTTCCCACCGACTCTATAGCGTTTACTTAACAAGTTTGTAAATAAAACTAGCACTTTGCACACAAACATAGTACTGTCAAGGGGGAAAGCCTGCTTTATTTGGTTTCTACATCAAGCACTAAGTAGCATTTTGTAAGAATAGCATTGCCAAGCTTAATTCTTCAGTGAATTAATTGAAATGCTTCATCAGCGTTGAAGTCAGTCCTGTGCAATCTAGGCATTAGCCTGCTGGTGCTAATCATGTACAGGGTGTGTGTGAGACCCCATACATCAGAGCGTCTCTGCTTCACAGAACCTCCAATTTTGAGTCACTAGAGACTTCAGCATGATTGGGGACACTTGCTGGCTGGCCCAGGCCCAGTCTTAATTTTTGTGAAAAGCAGTATTTTTTTTTCCAAGTTATTCTTTGCCCCATTTCTAGTTAGTGCAGAGTCTTGAAAGGGCTTCGTAGATAGGATTTCCAGCGGTAGCCCATGCACCAGTCTTGATTTTTGTCAGTGGTAAAGCCAGGGCTGAAGTCAGCTTTCCTAAAAGATGCAGATTTTTGAGTGTGTGAACAGGTACTATTGAAATTTGATCCACTTATTAACCTTGACTAGGCCTAAAACTCGCAGTGTAGACTAGGTCAGCCTCTTAAACTTAACTCTGTCTCCCAAACACTGAGATTAGGGTTTGTGCCACAATGCCCGGCTTTACCTGGTGAATTCCTACTAAACACCTGAAACTGTACTGTATGGGCTGTTAATGTGTGTTCAGTTCAGGTTGCCAGGCTGAAATGTAGACAGTAGATCCTAACAGCTAGTGCGAATTAATCTTTTCTGGGCATTCATCTGTTTTCATGTTTAGGGAACAAAATCCAGAATTCACCTAGTGAGTTTGAGGCTACTTAGGGATACATATGTGAAGCTGTCTTAAAACCCAAAACAATGAAAGCAAGCGTATTGGTTGCCTGGAATAATTCACAATCGTCTCTAACCTCCTTGTTAACCTGATGCTATTGTGTTTCAGCAGTTTGACCCCCGATCCATTTTCTTTATTGTATATTTCCATATTTCTGTAATATGAGACCCTTTGTACCTTTTAAATTATTGTTATCTAAAATTAATAAACTGAAGTCTGAATTGCATGGCACACAAGTGTTAAATGATTGAACTGAAACTGTTCCTGTATTATGTAAACTGTTCTGCCTGCAGGCCGGAAGAGGGCGCCAGATCTCATTCTAAGTGGTTGTAGAGCCAGTATGTGGCTGCTGAGAACTAACTGAACTCAGGACCTGGAAGAGCAGTCGGTGCTCTTAAACCCTGAGCCATCTTTCCAGCCCCCTAACTGAAACTGTTCTTAATATCAGTTCTTTGGGTAAAATTTACATTTCGATTTTAGAAAGTTTCTCATTGAAGCTAAGGGGCTTGTTTGCTTTATTTACTCTTGGAAAGATTTTCCTCTTTTCTTACATAGGACATGTAGGAGGTAGATAGACCCTGGGTCTCGGTGTATGGAGTTTGTGGTACCGTGTCTATAGCCCAGGCTATCTTCAGCATCTTCAATGCTGGGATTATGGGTGTGTGCCACTACACCTGACTTGGGATAGGGGCAGTAAAATGGCAGCAAAAAGTTATTCTGGCAACCTTGGCTAGGCTGCTTTCTCATCTCAAAGCATCCAGCTGCAGGGCTTCCAGGGGGGAGTCTGACTGCTGATCCCCCCACAGCTAGTGTGAAGCCGGGTTCAGGCTAGTCTCTGTCAGAATCTCCTTGTCTCCTCACATCTATGCAGCCTCCGTGAACTGAGACATTCCCGAGAGCCGTGTCGCTGCTGTGTTGTGGGCTCACTGAACAGCTAGCTATCTTGGGCCCCTCTGAGCTGTGGGGCCATGACCCAGAAGTCCTTCCCTGGGGAACTTGCTGACAGTGACTCTGCTGTCTAAGAAAGCCATGTTACAAAATGGTAAAGATGGCCACATCTGTGAAGGTGGTGTGGCTCCTGCCCCTGAGTGCTCTCCTGCCTCTGACCTCAGCACATCTGTACTGTCTGTACCTAGTATGAGACTTTGAAGGATGAGTGGCCGGTGAATGAGAAAAGTGTTAGGTCTGAGGTCTGGCCAAGAGGATGTCAATTGACTGGAAAACCAGGTTGTGGGCAGACCCACGGGGGAAGGACCAGGCTACTGCTCCAAGAGGCTCTGTTGTCACAGCAGCTTTGCAGTGGACAGACCTTGTTTCTCCTACTGTCCCACAGTGCCACTGCCCAATGCTGTCAGTACAGATATGCCACAGGGGAAGGGCCTTAACTGGATTGAGCTTGGCTGGGTATACCTGGAGAGCCCATGACTTTCGTCAGATCACTCTGAGTTCTTAGGCGTTTGGTTCTGGAAGAAATGGACTCCCTGGCATAACGTTCAGAAAAGGAGCTTCCAGTGTGAGCTGTACACTGTTCTCAGATGTGTTTTTGTTTGGTACAAGCTCCAGACAGGCTTATATAAGGCTACATTTTATTGCATGGGAGCAAGCAGAGGCCTCGTCAGCCTGCGGGCCTGCTGAGAGCAGATCTGTGAAACCTTTCTCTTCCCCTCTACCAGGCACCATCATGCCCGACCATGCCCACTAACAGTACTTTTTGTGAAATGGAAACAAGATGATTTGCTAACACCATTCAGCTGAGGGGCTCTCACTATCTCAGTGTTATTGGGGACCAGGGGTCCTACTGATACTAGTATGGAGTTCTTTGTTGTTTGGGTTTTTTTTTTTTTTTTCGAGACAGGGTTTCTCTGTAGCTTTGGAGCCTGTCCTAGAACTAGCTCTTGTAGACCAGGCTGGCCTCGAACTCACAGAGATCTGCCTGCCTCTGCCTCCCGAATGCTGGGATTAAAGGCGTGCGCCACCACCGCCTGGCCAGTATGGAGTTCTTGATAAATGGTTTTGTTTAGTAAGGTGTTCTAGGCCTTGAATATCAGTGGCTGCAGGGGTTGTCTGGCCTCTTTAGACCCCCAGTACAGATAACATCTTGGTGTCTGGGCATCACAGGGTGAGCTGTGTCTCCCTCCATAGTAGGGTGTGGGGGGCAGCCCTAGACTTGCTTTGCACCTCTTAGGTTTAGTCTGGTAGTTTTCAGATGGAAGTGATGGTTGACAAAGGTATTAGATTTTATTTCTACGAGATCATTTAGAATGTGAGAGACAGCCACAGGTGACAGGCTGCCTGGCAGGGAGAAAGTGGATTCTATGCAATGAAGCCATTCTCTGACTATTAGACCATTTCGCATTAAAAAAATTTAAGCTGGCTTGTATGTGGCATAACTTCTAAGGGGATTTTCCCACTGGACCCTAGATTCCAGTTGTCCCTTGGTGGATAGGGAAAGGGACATTAAAGGAACTAGGGGTCCACACCTTTCTGTTTCCCTCGGTTCTGCTGGCCAGAAAAAAAGAGGCACAAAACCTTGTCCAAGAAGTTTCTGGGGTGCTGACCCTTTGGAGCCTCAGGAATTGGTTGTCTTCCATACCCTCCCCTTGTAAGACTTTAGACAATTCTGAAGCCATTTCTGACAATTCCAAACCCTCTCAGCCTCTGTGCCTCAGTGCTTCCCCTCCTCCCCTGGGAACCAAGGACCTAACAGCTACACATGCACGTACTCAGTTCCTGAACAATTACCCACACACGTATGTTTTGACTCAGTCCCCTGGGAAGCGGGGTCAAAATGACCTCTTACCTCATCTGATCTGACAATAGTTTTCCAGTCAATTATTGGTATTAGCCCTTTTCGAATAAGCCAATCATAATGGTCAAGGAACAACCCCTCTTGTTTCTATGGGGCCTTCTCCTTTAAAAGTAGACTGTACCAGCTAGTCGGGGTCTCTCGGCTTCCCGAATGCTGAGGAACCCTGTCATGACAGAATTAATAAAATCCTCATGCTTTTGCATCGGCTGTGGTATATGAGGTGGTCTCTGGGGGTGACTCCTTCTCGGTTAGGACACTAGAGTCCAACACACTCTCATTTTGAGACTTGTGTCTCTCATTGTGTAACCCTGGCTGGCCTGGAACTCAGGTAGACCAGGCTGGCTTCCGATTTTAATCTACCTGCCCCTGCTTCCTGAGTGCTGGAATTAAAGGTGTGTGCCACCACACCTGAATCGTGGATTTCTCTCTTGCCTGCCGTCTGCCCTCAGATCCTCTCTTAGATCTTCATTCTTCCAGCCCGGGTCTTCAAGCAGACCTGAGATTGCTGGGCCAGGTAATATGACTTGGAGCCATGTCCAGTCTGCTGTGGCTGCTTGCAGGTGACCAGTAGGCCATCCCTGGTTCTGGGATGCTTCTGCTACCTGTGGTATCCCAGCTGTCACCTCTTCGCTATCAGTATGTGGTTACAAGGAGTGTCGGGCTTGATGGCCTGCTAGGCCAGAGACTGTGTGGTGGAATCCTGACCACTGGCGAACAGGTTGGCAGTGAAGCCTCCGGGAGCAAAAGTTCAGTGGATGGCTCAGAGGAAAGCGGGCCAGGCCAGAGTCACTGTCTTCAGAATTTGCTAGAATGGTCCCCATTTTTTCCCACACTTTCAGAGTAGATCCAACAAAGGGTGCCCTGTTTGGGTGTGATGACCCAAACTGCACCCTAGTTTTACTTAGCTCTCATACCGTTTCCCAGTTCAAGGAATGGAGCCCCGCCCAGGCTAAGGGGGTAATCCAGGCCTCACGGACAGCTGCAATTTTACCTGTGGCCAGGAGAGGGAGCTCCTGCCTTCCGACGTCCCTCACCAGGCATCAGGCCTCTGTCTACAGGGTACCAGCACCTCTCACCCGACTGTTCACACGTGTTACTAGACCCCGTCCTCCATTGTGCTGAGTCCAGGGGTTTTACCTACCCTAGCTGAAGTTTCCCTGACCAGAGCTGTTTTACTATGCGCCCCCACTCCGTTTTTCATCGTCCCCCTGTTTATCTGGCCCCACGTTACTTGTAAGCTCTCAACTCTTCAGGCCCCGATTTAGGGACCACCGGGAACCTTCCCAGACCTAGGCAGTCCAAGTCAGGACCCCCTTTGTCACCTCTGAGTCTTTGATAGTGTAGACCTGAATTTGTCACCCAAAAGAAGACTCTCTACATGTCTTTTGATTGGTTCAGGGAAGCGATGGCTGGCCCGGGAAGGCTGCTGTGTCCGACTCTACACGAGGATCACCCAAAAGGGACCAACTGAAGTTGGCACCAGAGTGGGTGGTAGGACTCAGCCTTCCCACTTCTTCCCTGCTTCTCTGTCCTCTCCCATCCTGGCTGTCCTTCCAACAGTGGGGGTCACGTTGCCAGCTCTCCGTTCACAGGTCTGCTGTGGCGGTCCTTCACCTTGCAGAGTGGCTGAAAGCTGGAGCTGCAGGTCACGGCCCTGCACACCCTGGCTTTCGCTTAGGCAATGCCCCTACCCCTCCGTTCTGAGCCGGGCCTGTACTGTGTCCTCAGTTGGAGGGATTGTGGTAGTCGGCTTCCTCCTTTCTCACCCTTTCTCACCGTGGGCTCTCCCAAGGGCGGAAGTGAGGCGGATCGGTCTCAGGGCCCTTGCTGGTGCAGCTTTCTCCATTTGCAGTTTTCTTGGGAATCAGGGCCGGTGCAGATGTCCGTATGATGTGGCCGGGGATTGAGCTTTATGGGGCTATTGGCAGAGCATCATTTGGCATCCTTGCCAGATTCCTGGGACCTTGGGCCACAGCTCCAGCTGCGGACAGCTGCCCACTGTCTCCTAACACTTAGCTTCTGGGCCCCAAACACACAAGAAACCTTCCTATTCTGGTCCTTCAGTGATCCCCAACAAACAGTCTGGCATGTAGGTGGGATTGTTATTTTTAGTAGCTGAGCTGTTGAGACATTGAAAAGCCTCTACTTCCTTCGGAACGGAAAACTTCCAAAAGCGTTTATATCTTTGCTTCTGTGGAATTCAGGAGGTCATCTTTACCTAGGGAGAGTCAGCAGGTGGCGGGGGGAGGGGAAGGTTGTCCTGCGGGAGGGACCTCAGTATCAGCCCTCCGTGTGCTCTGGTGGTGGGAGTGGGGTGGGAGTGGGTGGGATTGGGAGGTCTACAGATTCATTGCTCAGACTGAAGTGTGGTGGCAATGGGTGGTGGTAACTTATTGTTGTTTGAGACAGGGTTTCTCTCTGTAGCCCTGACTATCCTGGAACTCACTCTATAGAGCAGGCTGGCCTGGAACTCACAGAGATCCACCTGCCTCTGCCTCCCGTGTAGTGGGATCAAAGGCATGTGCCACCATGCCTGGCTGATGGTGACTTTTGAAAACTAGGTTGAGCGTAGAGTGGAGTCACCAGGGCTGCTGCAGGATTTGGAGGGAGACAGACGGTCTTTCTGTAGGTAAGTAGAAATCCGTTCAAGGGGAAGGCTGGAATACAGGCGACATTTCAGGCACCAGGAGAGCAGGGAGACGTGGCCAGATCTGAAGGATCCACAGTGCTCTCTCAGATCCTGTGGCTGTGATGAAACACTTAGACAAAAAGCAACTTAAGAGAGAAATGGGCTTATTTCATTTTATTACAATCTCAGCTCCCTTTCCACTGTCGTGGGGAAGTCAAGGCAGGACCTTCCAAACAGCTAGCTACTTCACATCCAATCAAGAGCAGAGAGAAGGGAATGCATTTGCTTGTTTGTTTGCACTGGGCTCCAACTCTCCACTTGCAGAAGGAGCAGGACTCCTTGCCTAGGGAATGATGCCTCCCATAGTGGGCTGGCACTCTTCCCTTATCAATTAACATAATTAAGATAGCCCTCCACAGAGGTACCCACAGGTCAACCCAATGTAGACAGTCTGTCACGAGAGTCTCTTCCCAAGATGATTCCATATTATGTCAAATGTGTAGTTAAAACTAACCTTACAAGGACTGTGCAATGTCTTCCAAGCGCCATCGGCCCCAGAGAGGAGCGAGTCCATCAGATTTTCATTTCATGGAAGTCTCTGACTTGTTTTTTATTTTGGTTTGGTTTCTTCCTTCCTTTCTTTCTTTCTTTCTTTCTTTCTTTCTTTTTTTCTTTCTTTCTTTCGTATACAGTGTTCTGTCTGCATGTATGCCTGCACACCAGAAGAGGGCACCAGATCTCATTACAGATGGCTGTGAGCCACCATGTGGTTGCTGGAAATTGAACTCAGGATCTCTAGGAAGAGCAATCAATGCTCTTAGCCTCTGAGCCACCTCTCCAGCCCCTGACTGGTTGGTTTTCCAAGACAGGGTTTCTCTGTGTACCTCTGGCTGTCCTGGAACTTGCTATGAACACCAGGCTAGATTCCAACTCAGAGATCTGCCTGCTTCTGCCCACTGAGTGCCAGGGAAAAGGTGAGCACCAGTACCACCCGGCTTGTTGATTTTGCTTTTGAGACCGTGTCTCAGTTAGTCATGTAGCTCAGGCTGACAGTGAACTTAACTATGTAGTTGACCATGACCTGAACATCTAATTCTCAAGGCTCCCCCTCGGTAGTGCTGAAATTACAAGTGTGTCTCACCATGCCTAATCCACGGGGTGCTGGGGATTTAATCCAAGGCTTCCAACGTGCTAGACAAGCACTCTGCCACCTGAGCTGTGGCCCCGGTTCATGGAGACCAGCTGTGTGTCATGAACAAGTCCTCCCCCCATGTGCGGAAGTCACTTTCCTCTGCTCTTTCCTGCACTTGGTTCTCTTCTGTTCCATTTGTCATATTTTAAACGCTTGCAGCCCTCCACATTGATTTCCTGCCTCCCTCAATAGTCTTACTCTGCAGCATTCGTCTTACTGGATTGCAGAGGGACAAGCCTGGAGCCGAGGCCAGCACTGATGAAATCAGCCAGCACTCTGGCTCCCAGCCCTGGGGGAAGACAGAGGTCTCAGCATGAAGTTCCGTCAAGGTGCTGTTGTCCCCCAGGACGTAGAGGTGTCTCCGGTCTGTGCGCACAGTGTGCTCTTCTCAAGTGACATTGTGCTGCTTCTTCACAAGTGGCCCTGAGTGCCTCTGTGAGGCCTGTGGAGGATCAGGACCGCAGTTTCATAACTCAGAGCACCGTCTGGTGCCTAAGAGCTACTTCATTAAATGTCATGTGGATTCAAAATAGAATCATATCTCCGAGACAAAGCCCATTGAGCCAGGAGCCAACACAGGATTGGAACAGGCAATGTCTCACGGGAACGGGGACCACAAGCCAAGGCAGCTGTCTGGGGACCAGCCCACCTCATCCTCCTCTCTGTTCATATTTATCTGACCTTTCTAGGTTTGGCAGGTGATCTCAGAGCCTGGGGGGTCTGCCATAGATTGGAGGCAGCCATGGAAAAGGAGGACTGGTCCTCTGTCATGCTCTCAGATGAAGCTCTGCAGCGGAGTGCTCCCCACTACAGCCGAGTGCTCCCCTCTCTGTTCCAGCTGGGTGCTCTCCCCCTTCCCTCCTGCACCAGCTGCCTCTAGGGAGACGCGCTCCAGGCCTGGGCCATGGACCTGAGGCCACACAGCTGACGAGAGCCAGAGATGGTTTGCCCCTAAGCTCAAGGCTCCAAGCCCAGCTCTTTCCCCCAGCCCGAGCTGCCCCAACCCTGAGCACTAGAGGATCAAACAACTGGATCAAACTGGAAGGGCATGCGTGGATTTGGTTAGAATGCTTGTGGGAGGGGCTTTGGTATGCCATTGTAAAGGCTTCTTTATAATCTTAATACATGTCTAGAGGTGTGGACGGAAAGAATGGTCTTATGTCCGCCTTCTGTTCTCAACCTGCTGTCTAGCCAGTGAACCCTTGTGGGAGAGGGAGCTTGTTAGCCCAGACTCTGCAGTCTACAGTACTTTCCCACCACAACTGAGTGCTCCCCATCTGTCTCAGCTGAGTCCTCCTCCCTTCCTTACTGCCCAGTGCTCCTCTCTATGCCTCAGATGAGTGCTCTTCCTGCCCCTCTGCCCTAGATGAGTGATCCTCCATCTGCTCTGTCCCGGCTGAGTGCTCCTCTCCCTTCTATCCCAGTTGAGGGCTCCTCACTTACTTCTGTCCAGATGAGTGCTCCTCCCTAGTGCTCCTCCCTTCTTGACTGTCCCAGTTGAGTGCTCTTCCTGTCCCCCTGTCCCTGAATGCTTTTTTTTTCCTTTTTGATCTTTTTCTTCTTTTTTGAGACAAGATTTCTCTAGACAGCCCTGAATAGCCAGAAACTCACTATATAGATCAGCCTGGTCTAGAGCTCATAGAGATCCACCTGGTTTTGCCTCCTGAGTGCTGGGATTAGCGGTGTGTGCTAACAGGCCTAGGGCTCCAGTGTTGCTATTGTGTGTGCATACACGTGCTTGTGTGTGTGTGTCTAGTGTGTGTATGCATGTGTGCACATGTACATGTGCCTATGTCTATGTGTTTGTAATATGTGTGGTGCGCATGTGTGTGTGTGTGTGTGTGTGTGTGTGTGTGTGTGTGTGTGTAGGATAGAAGCCTGAAGTTGACACTGGTTGTGTTCACTGATCTCTTCCCACCTTACATATTGAGGCAGGGTCTATCACCGAGCCTGGAGCTCATAGTTTGGGCTAGTCTGGGGATCCTGTCTCTACCACATGCATCCTGGGTTATGTGGCCCACTGTGCCCACCCGGAGTTTCCATCGGTTCTGGGGATCTGAACTCAGATCCTTGTGCTGGATGGCAAGCGCTTTATCTGCTGAGCCACCTCACTGGCCCCAGTGCTCCTCAGTTGCTCTTCCCCAGAGCTGCCCCCCTCCCAGTCTGTCATCATTTGGTTGATTTCCCCCTTCAGGCCTCAGTTGCATCAGCTTGGGCTTTCTTGTCTCTGCCCACCTGTCCCCCAGCTCCAAGGTCTCCCCTTAATTCTCCAGCTTTCTGGATGACTGCTTTATTTGTTTAGTTTGTTTGTTTAATTGACAGTGAAGGGCTCAGTGATGCTTCCCATCAGTTCTGGTGACATTCTCACTAGTAAGTTGTCACCTGCCACCTGTCTTTCCTGTCCTTTTCTCCTTTGCTGTGGCAGCTTTGTGTGGGTTCCTACTGCTTGCCTTTCCTCTCTCCTGCCATCTTTTGCCTGAGGATGGTGAATTAGAAGAGGCTAGGACCCACCAAGGCCAAGGGCGCTCACTGTGTCAGGGCGCCTCCTCCTCTCCTTCCTCCTCCTGCTCCCCGTGCTCTTCCTGCTCCTCCTGTTCCTCCTGCTCCCCCTCCTCCTTCCCATCTACTCCTGCTCCCTCTCTTCCTGTTCCCCATCTCCTGCTGCTCCCTCCTCCTCCTGCCCCCCCCCCCGGCCTCCCCATGACCTTTGCTTGGGGCAGATATGGTTTGCCTGGGATTCTTCACTCTCTTGACTTTCCGGCTTTATTCGGGCCTCCAATGTTGCTGTTCCACCGCTGATGCTGAAGGGATGCTGGTGAGCAGCTGGTCTCTGCGGTGGCTGCGTCCTCACAGCTCCGCTCCCCGTTTTCTAGCATGGCCGCAGTCTTGGGGCTTATTCTTGAAGTGTCCACCTTTCTGTTGTGTTCCTTGGAGGACTTTGTATCAGAGACAGTTTATATTCTGTTTGGCTTTCTCCCTCTTCCTTTGGGATAGTTTTCTTTTCTCCCTGTCTTATCAAGATATAATCGACACACAACACACAGTTGCCTGTTTACTGCTGTATCAGTTTAATATTGCATCATTTTGTTAGGGCAGTGCAACACCAGAGGCGGGCCAGCTTTACAAAGGTGTTCAGCATGGCCCAGATTTCAACATGGAGAGCCAACAGAAACAAAAGATGGCATTGAACAGGAAGGATGAGAAGCTGGGGTCCCCACATCTCTCTTTCTCTCTTTTTTTTTTTTTTTGTTTTTTTGTTTTTCAAGACAGGGTTTCTCTGTAGCTTTGGAGCCTGTCCTGGAACTAGCTCTTGTAGACCAGGCTGGCCTTGAACTCACAGAGATCTGCCTGCCTCTGCCTCTGAGTGCTGGGATCACAGGTGTGCGCCACCAATGCTCCACTATTTTTAAATCATGTTTATGTATGTGGGTATGTGCCCATGAGTGCAGGTACCTAGGAGTACAGGTGCCCATGGAGGCCAGAAGAAGGTGTTAGATCCCCTCCCTCACCGCCGGAGCTGGAGTTATATAGACAGTTTGTGAACTGCCCCTTATGATGTGGGTGCTGGGAATAAACTTGGGTCCTCTGCGAGAGTAATATGTGCTTTTAAACTGCTGAGCCATCTCCGCAGCCCCAGAAATAGATTCTTATGGTATGTCTTTTATCAGGCCTCCCCAGCTTGGCTGCCAGTGCCGTGAAATCCACCAACTGCTGTGTGCCACAGCTGGATCCTTCCTCTCACCCCGCTGTGGGTTCTTGAGTGACATCATACCAGGGTCTGCTCAGGGTCTTGCCAGCTGCCCCCCCCCCAGCTGTTCTGATAATACACTGTGAGCACCTGTGGACCTCACCGGCACAGACTTTTCTTTCTCCTGGGTGTGTCTGTAGGGGAGCCACAACGAGCTCATGTGGTCAGCATGTGTTTAGTTTTGAAAGAAGTTGTAGAATTGCACCCTTTTACATGCCTAGGGGCACATGACACCGTGTGAGGGTATCTGGTGCCTTCACATCTGTGCCAATGATGGTGTGGCAAGACTTAGATTTGATTTATCCTAGTGGGTGGCTAGCGTGTTCTCTGGTGGTTTTCATTTTAAGATAACTGGCAATCAGCGTCTTTTCCAGGGCTGATTTTTCATAGCTGTGCTGGCTAGATTGACACAAGCTAGGGTCACTGGAGAACGAGGGAGCTTCAATTGAGAAAATGCCTCTGTAAGATCCAGTGAGCAGTCATGTAGGGCAGGATCTTAATTACTGATTGACGGGGGAGGGCCCAGCCCATTGTGGTGGATAGGTGGTCCTGGGTTCTATAGGAGAGTAGGCTGAGCAAGCCATGGGGAGCAAGCCAGGAAGCAGCACCCCTCCATTGCTTCTGCATCAGCTCCTGCCTCCAGGTCCCTGCCCTGCTTGAGTTCCTGTCCTGACCTCCTTCAGTGATGGACAGCAATGTGGAAGTGTAAGCCAAACAAGCCCTCTCCTCCCCGACTTGCTTTTGGTCATGATGTTTCATTACAGAAATAGTGACCTTAACAAAGACAAGAGTCATGCAACTGTGTGCTTTATGACACAGCACTAGTCAGTGAGGGGCTGCACCCACCTCTGACCTGTAACTTTGTGTCACCGAAGTCTTGTTTGTTTTTGAGACGGAGTTGTATAGAGCTCAGGCTGGCTTCAAACTCACTACATCACCAAGGATTGCCTTGAACTTCTGATGGGAGTCCAGGCCTGCACCACCACATCCCATCTGTTCAGTGCGCAAGCCTGGGTCTAAGGGCTTGGTCACGCTTAGTGAGCCCTCTACCAGTTGAGTCTTATCCCCTACCCTGATGGTTTCCATAAGGAGAGAACAATTTTTTAGGCCTGGGCAAACTAGTGGGTACTGATTTGGAGCCAGGGAGAAGGCAGTTTGGGCATCAAGGTTCTCTGCGAGACTTCTGGAGAGCTGGGGAAGACACCCAAGGCCTGCTGCTCACACCCGGGAAGAGAACCAGGCACTTCTGATCCACCTGCTTCTAGCTGAGCCAGGACCACATGGGCAAGGCTGCTTCAGATGATGGAAGGCACAGTGATATGTCAAAGGGAGGGGCCACTGAACTTACTAGTCCATCTGGCTTTGGGTTTTCTCCAGAGTCCCAGGCAAGGGGCTGCAGTGGAAGGGGAATGACGGAGGGAACGGGCACTGTCCCTGGGCAGCAGGGACAGATGGCATAGACTGAGTCTCCATTGCAAAGAACAAAAGAGGAGGCTGGTCTTGAGGCCAGGTGGCGGCACTATACCTGGTGCCTTGGGACACCGTCCAGAAAGAGGCCTAGAGTGACAAACACAGGGCTTTATGTCGAGGACAAAGTTGTCCGGCGCTAACCGCCGTGTGGCCACTCATTACCAGGAAGAAGGTGGCTTCTGGTTTATATGTCCCCACGCACAGCTTGCCTAAAGTGAGGCAAGTTCTGCCATGGCAGCCAAGGGGTGAATGTTGCTTTCAGGAACCCCTGGAGTTCCCGTCATCAGCAGCTCAGCAAGGAAAAGGTCATGTTCCATTCTGGTGCAAAGGTTGTGGGGTCCCGCTGTGAAACTCTGAAGAATTCCAGTGACGCTCTGGCTGGGGTCATCATACAGCAGAGGAGACAGTAATGGGAGGAAGAGAACTTAGAGGAACGGGGCCAGTCTTGTGTGCGTGTATGCATGTGTGTGTGTGTGTGTGTGTGTCCAGTCATGTCCTAAGGCTTGTGCTATGTGTAGGGTGCAGGATGTGTGCCTGAGTGTGTGTGAGAGAGAAAGTGTGTTTGTGTGTGCATCTTGTTATGTTATGTGCTGTGTGCATGATGTGGGGCTGAGCTCTATACAGGGCAGAGAGGAGTCAACCTGGTTCTTGCCTTTGGGGCCTTCAGCACTAGAAGGGTGGGGCTGACCAGAGCCCCAACAGCATGGTAAGGAGCAGCGGTGTCCACATCTGCTTCTGTTGTGCTTGCTATTTTCTCTGGTCCACAGGGTGGTAGTTTCAGGACCCGCTGTAGTGTGACTAGCTGTGTGCTAACAGGCAGGTCTGGGAAGGAAAGTCATGTAGCTTTGGAGGCAGACTCTGCATTTCCATGGTCCTCTAATGAACTTTCCTTCAAAATTATTACCAATGTTCTGGCTAGTTTTATGCCAACTTGATATGAGCTAGAGTCATCAGAGAGGAGAAAATCTTGGTGTGGGAGTCCCCTCTGTGTGCTGTGATTATCATTAATGAATAAAAAAACTGCTTTGGACCTATAACAAGGCAGAACTTAGGTAGGCAGGGAAAGCTAGGCTGAATGCTGGGAGAAAGGAGGTGGAGTCAGAGAGAAGCCATGGAGCCACTGCCACTGGAGACAGACATGCTGAAACTTTGCTGGTAGGCCATGACCTTGTGGTGATACACAGATTAATGGAAATGGGTTAAATTAAGATGTAAGAGTTATCCAATAAGAAGCTAGAGCTGATGGGCCAAACAGTAATGTAAATAATATAGTTTCTGTGTGGTTATTTTGAGTCTAAGCTAGCCGGGTGGCCAGGAACCAACAAGCAGCCCCTCCTCCAACAAAACCTAAAGGGAAAATGTGCCTCCACAGGATTGGGCTGTAGGCAAGCCTGTAGGGTATTTCCTTAATTAGTGATTGGTGGGGGAAGGCCCAGCCCATTGAGGGTGGTGCCATCCCTGGGCTGGTAGTCCTGAGTTCTCTAAGAAAGCAGGCTGAGCAAGCCATGGGGAGCAAGCCAGTAAGTAGCACCCCTCCATGACCTCTGCATCAGCTCTTGCCTCCAGGTTCCTGCCCTGCTTGAGTTCCTGGCCTGACTTCCTTTAAAGGCGAACTGTGGTGTGGAACTGTGAGTGAAATCAACCCTTTCTTCCCCACGTTGTTTTTAGCCATGGTGTCTCATCGCACAATGACTCTATCACAGCTCCTGACCCACCTCCTTCTGCCACCCAGCTGCTGTCTTACAGATGTGCGTTCTCACACCCAGTTTGTGTGGCACCGTAGATCTAACCCAGAGCTCAATGTGTGCCAGGCACCCACTCTGCAGACTGAGCCCTAGTCCTAACTTTCCTTTTCTGGGCAACTTACTGACTACCTGAACTTAAGTTTCCTTATCTGTGAAGTGGGGTCACACAGAACAGCTGGAACAACACCCCACGCTGGCAGAAGTTCTTTCCTTTCAGCCCTGTTGTCTCCACGGTCATCTTCTTTGCCTTCCCAGTGGCAGAAACCTTTCCCAGGAAGCCCAGGAAAAACAGGGTGCCAAGGTCTTGGGGGTTGAGTGAGGTCAAGGAGGGGACCTGACCCCTTCTTGTACTGTCTGTAGTACTACGTGTACTATGGTACTATGCCTGTAGTGCGTTCGCGAGCCGGGCAAGGGCCTGGAGATTTAAACACACAAAGAGACACTGACAGAGGCACGGGTCATCCGTGAATCAAGAATGCTCCCTTTATTGTGTACCAGAGCTGCTCATACGTGGATCCTTAACTGATAGCCACGCCCCAGCCAAACCCACCAGAAACCACTCTCCTGCCATCAGGAGCTCCTGAGGGTCTCGTGCTCAGAGCAGCTGCAAACATAACAAGTTGTTTACAGGAAAATACAGGGTCTGGGGGTCCAAAGCCCCCAACATCTTCTGTTATCTGCTGACCTTAGCACAGTATAGAAAGGGGAAGTCAAGGGAAACCTGGAGGGAAAGAAGCTCTTTGATGCAGTGTTGGGTTGAAACCTCTCGCCAGAGAGAGTCAAGAACTTCTTCACAAGAACAACACTCGCCGTAACATTCTCTGGCATGGCAACAGTGTTCTTCTAGAGAGATGCTGTCAAATAAAAAATAAAATAAATAAAATAACCAGGTGGTGGCAGCGGCACATGCCTTTAATCCCCCAGCACTTGAGAGGCAGAGACAGAAGGAACTCCATGGGTTTGAGGCCAACCTGGTCTCCAGAGCTAATTTCAAGGCAGCTAAGGCTACACACAGAATCCCTGTCTTGAGAAAAACAAAAACAAAAACAAAAAAAACAGAAAACACACACACACACACACACACACACACACACACACACACACACAAACCCCAACCAAACAAAAAAAAATTAAAATAAAATCAGACCACATGGTCCGAGCATAAACATTTTTGAGAATGGTGCGACTCTCCCAGATGTGAATTTGCAGTCTTCTGGGACTTTCACAAACAAGATCACGAAGTTTTCTTTTTTGAGGCATGACTTCATGTAGCTCAGGCTGGCTTCGAACCTGCTTTGTAGCTGAGGATGACCTCCTGTGTGCTGGGATTGCCAGCATCTTCCCATCATGCCCATATATATACAGAACTGGAGTCGCACCCATGGCTTCACGCGTGTTAGGTGAATTAGTTTTCTCAGGACTGTGCTAAGACCTCTGACAAAGCAATTTAAGAGAGGAAGGGCTTCTTTCTGTTTAAGTTCAAGGGGATACAGTCCATCCCAGCGGGAACTACTGGTCACACTACTTCTGCCAGGGAGCAGAGCCTAGCTATAAAATCCCACTGCCTGTCCACAGTGACCCACTTCCTCCAGCAAAGCTCCACCTCCTAAGGGTTAAGCCCCGCCTCCTAAAGGTTGCACACCCTTCCAAATCAGCACCGCCTGTTGGACCAAGTTTTCAGGAAAACACACAGTGAGTGCTGCACCTCAAACTATAATCTTTGTTTACAGTAAAAACAATTTTCCAAGCAACTCCTGGATAGCCTATGGTGTCTCAGGAGCCTCTCTACAATCTCATTTAAATTCCTCAACAATGGTTTGAGATGCAACTTCAGAACCATCCACAGGAAGACTTCCCACCTTGAGAGGCTTGGGTAAGCATTACCCCTTTCCAGGGGATCTCTCTATTAACCCATGTGCTCAAATCTTTGTTTAACCGATAACCCCTTCCTAATAAACCCATCTCCTCTTCCTACTGTTTCATTCCGACATCCTTTTCTGCAGTAGTCAAGAATCCTGGCTTCATTTAGGTATGGGTCTCTGGGGAAAAAAAACAAAACAAACAAACAAAAAAACAAAGCAAAGCAAAGCAAAGCAAACCAACCAAACAAACAAAAAAGCCAAAAAATCCCCAAAACAAAAACTTTTCGAGCAATTACAGAGTCAGTGACTGAGGCATAATTCACAGCTTAATTAACTCAATTAACAGGTCCATCCCTGCCCTGACAGCTTTGCAAAGCAATGCAGAAGTAACTGCTTGGAGAGAATGGTTTGCTACTGGGAGAGAGAGTTTGGAGACTTCTCTGACCGTCCTTCCAGGCCTTGACAAGACAAAGGGAAGAGCTACGGTCTGTAAAAAAGGGGACTAGAGAGATGGCTCAGCAGTTAAGGGTACTTGTTGCTCTTGCATAGGACCAGGGTTTGATTTCCAGCATCAACATGGTGACTCACAGCCTTCCTTGACTCTCCTCTTCCTGATGCTATTTTGGGTGGTACTGGGAACTGCAGCTCTCCTGCACACGAGGCAAGCATTTTACCCTGAGTTGTAGCCCCAACCATCTTATGCTTTATTTTGAGGCAAGGCCTCACTGACTTGCCCAGGCTGACCTTGAACTTTTTCCTGTAGCTCAATTAGTCTTGAACCTGTAATTCTCCCTTCTCAGCCTCCTGGGAACTGGGATTACAGGTATGTACCACCATACCTGGGCTCATAGGTATTTTTTTTTAAAGCAGGCATTATAAATCAGACAGACACACACACTGTAAGAGCATAGCCTCCTTTTCTCACAGTAAGTGTGCTTGGGAAGCCAGTTCTGGAATGCGAGAGATGGCAAACTGTGCCCCTAGCTTTCTACCTGTAGTTCTGCCCTCTACAGTGCCACGGATCTGATGCCTACTGCAGAGATGAGCCTGACCTGACCCCCAAACCAGACGGTGTCATCATAGCATTTCCTGCTGGGCCTCTTTGACTCCTCACCTAGAGGGGATTCTCACAGCCTAGCTGAATACATGGAAGCAATTGTCTTTGTTTAGGCCCTGAGATTCTCCATTGTACACGTAGGCCACAGTTTCTCTGCCTTCTCTCCCTCCACAAGGGTGGCATTTTTATTTTTAGACTCATGAGTAATCCTCTTAAAGGGAGCTGATGGCTCAGTCTTATTCTTGGGACTGGCTCTGCCTTGTACAGAGCAAAGGCATTGCAGCCACCATCTATGAGTGCTGGGATTAAAGGCGTGTGCCACCACCACCTGCATCATCCATCTATCTATCTATCTATCTATCTATCTATCTATCTATCTATCTATCTATCTACCTACCTACCTATCTACTTTCTTTCCACCCATCATATATATATACCTACCTACATCTATCATCTATATATCTTTCAACCTACCATCTATTATCTATATCTTCAACTATCTATTTTTATATCTATGTATGTATCTATAGATCTATCCGTCTATCATGTATATATCTACCTATGATCTATATATCTATCAACCTATATTATCTATCTATATCTCCATCTATCTGCTCATCTGTCTATAATCTATAATCTGTCCATCTATAATCTGTCTGTCTGTCTATCTATCTATCTATCTATCTATCTATCTATCTATCTATCTATCTATCTATCTATCCATCCATCTATCTGTCTAATCTACCCCGAAGATGATGATGGTAGTCTTTAGCCTAGGCTGATTTCAAACTTTCTGTGTAACTGAGGATGGCCTTGAATTTCTGATCTTCCAGCCTCTACTCCCAAATTCTGGAATTATAGGCTTACAACATCCACACCTGGTTTACGGGGTTCTGTGCATGGTGGATTTCTATTTTTTGAGTTAGAGTTTCTATTGCTGTGAAGAGACACCATGACTACAGCAACTCTTAAAAAGGGAAACATTTAGTCACTTACAGTTTAGTCCATTATTCTCATGGGGGGACACTTGGTGTGCAGGCAGCCATGGTGCTAGGGAAGGAGCTGAGCATAGAGAATGAGCCACATATTGATACCCTAGGCACAAGATGCACAGGAAGTGGTCTGAGACACTGAGCCAGATCTTGAGCATAGGAGACCTCAAAGTCCACCCACACAATGACGTACTTCCTCCAACAAGGCCACACCTACTTCAGCAAAGCCACATCTCCTGATAGTGCCATGCCCTATGAGATAATGGGGGCGATCACATTCAAATACCACAGTGGGCAAGCACTCCACTAACCTCCATCCCCCAGTGGATAATTTTAGTGGAACTTTCAGTGCCGGTGCTAGAATCTCAGCGCTATAGCTGCCCTGTTCATCTTCATAGACAAGGGAGGGGTTTAGGAAGGGCCTGAGTGGGCGAGTGAATGAAAGAGCAGTGCATTCTGAGAGGGTTCTGTCATACCTGACTCACTTCCATGAGCATTGCAACAGCAAGTCCTAGGGGCTGGAGAGATGGCTTAGTCTGTGGCGTGCACACTACGCAAGCATGAAGACCCGAGTCTGAGTCTCCAAAAGCCATGTAAACAAAACAAAAACAAACAAACAAAAATCTCCCTTTTTTTTTTTCACATGGAAATCCCAGGAAACTTTTTGAGGTTTTCTAGCCAGCCAGCCTAGCCTGCTTTGCGAGTTCCAGGCTACTGAAAGATCTGGTCAGATAAAACAAGGGAGATGGAACCTGAGGGCTGACACTCAAGTTGAACTGTTTTCCACAAGCATGTTCATACACACAGACTCCTGACATGTGTGCTCCTCCTGCATACAATACATTAAAAAAAAAAAGAAAAGAAGAAAACCCTTGAGTTAGGAAAGGTGGTATGTGCCTGCAATCCTAGGACTCAGAGGTGAAATTAGGAGGACCATGAGTTCAAGGCCAGCTACACTGGATCAAAAGTCCTATCTAAAAGCTGGAAGTGGTGGCACCTGCCTTTGGTCCCAGCACTCAGGAAGCAGAGGTAGGCACAGGTCTCTGAGTTTCAGATCTATCGGTCAGAGCTAGCCTCCACCAGGCTCAGAGGCTGTGGGCCATTGACACCCCCAGCTCTCCACCTGCCTCCCCTGTGAGCTGGGCAGTGACAAAACCCAGCCGGTTCTGGAAAGAATGTCAAAGCAATTCACGTGGAGAGAGGGGTCAGTGTGGCCCTGGCATTGGAAGGCTACGGAGTAATTTCTCTCCTCCTCCTCTGTCTCTTCCTCCATCTCCTCTTCTTCTCCTCCTCCTCCTCTTCTTTTCCTTTCTCTCTCCTCCTTTTTGTCTTCTCTTCTTCCTTTTCTCCCCCCCCCCATTTCTCTCTCCGTCTCTCTCTTTCTTTCTGGCTTTTTCAAGATAGGCTTTCTCCATATAGCGCCAACTGTCCTGGAACTTGCTCTGTAGGCCTGGTTGACTTTGAACTCAGAGATCCATCTGTCTCTGCTTCCCAGTGCTGAGATTAAAGGCGTGCGCCACCACCACCACCGCTTTCTGTCCTCTTCCTAAAGTTTGTGCTTGTGAAGGTTATCAGTGGTCCAGCTGGGATTTGAACTTGCATGTCTCCCATGCACTGCTTCCTGCTGCCTACCTTCCAGAGGTTGGCCAGACGGCAGGTGCATCTTTTCAGTTGTGTGTGTCCCTCCACATCCTGTCTTCTCTCCCAGGGGTGGAACATGAGGGGTAACCGAGCCCATTGTCTTCCCTGGACCCTCATCTTTCGTCTGGACCCTGATTAAACAGGGCACAGAGAGCTGGCCCTGGGCCAGCTCTCTTCTAACCTGCCTCATGGCGTAGGAGGATGGGACAGATTGGAGTACAGTTGTAGTGGCCATGCTCTCTAATTTCATTTTCTGTGTCTGGAATAATCGGGCCTCTTGAACTCATTATGTTAATTTAAATTCAAGTAACAAGAGGCCTGGCCTGTGGCCCTGAGCTGTGGTCCGGAGCTGTGCCCTAAGCAAAGCCTGGAGCTCAGTGTCTCCCTTTAAGCTTGAGATGAGTCAGTACCCTGCTGGAACTAAATCGTTGCTGACTCTAACTTTGACCCCCAACCTGAAACCTAAGGAAACCTGCTCAACACCTTCACTTCCAATTAGCCAATCATGTGGGTATCCTGGGGTCCTGTGGAGAAGGCTAATCCAGGAGCTTGCCATACAATATCCTCTTCCTTGAATTAGTGCTTTCTATGTCATGTGTGTGGTCTCACTATGTAGCGCTGGCTGGCTTCAAACTCAACGTGTAGCTAGAAATGACCTAGAACTGTCATACCCCCTGAGCTCTGGGACCGGAAGTGCAGGTGGAGGCTACAGAACAATTTACGGGAGTCCAGTCCTTTCACCGCGTGGGTCCCAGAGACCAAACTGAACCTGACATCGTCAGACTTCACAGCAAGGACTTTACCCACTGACTCCCGCTTTGGAATTTTTGAGGGTCTCCGTATGGAACCCAGGATGGCCTAGAACTCATGGTTTTCTGCCTCAGCCTCCGCAGGGGTGAGATTAAGCACGCATGCTCCTATTTCCGCCCTCCTCACTGCTCCCACATCCTGCGTGTGCTTTGAGTTCCCTCTGAGCTGCTCCATTCAAGAGGTCTTCTCAACCGTGCGCTAAATCATGGATCCATCTTCTCGCTCCCCGTTATCTCGGTAAGTGGACCTGAACTTGCTTTGTAACCTTAGCCAAGGCTTGCCCCGTCTCTGGTCCCATCAGACTCACCATTTCTGTCCAATATCTAAAACACTTTCTTCTTGAGGGCGAGTGGGAGCAAAGCCAATGTCGAGCCAATCTTGGAGTCTCTGGTGCTCACCTGTGGCAGGCGCTCAGCAGGTGCTCCCTGAACTCCAACAGCCTGGGGCTCTGGATTTAAAGCAAATGGGCCAGAGGCACCTGGTGTGTGTGGAGCCCGTTGAGGAGGGGAAAGAGGCTAACATTGATTTTTCACTAGACTCTGACTAAATTCTCATTCATTCCATAGATTCAAAATTTCCCGTGCCCACCCCCACCCCTGCTTCTTTTCTACACCCACTGGATGGGTTGAGGGCTCTTCAAGCCTCTGCCTCAGCAGTGGCTGTGTAGCCTGTGATTGCCTGCCAGCCCAGCCCGGAGCACTTTCTTCTCCCTCTCTCCTCTCTGCTTTCCATCTTGCAAGCAAAGACGTTTTATTTTTAAAAATGATCCATTGGCTCTGTCTATGCACATGAGCCTGTGCAGTACCATATGTGTGCGTGTGTGTGTACATATATGTATGTATATGTACATGTATGTGTGTGTGTGTGCATGCCTAAGGTCGTGCACCGAGGTCAGAAAAGTTTATTACAAGTCCTGCTCTATCACTTCCAGCCTTGTTCCTTTGAGATGGGGTCTCTCAGTGAACCCAGAGTTAGGAGGGCAGCCAACAAGCCCTAGGGATCCTTCTGTCTCCACCCTCTGCAATGCTGAGGCTCGTGGGGTGTGTGATGCTGTGTTTGATATGTGTGCTGCGGTCTGAATTCAAGCCATCATGCTTACAGGGCAAACCTTCTCAGCCCCTGAGTCATATGCCCAGTCTCACTCACTGACTTTGAAGAAAGGGAGAAAGAAAGAAAGAAAGAAAGAGAGAGAGAGAGAGAGAGAGAGAGAGAGAGACGGGAAGAAAGATTTATTTATTTTTATTTTACTTTTTATTTTACATGTATGAGTGCTTTGCCTGTATCTATGTTTGGGCACCACACACATGCATTACCAGCAGAGGTCACTGAATCCCCTAGAACTGGAGTTACAGACAGTTGTGAGCACCGTGTGGGTGCTGGGAATTGAACCCAGGTCCTCTGGAAGAGCAGTCAGCTGCTGAGCCAGCTCCTTGGCCCCTTTTCTACCTTTTTCTTTTTCTTTTTTTAAGAGTTCTAGGGCTCAAACCCTGATCCTTGTGTTTGCAAATGTTCCTTCACTGTCTCTGCCCAAACTGTAGCCTTCACTGTCTACAGCCTGCAGATGATGGGGGTGTACCCAGCAGTTTAGCAGGGAAGCTGCCCTCTTAGGCTGGCTAGAAGTTCCTATTTTTTTCTTTCCTGGCTGGGAAAACGGGACAAGGAGTTCCTTCAGAGAGACCTGAATTTGCTGTGTTGCTTTACCCAGGACATCCCTCCCCACCCCTCCACCCCCTCCCACCCCAGTCTCTGGGCCTCTGGACTCACGGCTTCTGCCCACCATCAGCTTATGACTGGGTATTCTAGACAGCGGGCTATGTGGAGGGGACGCTGGGATGTTGCCACCCCACACATGTCCCGTGAGACGGTGCTGGGCTCTGCCTGCCTATCTGTTCCAAGAATAGCTTTGGCTAATGAAGGGAGGGCTAGGGTCAGGCTGGAGTGGGGTGCGGGTCCCATTCTCCCGTGAGCAGGCCCAGTCCTAAGCTCATCAGCTAAGCTGGTAATTACGTGTGTGAGCTTTGTTCACGCACAAAGGGGTTCTCAGAGAACTTCCGAGAGGCGCCGCTTCCTGCCTGATTTGATTTTTTTTTTCAGAACCGGAGTGTGAAAGTCAAGCTGAACCTGCCTAATTGTGTCTGCAAAGGCAATTCAGAGAGGCTGCTCTTGGAAGGGAATCAGGACAATTAGCTCTGGGCTGTACAGAGCAGGGACGAGAGCTCACCATGGAGAATGTCAGCCTGTCCCTGGGGGAAGCAAAGGGCAGCACCGAGCGAGAGTGAAGAGGGGGGCATCTCCTCCGGGGACTGGATTAGCACCCACATCTGCACCGAGGGCACTATGCCAGGTGTGGGTGGTAGGGACACAGACTTGGGAGCTAAGGCTTGTCAGGAGGAGAGCTTAGCCCAGCCAGAGTGGGCTACCAGTGTGGTCTTGGGCCATTAACACACCCCTGGAGCCTCAGTTTCCCTGAATCTCCCAAATGAGCAACACACACACACACACACACACACACCAGATGGAGCAGATTCATTCCAAGCAGCGGCAGGCACAAGGCCATGGCAGATGGTGCCAGGAAAGCCTGCCGCGAACAATCCATAGCCAGCTGTAAACCTGGCCTCACAGTGCCCAGTGGCCTGGCTGCGCAAGCCAACTGTTCTTCTCCCTGCTTCCCCCATCTTGCGTCGATGGTGTGTGTGTGTGTGTGTGTGTGTGTGTGTGTGTGTGTGTGTGTGTGTGTTTCTAGTTTCTGTGACTCTTGATGCCTCTTCTTAGCTCCGTACCCATGGGGAGGTAAGTCCAAAGCCTCTGAACCAACTTCCTTCCTTGATTCATTCAGCATCCCATCTGGCACCAGTAGGTGGCGCATGTTGGTACTTCCAGCGCACCAGGAACTTAGGTCTACAAGTTCACCCCTCACTCATCAAAGTACCTGCTTGTGTGTATGTGTTTTGTTTTATTGTGTGTGTGAATATGAGCACACACGAGCCATGGCATCGTATATGTAGATCAGAGGGCAACCTCTCAGATATTGATCTTCACCTTCTACCTTGAAACAGTCTCATTTTTGTAATGTCTTGTTTTCTGTTGCATGTGCCAGGGAGGCTGCTCCCTTTCTCCTTGTAGGAACACTGGAATTACAGACTCACTACTATAGCCAGCTTTCCTGTGGGGTCTGGAGGCTCGAACTCGGGTCCTCACGCTTACCCAGCACGCTCTTTTACCCTCTGAGTCATCTTCCCAGCCTCGTGTGTCTATTCTAGACTTACTTACGTGTGTGTGTGTTTTGCCTGTATGTGTGTCTGTGCACCAGGTGTTTTCCCAGTTCCCACGGTGGCCAGAAGGGATCTCAATCCCCTAGAACTGGAGGTACAGATAGTTGCAAACTGCTGTGTGGGTGCTGGGAATCCCACCCCAGACCTCTGGAAGAGCAGCTAGTGATCTTAACCACTGAACTCAGCCGGGCAGTGGTGGTGCACACCTTTAATCCCAGCACTCGGGAGGCAGAGGCAGGCAGATCTCTGTGAGTTCGAGGCCAGCCTGGTCTACAAGAGTTAGTTCCAGGAAGGCTCCAAAAGCTACAGAGAAACCCTGTCTAGAAAAACCAAAGGAACAACAACAACAACAAACAAACAAAAAACCCACTGAACCATCTCTCCAGCCCACTGTGTGTCTATTGTAGATAGAAGTTTCTAGAGAGAGAATGACAATCTGCTTTAAATGGAGACCAGAGTATACAGAACTGGGTTTATTCATTTTATTTTTATTTTTTAAATTGTTTCTTTCGTTTTTTTTTTTTTGAGATTATACTATGACTAGGAGAAACAATCTTCCCCAGGGAAGAGCACACCGTTAGGCTATCCAATACCAAATGTTCAGCCCTGCAAATGTACATATGAACAACATTGTCGAGACTGAGAAGGTTGCACCTATGTGTATTTTATTCATCTTAAAGGGAGGTGGCTCACTCTGTTAGAACAAGCCTTTGGAGAAGGGCACTCATGTCTGAGACACGGGGTGCGACAATCTCTTTGATCCTCAGTCCAGGTTAGTAGTAGAGACATTGACTCGGACACTTCTTGACTGTGTTTTGGGAGTTCCACTCTATTTATCTCGAGGACTGGGGAAAGGCCTGGTATTTGGCACACACTCAGTGAGTTTTGATATGGCCACCACTGGTCCTGTCACCATTGTTACATTTTGATGGCTCCAGGCTCCCTCTGTAAAACCCAGATGAGCTGGCATGTGACATGTGTGGCTGGGATAAGAACATCAGGGCTCCTGTCAGTCCGCCAGCGCCCCAGCAACGAGCCAGGCTGCTGCTTTTCAGATGGGTCTAGGTTAGAGTCACATTAGTGAAATAGCTGGAGCTTTCGTTTGTTAGGGTCTCATGTAGTCCAGGCTCCCCTCAAATTCGCTGTTCAACCATACTTACCCTTACATTTATGGTCCTGCGTCCTAAGTCTCCAGTGCATGGGTAATGGTGGTGCGCCACCATGCCCGCTTTCTGCAGTGCTGGCAATTAAATTAAAGTCTTCGTGCGTGCCAGGCAAACGCTACAATGGACTCATCCCCCCAAACCCACAGTTAAGTAGTTTATTTTTTGAGTATTTTAATTTATTTTTTTGAGAATGTTGCTGGCTGGTGTTATGTCCACTTGACACAAGCTAGAGTCCTCTGAGAGGAGGGAGCCTCAATTGAGAAAATGCCTCTAAGAGATCCAGCGAGGGCATTTTCTTTTTCTTTTTTTCTTGTTAAAGAGTTATTTGTTTATTATGTATACAGTATCTGCCTACCTGCATGCCTGCAGGCCAGAAGAGCGCACTATATATCATAGATGGTTGTGAGCCACCACATGGTTGCTGGGAATTGATCTCAGGACCTCTGGAAGAGCAGGTAAGACATTTTCTTAATGACTGATTGTGAGTGGTGCCATCTCTGGGTTGGTGGTCCTGTTTTCTATAAGAAAACAGGCTGAAGCCAGGTGGTGGTGGTGCACACCTTTAATCCCAGCATTCAGGAGGCAGGTGGAACTCTTTGAGTCCAAGGCTAGCCTGGCCCACAGAGCAAGTTCCATGACAGTCAAGTCTATGCAAAGAAACCTTAACTCAAAAACAAACAAAAAAAATAAAGAAAAGAAAGAAAAGAAAAAATAAAACAAAAGAAAAAGAAAGAAAAGCAGGCCAAGCAAGCCAGTAAGCAGCTGCCCTTTATGGCCTCTGAATCAGCTCCTGCCTCCAGATTCCTCCCCTGCTTGAGTTTCTGGCCTCACTGCTTTTGATGGTGAATGGTTAAATGGAACCGTGAGTGAAATAAACCCCTCCCTCCCCAAGTTGCTTTTGGTCACTGTGTTTCATCACAGTTATAGTGATCCTAACTAAGACAAGTGTGTAACAGTCCTAGCTGTCCTGGAACTAGCTCTTGTAGACCAGGCTGGCCTCGAACTCACAGAGATCCACCCGCTTCTGCCTCCCGAGTGCTGGGATTAAAGGCGTGCACCACCACTGCCCGGCTCCAACTTGCTTTCTTAATATAGCCCAGGATCAGTTGCCTAGGGGTGGGATGGGGGCTTCTACATCAACCATTAAATTGCCCAGCAGACTTGCCCACAGGTCAGTCTAATGGAGACAGTTCCTCAAATTAGGTTGTCTCTTTCCAGGTGATTCTAGTTTGTTTCAAAATCACTCTCACACACACACCACATAACCATTTCTGCATCTGAGGAGACAGAACTCCAGGGAGCCCCTCTCCCCCAAGTAGAAGCCCCCAGTCCCACCCTTGTCAGCCGCTCGTGTGTCTAGCTGTCTACTGGGGTGAAAGCCAAGGTTCAACTTTTTCAGCCAGGCCCACAGGAACGGGCTGTCACTCATCACCAATGGCAACAGGGAGGAAGCCGCCTTCTCTATGTGCTTTATGGTGGAATCTCACGGCTCCCCAAACAGGCTGCAAGTTCTATCCATGTGGGGCCAGTCCCTGTCTATTTCCCTAACTACCTTCACCTCAGCATTCACAGAGCTGTAACGCTCCATCAAAGACTTCCTCTGTTATGAAATTCTCTCACTGAACCCTGTGTGGCGAAATTCCATAATGTATCAAAGTGGGAGAGGGTTCCACATGGGGGCTTCTGTAGACTTGGACTTGTGACCAGTTGCTCACTAGACTTGATGGCTTTTTTTTTGGGGGGGGGACAAATTAAAGTGATCGAGGGTGGGTATTTTTGAGGGGCCGTATTTAACTCAAGGCCAGCTGTCTCTTCGGCTCCGCGCAGTTATTCAGGCTCAGCACAGAGAGAGTCAGCAACCTGAAACCGAGGCAACATGATGAATCGTTCTGAAGGGCCTGTGTCCACAGGTGTTCAGCATTGCGGCCAGTGTGATCCTCTGCTGGGTGGACTGGGGTCCTGACCGGTGAATGGCGCTGGAGCAACGGGGGACAACCAGAGAGACCGGACGTTGCCTCCAAACCCTCAAGAGAAGTTCTGGAAAGCAAAGGTGAGCCTGGTACACCGACTAAGCTCTGGGACTTGAAAGTAGTGTCGCCTCCTGTGTCCTGTGAGCCCACTGTGTGCTGGGACTTGGTGCAGCTTCTCGGGCCGTCTTTTTGTGCAATGGGGCAAGAGGGGACGCTGCTTTGGACCTCAGGGAAACTCTTACTGGAAACCCACTCAGAGGGAGGCTCAGGGAGAATTTGGGGCAGGCTGAGCAACCTAGGGTAAGGTGGGGGAGGGGTTCTCAGTCACAGCCGGTGACAACTTGCTGGGTCCTCAAAGAGGCCGGGCAAGGTTCTTTTGCCCTGAGTGTGGCAGGAGTGGCTGGGGCAGACAGAGCTCTCTGCGACCGCAGCCTCCTCCACCCCCACCCCCCTCGCTGCCCACCTTCAAAAGCTCATAGTTCCGTCTTAATGCCTTTTCAATAAAGCCTTGGAGACAACAAGCCGCATTTCCTGAGCCGAGCTGAACGATTATTTTACACTTCATCTAATTGATTAAAATGACTCTTTTGAATTAACTGGGCTTTCCAGAGCTGAGCAGGAGAGTAAAAGCCAGAGACCAAGCTGGCTGCCGGCCTGGGCAGTGGCTTTTGCGAGGGGTGACCCCTCTGGACCCTGCTGTGTACAACGCTGCTCCCTACCTCCCACCTCCCGTGTCCAGACTCTTCAAACTCAGGCAAGGCATCTACCTGCCCGCCTAGTCAGCACTGGTGCCTCCTGCAAAAGCTAAGGGCATCTCTGTGGAGTCTTGCTCCTTAGAAATGGCGGACCAGGGATGATAAAACTGCTGACCACTCTGTGCACAATCAAGCCTGTTGGCATGCATCTGCCATACAGTTGCCTTGAATCTCACACACCACAGAGGACAATTGCCGAGACTCCATTCGAAAGTACAGATGTTGAGGCTTGTCAGTGGCATATCCAGAAGGTGACCAAGCTGTTGATAAGAAGCCAATGTCCTGTTCATCCTCACACTCCTGCCCTGTCATGGGACAGTTCTATGCTGTCACTTATCCCCTGACCCTGAGACTCACAGCATCATTGGAATAGGGTTTCACGACTCCACATAGGAGACCTGGTCCAGAACGACACCTGATTCAGCAGGTCTCATCAGCTTGCTGGTAACACCACGAGACGCCTTATACCATCATGTGACACCTGTCAAGAGATCTGTCACAATGTGCTTGATGGCATATGCCTGTGATCCCAGCATTTGGGGGATGGAAGCAGACAGAAAAAGGGCAAGGACAATTTCAGTTATATAGCAAGTTCTAGGCCAGCCTGGGCTACATAATCCCCCAAAAAGAGATCTGTTGCGAGCAAGAAGGTAGGTAACATAATCAGTGTAACGAAAGTTTATATATATGTATATATATACATACATACATACATAAAATCTTTAATATATGTAAAATATTTTATATATTATGGATACAGTGTTCCGCTTGCATGCATGTCTGCTTGCATGCCAGAAGATGACACCAGATCCCATTATAGAGCCACCATGTGGTTGCTGGGAATGGAGCTCTGGAAGAGCAGCCAGTGCTCTTAACTTCTAAGCCATCTCTCCAGCCTCAAAAGTTATGTTTTATCATGCTGAGGGTCATCACACAAAGTTCACATTCTAAGTTCCTAAGTCTGGTCCTAAGCCTGTCTCCTAGGCTGCTCACCTGTGTGATGTATCTCAGCTGAACGTTAGGACCCTGGGGGAGACGCTCCAGCCACAGGGCAGGTCAAAGTGGGGTCTCTCCAGATGTGCAGAGCAGAGCATTGCTCTTGGTCTCTGCTGATAGACTGTCCAGTGGACGTCGTGGGGTCTAGGACCGTGTCTGACTAAGTGATGTTGCACCTGATTATCAGGTGTAGCCTTGGGTGTAGTGGGGGGGGGGGTGTCCCAATTAAGTCATTTTTGCACATCTAAGAAGCCTTTTTTACTATGCTCATTACAACATCTGTCCCAGTCTTTCTGGAGACAGGTTCCACATACCTCCTCTTCTGCCTCCCCAGGCCACCGCTACAGTAAGTCTCGGGACTTGCATGTCTGCATCACTGCCATCATCGTTGTCATCTTCGGCTCCTCCTCCTCTGAGACAAGGTTTCCCTAGTAGCCCTGGCTGGTCTAGGATTTGCTATGTACACCAGGCTGGCCTTAGCGTGCAGAGATCTGCCCGCTTCTGCTTCCCGAGCACAGAGCTACAGCGTCATCTTGCCTGAGGTTTCCCTGGGCCAGGCCCTACCATCAGTGGGTAGTAGGACTGAACAATTAATGAATGAGGGAAAGGGGGGAAGAGTCAACCCTAGGAAGCAGGTCATAGCTTCAGTGGAGCATGCAAGAGGTTGAATAGTCTGTGCGGTCTTGCCTCCAAGGTCTATCTTGCCCTGATCTCAGCTCAAGCTGTGAACCTGTTTGTGAGCCTGCAGGCTATGGTGGACTGATTGATAGCCACCTCCACCAAGCCCTTGATCATGGCTGCCTGGAGGTTTCCATACTAGAAAGCATGAGGAATAGAGCTAGAAGACAGGCAGCTTGCTATCTGGTGCATTTGTCAATGTGGGGATGAGGTGGACCCGTGCCGTCTTCACCATCCTGCAAACTGAGTGCTCGCTCACAATCCCTGGCCAGGTGCTCAGGGTAGTGAAGACCGCTTTGCTTTGATGCACCATCCCTGCACCAGGTGGTGGCATTGGGGCCCGTGTCACCAGCCTGGCTGGCCATGTCTCAGGCTGTGGTTTCCTCCCGGTGAATATTTATGACCCGCCTCTCCCCATTCTCCAAATTGAAGCTGATGGTGGCTCCTCTGATTTCCTTCCCACACAAGGCCAGGCGGCTGGCTGCCTCAGAGCATTTAATAACCCCTCAGGCCAAATGTCTGCTTGCCCCAAGGGAGTTGTCTCTAGGGCTCGCTGGCAGACAGCTCTCATAGCAACCCTGCAGAGAGGAAGAACTTTTCCTCTTCCCTCTCAGTTCAGTTGGGTGGTGGTGGTGGGGGGGGGGGCGGCTGCAAATCTGACTGTGAGCAGACTGAAGGACGGGAGAAACCAAGGTGTGTTTATATGCTAACAGAGAGGCTCGGCGAAGAACTAGAGATGGGTTTATTTGTGTAACTTAGGAAAGGGCCTCTATGCGAAGAACAAATGAACAGCCTTTTAGAGGAAAAATAACAGAAGATAAGACATTGGGGACCGTCCTGCTGACCAACCCCCACCCACTCACCCATTCAAGATCCCCACCCCAGCTCTTTCTCACTTCTTTCATTTCAGACTCTATTTATATCTGGGTGGCCCAGAAGCTTTCTTAAGAACCATGGAAGTCAGGCATGGTGGCTCCTACCTGTTAGCCCAGCTGTTGAGAGGTGAAGGCAAGAGGATTACCATGAGTTTGAGGTCAGCCTGGGCAATCTAGTGAGTTCTAGGCCAGCCTGGGATGTGGAGTAAGTTCTTGCCTTGAAGCCGTATCATAACAAAATAGTTCTGTAGAATAACTCCAGTTTGGTCACACACTGGAAGCTCCATGTCTGATTAGCCGGCTTTACCTGAGAGGGTCCTCTTCCTCCGTGTCCCCAGAGGATGTCTGATCTCACCTGTCTGTCTTCAGGAAGAGTCCTGTTAAGTCATTTTAGCCAGAACCCACCAACCCTGATGTTTCTCTTAGTAACATTCCCTGGTTGCTGCCATTGTCTTCTTGGCTATACATTCCCTCTTTTCTATTTGTCTCTGTGTGTGCGCCCGCATACGTGTGTGTCTGCATTTGTGGGTATGTGTGGGTACCCTTGGAGGTCAGAAGGGGATGTCAGTCCCTGTGGGGCGGGAATCATAAGTGTTGCTGAGCCACATCCTACATGGGTCCTGGGAACTGAACTCAGATCCTCTGTGATCCTTCTTAGCTCTTATTCCCTGAGCCATCTCTCTAGTACCTCTTTTCTGAGTTTTAAGATTTATTTATTTATTATTATTGTCTTTTGTTTATTTGTTTGTTTTGAGATAGGATTTCTCTGTGTAGCCCTGGCTGTCCTGAAACTTGCTCTGTCGACCAGGCTGGCCTCAGACTCAGAGATCTGCCTGCCTCTGCCTCCAGAGTGCTGCTGGGATTAAAGGCATGCGCCACCACTGGCCACTGTAAGATTTATTAGCAACAACAGCAAGAGGGATGTTGGCACTAACTCTGGGACTGACCCAAGTTAGTCCCAACCCCAAGTCTCCAACTTCCTCTACAAGCTGACCGTGGCCACCACTGTTCTTCCTTATAGTCCATGTCTCCTTTCTCTCCTCTTTTCCCATCGTCCGTCAGTCATTTTCGCCTCTTGTCTGTCCATCCTTCCACCCAGCCTCTCCTTAGTACCCAAACACACAGCTTTGCCACTACAAGCACTCAGCAAAGGCCCCGTTTTATCTGCTATTTGATCAACAGCCCTCTTCCAGATGTTGGCTGCTTGTGTCTCTTGTTACATTCCTAGTATCATTTGAGGGTGCTCCTGACACAGCAGGAAGCAGAAATGCACTGTAGAGGGTGGAGCCCAGAACTGATCTGGAGAAGGAATGTCCCCAGGGATCTGCAGTGGCAGCTCTAGAGGAGCCAAGGTGTTCCAGGTGCCCCTTGACATCAGGGAGTGACAGAGAAAGCCCCTCCCCAAGCTGCCCACTGTGACTGGTGGAGTCAGCAGTGAGAGTTCCAAGTTCCCAGGGCTGGTCAGAGCTGCTGGACGGTTTTGTCATTTGGGCCAGAACTTGGATGACAGGCATTGACAGGGTGTTTAGGACCCGAGGGACTTCCACCCTCCAGACAGCCGCAACTGCTGCATCCTGCTTCTAGCTGACGAAATCCAGAGTGGGACTGGGGATCTCCGCAAGCTTGGCAGTGATCCACCATAAGGACATCCAGGAATTCAGGGACCTGGAGGGGACCCAGGGAGGGGACTTGGTGCTGCTGTAACACCAGCAAGTTTCAGAGGAGTAACAGGGTCCACTTTCAGTTTCTTCTGCTGGTGGCAGCGGGGGTGGGGATGGGGTGGGGAGTGGGGGATGGGTAGGATGAGGGTGGTGTTGCCAGTCTCTAACCTTTCCTAGACTTTCCATTACCGTCAACAGACTGAAAATCAGAAATAGTCTTATGCGACCTGCTACTGGCTCCTGTTCAGACTCCTGGCTTGAGGGCTCAGAACCCAGCTTCACAGACTGGAGCCCTACCTGACGCCTGTCCCAGGTGGCAAACCATCCTGCCCAACCTTGGATCTGGGTCTGGGACTCTAGCCTCTGGTTTCGCCAGTTAGGGGTACTCAGAAGACCTCAAGTCCCGTAGCGGGGACTCTTAGGCTCTCCCCTGATACTTGTTACCTTCAAGGATGGCCCAGCTGCTGTCTTCCCAATTAAAGAGTTCCATTTCCTCCTTGCCTGGAACCTGGGATTTGTTTCCGAGACTGAGCAGGTGGCTGGAGACACGGGATATAAACAGATCATGATTTGGGAATTGACTTGCTTATTATGAAAATAAAAGTTCCTCCTCCCGAGAAAGGACCGCTTGGCCAGGTTGCTGAGTAATCCTTGTGTTAGCTTCAATCTTGCCTTGTGAAAATCTGTGGCCCTTAGACCCCTGGGACCAGAGGGAGCCTTGTGAGTCACTGGATCTTTTTTTGCGGGGGGGCGGGTAAATCAGGTGTAGTCATCCATGCTTGTCAGGAGGAGAGAGAGAGAGAGAGCACTGATGAACGGAGAATGGTGCCAAGGAGACATCTGGGCAGCTGATCAGCTTAGCCACCCTTGGTTACTGCAGTCATCTGGTCTGTGATGGGTCAGACAGGCCCTGCTGGAAGGCGGCTGCTTCTCAATCTGCCCGGCCTGCCTCTCACACTTACCAGGGACAGTAGGGAGGCTCCGTGGGGACAGAGATCTTTGAAAAGCTCACAGGACAGATGCCTGGTTAGAAACCAGGTGCTGAAAGGAACCATATCTGTTTCTAAAGCAGGAGTAAGCAAAGAGGTGGCCTTCACAAACAGAGCCCCAGGGGAACTGGGGGGAGGGGGGACGTGACATACTCATACAGAGCCTCATTATAGTGACACAGGTCCTGGATGCAGCATGGCTGCCCGAAGGCAGGACCTGGAGAGGATCATGAGGCAGAAGTTTGCAGCCTCGTTTGGCCTCCCCACTGGTGAGAAGTCGTGTCTGTCCCAGAACTGTAGAAGGATGCTATGAGGTCCTGCCCAACAGCTCCATGCTAATAGTCATAGGGCTGCCAGAAAGGTTGTGGGGAGGGGAGAGCAGGGCATGGCATCCATGCAGAATAAGGAGCTATGGCTCTATGCGTGCTGGCAGCTGGTTCAACCCAGCACTTCTCACAGGACTGCCATGCTTCTGCCTTTGCTCATAAAGAGGGTCTGTCAAGTACGAGAAGTAGAGGCTGGACAAGGTGTTGTGGCTCATTCTCTCTTCCTCTTCCCCTCCCTCTTTCTCTCTTCCTCCCTCCCTCCATCTATCCCTCCCTCCCTCCATCCCTCCACCCCTCCCTCCACCCATCCCTTCATCCCTCCCTCCCTCCCTTCCTCCCTCCCTCCCTCCCTCCAACCCTCCCTCCCTCCATCTCCATCCATCCCTCCCTCCACCTCTCCCTCCCTCCCTCCCTCCATCTCCATCCATCCCTCCCTCCATCTCCATCCATCCTTCCCTCCATCTATCCTTCCCTCCATCCCTCCTTTCAGTGCCAGGGTTGGAACTCAGGGACCTGCATGCTAAGCAAGCCCCTGGTCACTGAGCCATATAGCAACACAGCCATTCTCTCTTAGTGTGACCAGTGAAACGAAAGATGCATTGAATGAAGTAAAGGGGAGACTGGGTGAGCAACAGAAGTCTGGGTCAGGTTAATCCAGATGTCTGAGATGCCAGAGGAACCCAACCTCCATCCCTGTCCCTGGAAGAGTTAATCTCAAACAACACTCAGTGTCAGAGGCAAGTGCTGGGGTAAAGAAACTCCAACCCCTTGCAGCGTTTAAGGATGAGAAAGGAAGGACAGGGCGCTCTGAGGGTGTCCTCACACCACCAGGATCTGGGAAATTCCAGAGAAGGTGACCATTTCAGTGGATGCCAGGGGTTTGGTGTGGAAAGTCTGTAGACAGACTCAGAGCTAGGGCTGTTTGGGGTCATGCTACTCACTCTGGCAGAGCCCAAGGAAGAGAGGAAGGAAGTGTGGTTGCTTTGAAGTTTGCACATTCAGCATGAGTGTGCTGAGGGGAATGTGTGTAACAGGATCTGGGAGTAGGAACCAGACAGCTGGGGGTGGATAAACCCCATTGCTGACTTGCTGTGAGCCTTTGGATGAGGCCATAACCTTTCTAGGTTCTGAGTTAGGGGAGATGATGCCCATCCCCCTGGAGAGAGCCTAGGGGTGGGTCATAGGAGCCAGTGGATGAGAGGGGTAGGCACTGGGTGGCCATTGGTTCACGCTCACCTTACCCCCATTGGTGGTACTTCCACCAGACCTGGTTCTGGGAAACCAGGTGGGGGTGGCTCTCTCCTGCCCTATTGAGGTGCCCTCTCTTTGCTGGCACCGATTTATGGGTGACCAGTCCCACAGAGAGCCTGACGAAGACAGCCCTGCCCTTTGTTTTTAGTTCAATTTGGTGAGCAAAATGCTCCTGGGGCCAATAGATTTCCTTAGTAATGAAATTGTCAAAGGAATTGAGTTTCGCCTTTCCAGCTTCAGGACAGCCTGTGCCCTTTCCCTAGTCCCAGGGTGATATCAGCAAATGTTTGTCTCTTGGTCGTTTCTGCACCCACAATTCCCTCTTCCTCCTAGAACATAATTCTCATGAGGGAAGGTCATGGTGGCTGAAGGTTTGCAGAATGAAATGTGAGATCTTCAACATCCAGGAAAGCCAGTGCTCTACCATGAGGGTAGGGGTGGGGGGGTCTCAGGTTCATGTGGTGGGGACTGGTGACTGCACTGATCACACACCAACGCCTGCAGACGAGAGGAGTTTGGGAAACACCCATTTAGGGGAAGACAGGCTCACCCTGCTTCCTGCTCCTCCTCAATGTTACCTCTAACACCACTTTGTCTCTCTCGGTGTTCAGCATATGAACTCTGGTCGGGTTCCGAGTATGTCTCCACCTAGACAGGTGCCTTGAACTCTGGGCTCATTTTTCTTATCTATAAAATGGGGGAGCCCTGCCTCTGGCTCAGGGGATGGAGACAGAACCGTGGACAGCGTCGGATCCACTGTAGGCACACTAGAGGGGTCTCTTTTCCCCTCTTATTCTCATCACATCCCCTTACACCCCTCCCCCATTTCATTATTTCGTCTTCTAGGTTTCCTTTCTGTCTTATCCACATGCCCTGCACGCATAACAGTGGCTATCTCCACTATTCTTGCTTCTGAATGCCTGGCTTGAAGGTCCACAAAGTATGAAGGACTGTGCCCCTTCCCCATGGAATTCTCACAGACCTGGCTCCCGTGCGTCTTTTGAAGCTTTACTTGTCCCTCTATCTGCAGAGTGCCAGCCAATGTGACACTCTGCCAGCCAGAACTCCCTACAGCTTTAGTGTGACACCCAGAATTTTTTCTCCAGTGTGAACTCCTCAATTAATCTCTTTGTGAGTTAATTCCCAGTTAATCAAAGATATAGGGCAGGGCCCTGATTGGATTGGATTAGGGACTTTACTTAATGAGAAACTTGAACTGTCTCACTGCCAAACAAGGACGCAGAAAGGAAGCCATTTGCAAACCAGGAGGAGATCTCAGCAGGCTAGGAGTTCTGGTTCCTCCTGTAGTGTCCCCATGGGCCATGTATGTGAAAGCTTGGTCACCGGGAGCAGCACTATTTGAAAGGATCATAAGGATTAGGCGGTGTGGAGAAGGTGTGTCACTGGGGACTGACTCAAAGGTCCACTCCAGACCTAGTTCTCTCTGCTTACAGATCAAGATGCAGCTCTCATCTATGTCCCCAGTGCCCTGTCTGCCTGTGTGCTGGCATCCTCCCATCTCAACGACAAGGGACTAGCCCTCTGAAACCGCTTACCAATGGAGAGGTTTAGTTGTAGGTCATGTAGTCTCTTCAGGAGGAACAAAAGTTTAAGGCCACTGTGGGCTAAGTAAGATCCTGTTAAACAAACCAAAACAATATGTCTATTGAATTTTTTTCCTCAATTTTTTGTTCTGTCTGGGTTTGGGCCACCTTGCTTAATATTATGCATGCTGAATCCAAACACTTTCTTGTAAATTTCATTCTTCTTTAGTGCTGAATGATATTCCTGCGTAAAATGTACCACATTTTCTTTATCCATCCATCTGTTGATAGACATCTAGGTTGGCTCCGTTTCCTTCCTGTAACGAACAGAGCAGCAGTGAGCGTGGGGTGAAATCTCTCTGTAGAGGGTGGCATTCTCTGGGCGTGTGTCCAGGGGTAAAATAGCTGGGTCACGTGGTCGTTCTACTTTTACCATTCTGAGGAATCTCCAAACTGATTTCCACAAGGGCTACATTAATTTGCATTTCACCAGAAGCAAATAAAGGTTCTTCTCTTTCCACATCCCCTCCAATGTTTGTTGTAGGATTCTTGATCGTAGCTGTTTTGACAGTGGTAAGGTGGTATCTCAAAGCAATTTTAGTGTGCATTTCCCTGATGACTCGGGATGTTGAACATGAAATAAATACAGTCATTGGTCATTTTAGTTGCTTCTCTTGAAAACCATCTGTTCAATTCAGTCGGCTGTGTGTTGATTGACAGTTTTATTTCCTCGGTATTTAATTCTTTAGTGCTTTGTAAATTTTGGACATTAGCTCCCTGTCTGCAGCCTCGCTGCTAAAGAGTTCTTCCTGCCCTGAAGGCTATTTATTTTATGGATAATTACCTTTGCCATGCAGAAACTTTAATTTCATGTTGTTCCATCATGGATGCTGGGTCTGGTGCCTGTGCTGTGATGTCCTGTCGGGAAAGTTCTTATGCAAACTGCGTAAATGGGTCTAGTATAATACTTAAAATGGAGACTGAGAAAGGGTATTGTCTTTCTGTTTTGTTTTATTTTTTGTTTTTTTGCGACAGGGTTTCTCTGTGCAGCCCTAGCTGTCCTGGAACTTGCTTTGTAGACCACGCTGGCCTTGGACTCACAGAGATCCACCTGCCTTTGTCTCATGAATGCTGGGATTAAAGGTGTGTGCCACCATCACCTGCCTTGCATTCATGTTCTGATGGCCACTTATTTCTCTAGGGAATACATGTGGGGTAGAATTACTGGGTCATGGGTGGTCAATTGTTCATCTTAATACCCATATGGTATAGGTTTTGAGGTCTTTTTTTCCCCCTGGGGCTCGAGTTTGAACCTATGCCTTGAAGTGTGCTGTAAAAACTTTACTGATGAACTACATCCCTAACCCCTGCACTTTGAGGCCTCAAAATAGCATCGTTCCTAGTATATGTAAAGATTTGTGGTCTACCCTTTACGTTGAACATTAAAATCAGAGGAGGAAGCAAGCTAAGCACCAGTGTTCACCTCTCTCTGCCACCAACTGTGGACACCATGTGACTAACCATCTCCTGCCCCTGATGCCATACCATCCTCACCTCCAAACCATGAGCCAACATACAGCCTTCCTCCCTTAAGTTGCTGCTTGTCAGGCATTTGGGGACAGCAAGGGCACAGGTAACTAATGTAATCCTTTAGTTATTCCAAGAAAGTACTATCAAGGGTTTGCAGCCATTAACTTGGGTTGGAGTTTGCAGTCAGTATAGTTCTCTACCGTGTGCTGTGGTCCTTCTGGAACTCATATACTGGGTCCTTACACTTAGTGGTAGGAAGGAATTGAGAGTGGACCTTTAGGAAGTGCTGTGCCTGTGAGGGCGGAGCCTCATGTATTAGATTAGTCCTCTTATGGGAAAGGCTGAAAGAGTGGACACAGCCACAAGGTGCTAGCCACACAGCAGAGAACTGTATCTCAGAGATAGTAAACCAGCGATGTCTTGGTTTTGGGCTCCCTAACCCCACCAAACTGAGCAATACATTCTGCTGCTTACGAATTACAGTCTCGGGTAATTGGCTACCGATGCTGGATTGTACTAGGACACAGCAGGTCATGCTTGGTTTCTGCTCCAGTACGTGGTGTTCTAGAATGTGGACCTGATGAGGTTTGTTTGGAGCTTGAGAGGACATCTGCCTGCCTCCAGCTTTTATTTATCGCCATACCGTTGCTGTGAATATCTGAACCAAGTTCATGTCACCCTAAGCCCACTCTAGAACACAGCGTCTGAGTTCTGTGATGTTCATCTCGCTCCTGTTTGAGCAGGGCCCACTATTAACATCTTCCTTACTCTGTGACATTGAGGCCTTTCCAGTTATGGCTCCTCTGTCCCGCATTTTCAGAAGTTGTGTTTATTTCTTACTTATGTATCGCCTTTGCGTGTTTATGTGGAAGCCGTGCGTGTCACAGCACACAGGTGGAGAAGACACTGTGAGAGTCTGCTCTTTCCTTCTACTGTGCGGCTCACAGGTGGTTGAATTCAGGTGGCCGAATTCAGGTGACCATAATTCAAGTGGCCGAATTCAGGTGACCATGCTCGGTGGCAAACACCCTTACCGACTGAGCCATCCTGCTAGCCCTTTGCATCTTATTTTTGAGGATTATCATTTCCATTATTCTAGTCCAGGTCTAGTGCCCCTTCTTGGGGGGCAGCCCTCCACCTGGAACACCTCCCTGCTATGAGGTTCAGGCCTCAGGCTGGCCAAGGATACAACCAGCTTGATCCCTTATCTCCAGGCTTTTAGCTGAAGCCCGCAGTCCGGCACCCATCTTGACGTTCTGTGTGCTCTGTGTGTGAGAAAACAGAATCCGTGTCCCTGTTCATGAGCAGGGGGGAGCTTCCTTCTTCTGGGAGAGGTCCACTGGGTCTGACGAAAGCATGCTCACTGGCACCCATCAGAAAGGAAAATAACAGGGCTGGAGAGATGGCTCAGAGGTTAAGAATACTGCTCTTCCAGAGGTCCTGAGTTCAATTCCCAGCAACCACATGGTGGATCACAACCATCTGTAATGAGATCTGGTGCCCTATTCTGATGTGTGGGCATACATGGAGGCTGAATACTGTGTACATAATAAAAAAAATAAATCTTTTAAAAAAAGAAAGGAAAATAACATGTCAGAGAACCTAGTAATGACTAGGATTAAGCTGGTCACTGTGTTCCTAACACTTCGGGAAGAAACTGGGAAGCAAACGGTTAAAAAGAGATGCCAACCTTCCCATCATTCATCCTTTCTGTATAATACATGAAGCTGAGGCCCCAGTCATGCCCATTCATGTTTTCAATGAGGGCCTCAAATGTCACTTGCTGAAAGGACTTGAACCTCTCTTGGGAGGCCCTTCCTCATACCTCTCTGTGCTTAATGGGGAGGTCCTGGGCTTCATTCCTCATGCTGGACCCTCAGCCTGGATGGCCCTCCTTTTTCTCCTAAACCCTAGCCTGGAAATGTCCTGAGTGCCACCAGCCAGGGTAGGAAGTGACCCTCCCTCCAGCCGTGTTGGCATGCTTTGGGGTTCGGATGGACCATTTATAGCCAGAGCCACAGCGCAATAGGAATCACAGTTCAGGAAGCTGCTGCTCATGCCACACGCTGAACTCCATCTTCTTATTCAGCTCTCACCGTGGCTGAGACCAGAGCCTCAGCATTCAAGGTTACTGTGAGGAGTCGGGCTTTGAGCACCGGTCGGCTCCCCAAGACGGGAAGAGGGAGGCTGGGGGATGGTGGTCATCTGATCTTCTTGACCATTCTCACCAGAAATGGATTAGTTTGCTCAATTTTTTTTTTCTTCAGAAACCAATGTAGGTTGTTTCTTAGTACAGAGTCTGTGTGAGTGTTGCCCGTGTGTATGGATGCCCACGGGGGCCAGAATTTGAATCAGATCCCCTGCAGCTGGAGTTCAAGGCAGCTACGAGTGCTGGAATCTCAGCGGGGATGCTCTGGAGGAGCAGGGGGTCCTCTTATCCACCCAGTCATCTGGCTGGTTCAACTTGTGTGCCTTTAAAAGCAGGACATTGGCATGGATTTGCCACAGCGACCATAGAAGAGAGTCTCTGTGTCTTTCACCACAGGAAGGATGGAAGAGGCTGAATGTCTGAACAGCAGATCTGCAAGGATCCCTGGCTGTTATGCAACCGTAAGATGGAAGGAATATAGTTCTGGAGACTTCATCCAGTCCTTCCCAAGTCATCCTGGTAGGGCTAGGTGTATCTCAGTGGTAGAGCGCTTGCCTAGCATGCACGAAGCCCTGGGATCCATCCCCAGCATCATAAAACCCCAAATAAAACACGCTATGTCACCATGATTGCATTCCCATGAGCAAGGACACGCCCATGGCCTCATACAAGAAAAGCTTGTGGACAGTCACGGGTGTCTGTCCAAGACATTCACTTGGAATACAACCCATGGAAGGCACAGCCTGCTCTCCACAGCCCTTCTTGTGCTGTGTCTGGGTCCTCAACGGCATGTGCTGGCAGCTTCTCAGGACAGAGAGACCGAGGAGGCATCTGACCTCTTTGGGACGTCTGGCAGCCGCAGTATTAAAAATGGTACTCTGGCAAGAAGGCTACGGTGGGTCAGTAAGGGTAGAATCCCTGAGGCTGGATGCAAAGCATCTGCAGGCCGCCCCTCCAACACCTCACAGGCCTCTGGCGGCTGTGAGAGTTCGCTCCTCAGACTGGTTTCTGGTGGCCCTTTCTGCTCAGGAACACAAATGTGCTGAGTAGACTCCCGGGTCATAAACAACTTGGTCCCTTCCCAAAGCTGGATTGTCCTATACTGCTTGGCTAGCTCCCTCCCTCCTGGTAATCTCCAAATAACAGCTCGTATAGCCCACCTCCCAGGAGGAAGAGAACCAGGGTGGTGAGCCACGCTGTTCTGGTGTTGGTCTTGAATATCTGTCGTCATCCCGGGCAAAGCGGGAACATTGGTCACTCCGCCCAGGACAGTTGCCTGGCATGCTGAATAGAGAGAAGCCAGGATGACAGAAGCGGCTGTTTTGGTGGCTTCCCACGGCCCGTTCATCTCTGTGGCTTCCTGCAGCCAAGGGGACCACGGACAGCTTAAAGCCAGAATGACACCCTACTTCAGAAATAGCAGCTGTTCCTGGGAGAAAGCTAGTTCCTGTGGTCATACCCTTCTATTTCTTGTACACGTGGGGAAACTGAGTCAGAAAAGGAACCTTGCTTGGTTGGCACTTGCCTTTCAACTGTGGCCGTTAGAATAGGGTTTGTGACTCTAGCCTGGAGAAGATGGTTTCAGACCCATTTCCTCGCTGGGTTGTAGCTTCATGGAAGGGATCTGTGTGCCCGGCGCTGAGGTGCCTGCATGCCCAGCGCTGAGGTGTCTAAAGCCAATTTGTCAACAGTCATCAGATTTACTGGTTTCCTTGATATATTTACACAATTTAAATTTCGTAGCAAATCCTGTAAGATGTGGTGGATTTGGGAGACTTAGGGGATATTCTGTTTGACTAATGCTTGATTTTTCCTTTTAACAAATGCTTCGGATTCATTCCATCTAGATGCCAGGACTTGAGGAGCCAGGCCGCTGGTTGCTGACTCCAGGACTAGGCTGGGGTGGGGGAGGCTGTGAGCGAGGGCATCAGTCTTTGTCCAAGGAAGGCTGTGAGCCAAAGCCTTCCGAAATATTGATGATGGACTTTTAAGAAACTTTCTATACTGGAAAATTCCACACGTTTGCAGAGAGAATAGGTAACGAGCCGGTATCTTATCGATCCCAACCCCCACTTTTCCTCTACTCCCCCTTTTCTTTGAGGTAATTTCAGCCACAGCGTTTCCCACATAGAGATGACTGACTATATTGTCAGCCCCTGAATAGGTTCCTCAAGACACCCCTAAATAGATGGAGTATGAGGACTCATTACAAAGACACTGCTTCATGTCTGGGGTCTCTCACCCCTGGCATTCTAGTCTCTGTTCTCTCCCCGCTTAGCCCCGCCCTCTTTGTCCTTCCCAGGTTCTCCTCTGACCTCTACTCTGACCCGCAGTCTCTTCTTCTGGGGGGGCCAGCAGCCCAGTTGTACTGAACTGACCCTTGTCCCTGTCCTTTCCTACTTGGTGGTCCTTATTCTTTGAGTCGGTTTCTTTTACCCGAAGCAGTGGACAGTTAAAGGAGACTCGAGAGTATTACTCTGAGGCTGAACAGAAAAAAATTAGTCTAAACTAGGCAGAAATGTATTTTAAAAATCTGTTATGAATCCTTGTATATTCTAAGTTGGCTGAACTGGCCTTCTGATGTAGTGATGTCCAAGTGTCACTTCCCTGGATGAGCCACTTCCCTCCCACAACTTCAATTCCCTTCTCTAAGAGGAAGTAAGGCTGAACCATCACAGCCATTCTTGAACTGTGTGTGCATGTGCTCACATGTGTACATGTGTGCATGCATGAGGAGTCCGGGAACAACCTTGGGTATTGTTCCTTGGGCGTCACCCAGTTTATTTTATTAGATGAACTGAACTTATTTTATGGGTATGGGTGTATCCTCTGCACGCATGTGCCCCATGCGTGTCCAGTGCTCATAGAGGTTAGAGGAAGGTTTCAGGTCCGCTGTATCTATGTTAGGGTTTCTAGTGCTGTGAAGAGGCACCATGACCACGGCAACTCTTATAAAGGAAACCGTTTAACTGGGGCTGGCTTACAGTTCAGAGGTTTAGTCCATTGTCATCGTGATGGGAAGCATGGCGGCACGAGGCAGACATGGTGCTGGAGAGGGAGCTGAGCGGTCTACATCTGGATCTGCAGGCAGCAGGAAGAGAGAAGTGAGTTGCTTGGCCTAACTGGAACTTCTGAAACTTCAAAAGCCACCCACTTCCTCCAACAAGGCCACACCTACTCCAGCAAGGCCGCTAGGAGCTGTTATCACTCAAACTGCCCCACCCTAGAACTGGAGGTTCAGATGGTTGGGAGCCATCACGGGGGTGCTGAGAACCAAACCCAGGTCCTCTATAGCCAGTGCTCATAGCCACTGAGCCATCTCTATAGCCCCCCCCCCCCACACCTTGTTTTCTTATGGCGTGGAGTCTCTTCATTGGCCTGGAACATGACAGACAGGCGAGGCTGGCTGGTCAGCGCGCACTAGAGATGCCTTTGTCTCTGCCCGACTGGCCTTGAAGTGACAAGTCCTTTCTGCTGTGCCTGGCTCCCTAAAAAACGGGTTCTGGGGTTGAAACTTTGGTCCTCATGATTGCCTCTCAGGTACTTCACCCACAGAACCATCTCCCACCACAAAAGCCCAGTGAACCCCACTAGGGGTTTGCTAAATCCTAACAGTTAAAAGCAGAGCCCAGACAGCCCTCAAGAGTGAGCGTGAGACCAGATTGTTAGGCCCACCGCCTATCCTCTAGGCCTCAGTTATACATCTGAAAATGAGTCTAATGGTAGGTTAGGGGGTGGTCTAGAATGTTCCTGGGACTGAATGTTTCCGGGGGCCTGGCACATGTAGTAACTACTCAGGGGAGAGCAACTTCATAATCCTTACTGTGCCGTGTCTAGAGCAGGGCAGACAGGCCATTCCCTGGGTATTGGTCATGATCTCATGGATATCTGGAGACAGATATCTCTCTACAAACGCCCAGGGACTTGGAGACATTGGATCCTGTATTCTATGTTATTGGTCCCAGAGAGTCAGAGTCTAAACCACCCGGGGCCAAGCAAAGAGCGTCTGGTGCCTGGATTCTGCGTAGGGATGTGTTTGATAGGAGCATTGTGCTAGATTTCAGGGTTCCTGTCAAACTCTTTGCCCACTTCGGATCCCTCCTGTCTCACATAGCATTTTCCTTAGGAATTACTGTCACCGAATCCTCCCAGAATGGTGAGCCCAGACCTGGCAAAACCAGCTCCCACTGTCTGCCATGCCAGGGGTGCAGAGCCCCCTCCCTTCCCACCACAAACCTCCCCACACCCCATGCTGATGTTAACTATAATTATGGACAACTGCAGTTTGGTTGCTATGGAAACGTGCATGGTGGCTTGGTTGCCATTTTTCATCCTAAGACTCCTGTTTCAACAAGCCTCGAGGAGGGTCCAAAGGGTGGGCAGGGAGGAGGCTGCAGAATCCCACAACCCACAAAGTCCCAGTTGCAGGAGAAAGTCCCTGATGCCTTAGATTTTGTAACCCTCTCTCCGTTGGAGCAATGGTGGGGGCCAGATGGGCACACATGGCCACTTCTGTGTGTCCAAGTCACAACTGCAGGGACACCTGATAAAGGAAAGGCAGGGGCTTTGGCTCCATGGGGATCTGTGTGATGCTTGCTGTGCACAGGGTTTCCTCCTGGACTTCCCAGGGGCAGCCACGCCACAGGGGTAGGACAGATGTCAGTCCCCTCCTTGCTACCCCAGTGCCCTGCATTTAGAGGAGGGGCATTACTGAGGGGAGCAACTGCTTCCTGCTCTGACTCGGATCATTTGACCACAGAGACCTCTGATGTAGTACAAGTTTTCAGTGTGGGTTCCAGAAACATCCATGACACTGGGGCCTCCTGAACAATGAAAATTCTCCAGCCCCACACTGAACTCATCGAATCAGAGCTTCCAGTGCTGGCACCCAGCCAAGTGTGTCTGGGGCCTCAGCACTCAAGATCCATGGCCAGCATGCCCTGTGCCTGCCTCCCGGGGAACGACACTCACTGCTTTCACGCTCAGCCTCCGCGGCACCCTCTCTTCCTAGTGTTCTGTGACACCTGTGGGAGCCTGAGCTGGTTCCAGGTTGTAGCTGTCACAGCTCACAGTGGGCTGGCCTGGTGGTCCTGCCTGCTGCTAGAACTGAGTCACTGTGACATCTTCTCCGCCCAGTCTGCCATAGCAGCAAGTTCAGCCTGAGCCCATATCCGTTCCAGGGTCTCTAGGGACGAACACTCAGTTTCTAGCAAGCCCTCTTCTTGGCCCACAGCTGGCCCCACCTGTCACTATGTCCCAATACGGCCTTTTCTCTCCATTTCTCCCTTTTCCTCTGAGGATGGCAAGCTTGTGTCATGGGGACTCACTCCTTTAACTTCGTCTACTTTCAGACTGTGGTGAGGGTTGGTGCCTTAGTATGCAAACCGGAGGAAACATAATTCAATCCTCGGCCCACAATCCTAGGCCCCCCTTCACAATGTTGTCTGGTGTGAAGGACTTACTCAACCCCACAATGATCTCTGGAGAGTCCATCTTCAAAACTCAAGGCAGGTCTGTTAAGTAAGCACTGTGTCTCAAGATCCCCACCTCAACCCCGAGTCCTGATTCCCAAACACACGTGTTCCTGCTCTGAACAGCCCAGCTGGTCCAGCATCTATCAGGAAAAGAGTGGCCTCTCGGGGGAGGGCCTTCCCTCTTCCAGAGAGGGCCTTCTCACCTCCTGGAAAGTGCTCAGGAGGTCACCCCTCCCCATTCATGGCCAGTGGCTCTGCTCCCCAAGGGGTGTCAGACGATTGATTGCCTGATTGCCCAGACTGAAAAGGTTGGCCGGAAAACAGTCAGAGGAAAGAGGACAGAAGGAGTTGTCTTGTTTGAGGGAAGTGTGACTCATGAGGCTTAAATGAGAGCAATTTGGAGACAGGAAAACAAAGGTAAAAATGTCAGTCTGGGCAGAAAGGGATAATGGCCACATGAATTGCTGATATTTCAGGACTCGGGCATTGGCTCAGCCTGGAATGGTCCTGCAGGCCCCAGCAGACTGATCGGTGTTTGGTATGTGCCTGGGCTGATGTGAGTCTTCATATAACTCCTGCTGCACCACCGCTGAGACATCCATGTGAGGAGAACACGGCTTGCTCAGCAACTCTGGGCAGGCCGAGTTTTCCTGATTTCCTAATGTTCCTAAAACATGGGTCATGGGCCACGGCAACTGCGGATGGTTTAGGGTAGTGTTTTCACCCTTCCTAATGCTGCAGTCCTCAGGTTGTTGTGACCCCCTCCCCATAAAATTATTTTCATGGCTACTTCATGACTGTAATTTTGCTATATTATAAATTGCTGTGTACATATCTGATACTCAGGGTATCTGATGTGCTGCCCCTGTGAAAGGGTGAGAATCCAGGGCTTCCTGCAGGCAGGACTTGCCCAGAGTTAGCTGACAGGGAGCATTTGAGAAGGGCATGTTCGCTTTCTTTTAGAGGATCTTCAAGTGATGCTGATGCAATAGTGATAGTCAGGATAGCAACGGTGAAGGTGATGTGATGGTGACAGTGGTGATGGTCACGGTGATGATGGCAGTGATGGCAGCAATGATGATGGTGGTAGTGGTGGTGATGGTGGTGATGATGGTGGTGATGATGATGATGGTGGTGATGATGATGGTGGTGATGATGATGGTAGTGGTGGTAGTGATGGTAGTGACGGTGATGGTGGTGATGATAATGGTGATGATGGTGGTGGTGGTGGTGGTGGTGGTGATGATGGTGGTGATGGTGATGGTGGTGGTGGTGGTGATGGTGATGGTGGTGGTGGTGGTGGTGATGGTGATGGTGGTGGTGGTGGTGGTGATGATGGTGGTGATGGTGATGATGGTGGTGATGGTGATGATGGTGGTGATGGTAATGGTGATGGTAATGGTGATGGTGGTGATGGGGGTGGTAGTGATGGTGGTGGTCATGGTGATGACAAGAGTGGTTTCAGTGAATAATGACAACAGTGACACCAGCCACTGTGTACATTTCTTGTTCTCTGTGGGTCTGTATCTTACCTGTTCTTGTCTGAGTTCCACTGTAGTCAACCTTATCCAAGACCAAAAAGACCATTTTGTACCCTCGTGGGGTTGGGGTAGGAGGAGCAATTCCAGTCATGACTTTTTCCTACAGTGAAAAGACCCCTGGGATTTTCCAGAGCACACGTGACCAGGACCAGTGACCCTGACCTTGCTCTCTAAGCCCCTTCAAAGCTACAGTCACAAACAACTCAGGCAGTAAAACAGGTTCCCATCAATCAGTTCAGAGGCTGCCCACACTGGAACACCTACTGTGCCCGTCGTGTCTACAGAACGGACTCTCGACAGAGCAATCAGTCTGTCATGGGCTGGGTAGTCTGGGCTAAAGCCGAATGCTGGGATCTGCCTCTTATGATCTGTGACCTTGGCATGTTCCTTAACTTCTCTGAGCCTCGGATGCCACTATGGACAGTTAATAAGATCATGCCTATGAGAGCTTGCAGTGCCAAAATACGTCAATGCCCGTGGTTGTGAGGCTTAGTCTGTCCTGTGGTCAGGGAGAAGTCGCTAGTGGTGAGCTCAACCCAGAGCTGCACACACTTCCCTGGGAAGTGAGAGGGGTGCTGGTGACTGGGTGCATTGGTAGAGTCTGAGCTGGAGTCAAATGTGGTTGGTTGTTTGCTCGGAAGGAACAAGGAGACCTAAGGGCACAGCATCTTTGAAGGAACTGGTTCCCATGTCTGGGTTCCTGTGTGGATTTGGGGGTATTTGGGTAGCCAGGGCTCAGCCTACCAGTGCTAATTGAGGTTCTAGTACCCAGGTCTGACAGCGCCTGCTTCATTTCCAGAGTCTGGTTATGCTATGGCTAGGGCTTGGCACTCTGGACAGAGGCAGGGGCAGTATGGGACATGCTTAGGGATGACTCTACAGCAGGATGGCAGAGAATGTCCTCCTAGGACTCTGTGGCCCTCGAGGAATTGGTGTACCTCCCGCTATGGGGCACCATCAAGGCTCTCCCTGCAGCTGGAGCTCACACATCCAAGTGGGAGCATGGGAACTCAGAAAGCTGCAGGCCAGTTCCCAGAAAGTGAAAGTTCCCAGAAGTCGCAGAGGAAGAAGTAGGAGCCAAGGCCAACTCTTGGTCTGGGCATTTGTCTTTTTCTATGGATAACCCAAGGATACGGATGTTCTGGCCCAAAGTGAGAGGGTAGTAGGGCGTCCTGGCTAGTTGTATGTCAATTGACACAAGCCAGAGTCACTGGAGAGGAGTGAGCCTCGATTGAGAAAATGCCTCCTCCGGGAGATTGGGCTGTAGGTCATTTTCTTAAGTAGTGATCGATGTGGGAGGGCCCAGCCCATTGTGGGTTCCCCGGCATCCTCCTTATCTCTACTGTTGCCTCCCTACCAGCCTTTTCTCCAGCCTTCGGCTCTCACCAGGCGCTGAGAAAACAGTCTTGAAGTGGTTAATGCTTTCCACCCAGCTAGCCTCCAGGTACATCCATGTCCCTCGTGATCACCTGAAGCCTGTTCACTGTCCAACATGGCCTCTGACAAGCCTAGGGAAGTCCTTTCCACGACTCACAGCCAAGAGGACTCTGCAGCCTCAAGAGTGTTGAAATGAAGTGACCTGAGTATCGGGGACCTCGGCTGAGTATTGGGGACCTCTGCCGAGTGTCGGGAACTCTGCTGAGTATTGGGGACCTCTGCTGAGTATCGAGGACCCCTGTTGAGTATCAGGGACTTTGCTGAGTATTGGGAATCCCTGCTGAGTATCGGGGACTCTGCTGAGTATCGGGGACTCTGGGCATGTGCAGGTCACAAACTTAACAAGGCTTCCCTTCCCGTTTCTCCCCAATCCAGAGTGCCCAGGATATGCCCTAACTGGGTATTCTGTCAGGGACAACAACCTGCCTGGTTTCAAGTCTTCTGGCAAAGCTACACTCCCTACATGTGGGACAGGCCAGGTCTAGCAAGAATGAGAGTTAAAATACAGCTCTCAGATCAAAATTGTCAAAAACAAAATGAAACAAAACAAACAAACAAATAAAAAAAAAAACGCTTATGCAGAAACTGCAAAGGAGACTCCATTTTCCCAGGTTCCAAAAGGCTGAAGGGGACAGGTGGTGGCCTTAGGCGTCTATTAGCATACCAAAGTGCACGCTGGCCTCTGGGCTCCCTCAGTATCACAAGCACTTGCTACAGATTTCACCATCTATGCAGGCCTCCTCCTCTGCCCCAAACTGCCCCAACTCATGAGATCTTCCCCCCACTCCCACCCCCTAGTTACTCATTCTCCTAAAAATCCCTACAGTTTGGGGCTGGAGAGATTGTTCAGTGGTTAGGAACACTGACTGCTCTTCAGAGGACCTGGATTCAATTTCCAGTACCCACATGGAAGCTCATAACTGTCGGTAATTTCAGTTCCAGGGGACCTGACACCCATGGCAAAACACCAATGGACATAAAATAAATTTACAAAAACCCTGATAATTTTGGCCTTGCTTTCTCTTTTGCCTCCTCATTCAGTCTTTCCCTCTCTTTTCTCCCCTTCTCTCTGCTCTCCCACAACACCTTCCCTCTCTGTATCTCTCTGCTTGGATTCTGCTTCTCTCATGGCCAGGTCCAGTCTGCTGGCCATGTTCTGTCTACTCCTTTCTCTCCCTGCTCTGGACTCTTCCCTTGGTTATCTATAATAAAAACCTTTCTCTTAGCCGTACCAAGGAGTGGTCATGTCCTCAGTTTGTACAGGGACAAGCTGGGTTAATTGTCCCAGGAAAGTGGGTACCGCTACTGAGGTTTCCAATATTTGGTCCTGGCATAGAGTGTGGAGCTCGGGAGGATTCAAAGGCATGCTCATAAATCCTGTGGCCCGCAGCCCATCTCAGTGCTTAACATAAAACATAAACATATTACAATCATTTCGGAAGTGGAGGAGCTTGAATAATTCCATCTCATCATCGTGCATTCCAGTCCTCTCATTTTATCTCACAGTTCCTCGTAGAGGAAACGGAAATGAATGGTGGCCAATAACTTCAGACAGTAGCCGAGGCAGCTCGGGCAGAGCAACAGTTGGTACACTGGAGGGAGGGCGCCATGGCCACCTTGGGGCTCAGACACCAGAACAGTCCCAAGGAGAGGCAATGAGGGAAGCCGGCAAATGGAAGGCTTCCCACTTTGCCTATCTGTAGTCAGGGAGCAGAGAGATGGATGCTGGTGCTCGGTCCACTTTCTTTTCTGTGTCCTTTTACTCTCTTAGCCCCAGCCCATGAGTTCTGTCCACATTCAGGGTCTCCCCTCCTCAGATAAACCCCAGGAGGTATCTTTATAGACAGTCCCAGACATATGTCTCCTAGGTGTTTCTATGAAGATTCATCTTTTTAAGGCCACTGCTTTCCAACTGAACAGGCAAACAGTCACTTCTAACCATAGCCCTGTGGGAATCCAGATGGCCCATCCTCTGGATAGGGGTGTGAACTTCTTTATCCCGCTTCACTGTTCGAAAGCTTTCTTAGGCATGCATGTCTTTTCACAACCAATGGAGTCCTCATGGCCAAGGGCTGGGGCTCTGCCCGCTCGCTGTCACTGTACCTTCGATTTTATATCCCAACAAAAGATAATGAAATAAAACTCTAATAGCATCTCCAAACATGAAATGCTTTGGTGTAAATCTAACAAAATATAGCAGAAAACTATAAAGTGCAGACGAGAGAAAGGGAAGACTTCCCAAGGAGATGGGGCTGTGCTCTCAGGTTGGAAGAGTTGGCATTTCTAAAGGCATTCTCTCCATTGATCTGCAGAGTCAACAGGACCCCCAACAATTCTGCTCCAGTTGGAGCCCCAGGGCAGATGGGAGGGGTCGGTGAAGATGCACAGAGCAATTCAGGAGGAACCTGGCGTGGACATGGACAACGTGGCTTTGCTAGAGCCAGGAGAACAGAAGGGGTTCTACACCGCAGAAAGGTGAAACTTACAAGTTAGCCGTGCAGAGTGGATGGAGCTGTGTCCAGGACAACACACCCTCTGAGATACCTTTCAGAAGATGAGGTCACCATGGGAAGACAATCAGGACACGAATAACAGCCATGGTTGGGGGGGGGGCAGAATGGAACCAGGGAAGGATGTTGTTAAGAACTCTGTTCTCAGAGGTGACAGGAAGTGGTGTCTACACTCATTTTTTATTTTCAAGACAAGGTCTCACTATGTAGCCCTGGCTGTCCTGGAACACCCTCTGTAGCCCAGGCTGGCCTAAACTCACAGAGATCCGCCTGCCTCTGCCTCCCTGAGTGCTGGGATTAAAGGTGTGCGCCACCAGCGCCTGGCTATTTTAAGTCATTTTCAATCTTCCATATTCTGTAATGAAAATTCCTGGTGTGGACAATCTCTTGAAGCTTGGTCTCTTACACTCTATCGCCTGATGCCAGACCCTGTAGAACTCTGAGCCTGTGTCCTCACCAGAGGCTCTATTAGTTTGGGAGGACAGGAGTCTTGGAGGAAGATGAGAACCCCCTCCTAACTGCGCAGCCAAGGCGCTGGTCCCTGTAGTCTCCTGCTTCCTGTCGTGGTCCTACTGGCTATTAGGAAGAGTTCTCTTTCCCCACCAGGAGCAGCTGTGTTGTGACAGGCACAGACTCAAGAGAGTGCAGAGGCCCAGCGTTAGCTCCAGTGTAACAAAGATTGAGTGAGAAGAAGCGGCTGGGAGAAACACCTAGACCCAGACCTCAGCCTCTGGTCAAGGGCTCCACTGGGGCCAGAAGAATACAGAAACAGCAAGATCTCACTCACTGTGTGGGCTCCTGTACCTCCAAGGGTGAACAGATCACAGCCTTGGTCCAGCCCAGGGCCGGATAGACAAAGACCACACACGGCGATGGGGCCATACAAGGTGATATGTAGAAACTGTGCTGCTAGGGGAAAGCCAGAGGAACAGGGAAGCCTGAAGGCAGACTGGAGTAAGAGATGCTGGGATCTCATTCAGAGAATGGGAGTCAAGGCTAAACCCCAAGACCAGGACAGCATGGCCTCTCTACCACACCCCTTAGTACACCTCGTCCTGCCCTCACTCTCAAGGGTACAATAACCATTTGCCTCTGAGAAGAGCCTCTGGATAGAGCTAAGGAATCAGTTTAACAGACCTAAGGGCTAAAGAACAGTTGGAGGTGAGGGTCTCAGATCCACTATGGCCTCTGGAGCTCAGTGTTTGTGACCTAGACTGTCGTCTCCTCTAGGCCAGCGAAGTCAGTCTTCACCTAACCCAGTCCACGTCGCAAGCTCACTAAACTTCTGATGCACAGGGTTTTACTTTCAAATGACTGTGACAATGAGCTTTCTTTAGGAATTTAGCACAATCTGGAATCACCTGGGAGGTCTCAATGAAGGAGTGAACACTTAGATTGACCTGTGAGCATGTCTGTGGGGGATTGTCTTGAAGTTTTGGTCATGATCCTTAGACTCATGGATAGCTCAATGGCTGAGCTATCTTTCTAGCCTTAGTTGCTCTAATTGATCTGGAAAAGCCCAGCCCACTGTGGGTGGCGTCATCCCGTAGGCAGGAAGTCATAAACAATATAAGAATGGAGAAGTTGAGCTGAGCGTAACCAAGCGAGCAAGTGAGCCTGCATACATTCGATTTTTTCCTCTGCTCTTGACTGTCCATGATACGACTAGCTGTTTGAAGTTCCAGCCTTGACTTCCCCACAATGATAGATAGTAACGTGGGATTACAAGCAACATAGCCTTTCCCCCTAAATTTCTTTTTGTCTGTATATTTTGTTATATAAACAGAAATGAAACCAGGACAGCAACAACATCCCTACCTCACAGGGCTGCAAAAGAAACCCCAGGAAATGCTCTGGAAGGGCAACTGATGAGTTCCCAGAGTGTCTGGGCTCTTTGTATTCCGGGGTGCAAGGTTGTAGTGAGAGGGACTCCCTGACCTGCCTCCTGCCAACCCCACCCATGCTTTGCTGTCCTTGAATTTGTCTGGTCACCCTATTATTGTTCCCACCACTGAGGACCGTCCTCACCAGCACTCGACAGCGGGAAGGGCGGAGGGAGTCTGAGGAGGCAAGGGTGGCATCAGACCGAGGCCACAGAGACGTGTCTAAGGTCAGGGTAACCCACTGGTGAGGACCACCTAGTTATAGTGACCACGAACCCGGCCGTCATCCTTGCAGTCTCTGGGTTTAGACTATGCCGCATTTGTGGTACTAAAGGCTGGCAAAGTCTAGTGTGTGAGAGCGTCGTGTGAGCGTCTAGCTCACGTATGGCACCTGCAGCAGCCTCCCCCTCTCACAGCACCCTACAGAGACATTCTGTGAGTTCTGCACTCACATGCTCCCAGATGCCAGGATCTCTCATCTGAGTGTACATTAAAGGGAGTATTGGTCATACTCTCCGCTCCCCGTCCCTTCCCTGACTCCAGCCTAGGAATCGGAGAGCCTCAGCAGACTTGGAAGGTGTGAGACTCCCACTTCTGCCACGTGGACTGAGGCCTTTCTTCAGAGACCCCACGTGCTGTCTGTCTCCAGGGCGCAGACCTGAACTTTGCTCAGTGACCTCACTGTGCTGTTATCAGTCATGATGCTAATGGCTCTTTTAATAAGTTCCTCATCAACACCATCTATTTCAGTATCCCGTCCTTCTTGACCCCCGACCTGAGAACTTCACAGTGTTAGCTCCCACATAGAGAGTGAGGGCTCCTGGTGGGTTCTGCCCCACATGACCCTACAGCCTTGGTCATACTTTGTGTGTGTGTGCGTGCACACATGGGTACATGTGTATATATACACACTGAGGGTAGAAGTCAATTTCAGGTGTTATTTTTCAGACACCATCTGCTTTATTATTATTATTATTATTGTGTGTTTATGTGTTTCTGTGTGTATGTATGTATGTGTGTATTCAGGAACATGTATGCCATGGCCATGCTATGTATATGAAGGTCAGAGGATAGCTTTTAGGAGTCAGTTTTCTTGTTCCACTGTGAGTTTATGGAATCCAATTCAGGTTGGAACACTTGCCTGGCAATCACTTTTACATGCCAAGTCACCTTGCCAGCCCTGTCTGCCTTTTTTTTCTTTTTTCCTTCCTTCCCTTCTTTCCCTCCATCCCTTTCTCCCTCCCTCCCTCCCTCCTTTCCTCCCTCCCTCCCTTCCTGTCTTCCTTTATTTCAAGACAGGATTTCTCTGTGTAACCTTGGTTCTACTAGAACTCACTATGTAGAAAAGACTGACTTGGAACTCATAGAAATCCACCTGCCTTTGCTTTCTGAGTGCTGGGATTAAAGGTATGCACCATCTCCAAACCACATTTGTTTGTTTGCTTGTTTGTTTTTTTTGAAACGGGTTTGTGTGTGTGTGTGTGTGTGTGTGTGTGTGTGTATGTGTGTAGCCTTGGTTGTCCTAGAACTAACTCTATAGACCAGGCTAGCCCTGAACTCACAGAGCTCCAACTGCCTCTGGTTCCTAAGTGCTGGAATTAAACGTGTGTGCCACCATGCCTGTCCTGTCTATTTATTTATTTTCTTTTCTATTTATTTATTTATTTTGAGACACAATCTTTTATTGGCTTGGAACTCAAATCTCAGAGATCTTCTTGTCTCTACTAGGATTACAAGTGTGTGTCACCAAGCTCAGCTTTTAAATGTAGGTCCTTGGGATTTGTGGTGATTTAAATGACTATGGCCCTGATAGGTTTATGTATTTTTGGTCTCCTGTGGGTGTACTGTCTGGGAAGGACTAGGAGGTGTGGCTTATTGGAGAAAGTGTTTCACTGGGGGAGGGGGGGTCTTTAAGGTTTCAAAAGATCAGGCCCTACCCAGTGTCTCTCTCTACCAGAAACCTGCAGATCAGGATGTAAATCTCTCAGCAGGGAACCTGCCTGCTTTCCACCATGACCATGGTCTAAACCCCTGAAACTGTGAGCCAGCCCCCAGCTAAATGTTTTTCTTTCGTAAGAGTTGTCTTAACCATGGTGTCTCCTCACAACAACAGAATAGTGACTAAGACAGACTTGAATTCTGGTCCTCATGCTATCCAAACAATCACGTGATCAACTGAGCTCTTGTCCCAGGCGTTTGGTCACACTTTCTGAAGGCCAGGGTTATGTGGAGCCCTTCGGCATGGATGATGAGGAAAAGAGCTCCTCAGGGGATGCCTGGCATCTGCTGGGGCCTGCTTCCAGACCTCTCTACTCTCCTGTATCCTTCACACATCTGCTTTGGGACAGGCTTAGAGTCTTTAACCACACACCCCAGGCAGTGGAACAGGCAGCCCCTCTCCCAGGGCCCATTTCCTGTCATGGGGCCTTCCTCTTGCCCACACATGTGCCCCATATGCCTTATGGGAACAGACGTAGCCTTGGGGGAGCCCACCCACAGGGTGGACCTGCCTTGCTGGCACACTCAGATCCAGGGAGTTCTTGTCACTTTGTGCTTGTGACTTGTGTGTTCTGACTGGGGAGAAATCTGGGTGGGCCCAAGGGATGGAGCTCACTAGAGCAGCTGACCTTGGCCATGAGACTGACCGGCGCTGTCTCTCCTGAGACATTTCCTAGTGTTGTAAGTCCCCCTCACTACCCAGAATCACCCAGACTTCCCACCACCTCTTCTCTTTGCTTCCCATGGGTGCTGGATGCAGAGGAGGAACATGGGGACTGCTCAGTCCACAGTTCTGTCGAAAGACCAGTGCTGGAGAAGTAATCACCTCAGCGGTGACAGACATGTTAGCCTTTCCACACCCCAGCAAATATCACCCATCCTTCGGGAGGGAGGGAGGACCGAGTGCCTCCCACACCTGCCTCTCTGTGTAGGAATAGCTCCGAAGAAGCCAGCCTTGCCCTCGATGGACACAGTTGTTAATTCATTCTCTCTAATACATTCTACTCTAATACATTCATTAGAGTGGATGTGTATATTAATGATTCCTCAGGGCAGACTGGCTCAGGGAAAGGGCCAGAGGCCAGCGTGTTTGTTTTCTTCTTCTTGGATTCTGCCTACCGGCTGTGTGACTGTATGCACGTGGCTTGGTCGCCTCACAGTTCTGCTCCCTCAGCGGTGACGTGAGGAATAGCAACAGTGTCCACCCAGCTTGTCGGTGAAGGCTAGATGGATCGACATGCATGAAGACCGTTCATGGAGTTCTCCACCTGCCAATGGGGCACTGGACCATTTGGGCCACTCAGGCTCTTTCTCCAGGGGATCTGAGTCCTGGCCTTGATTGATGATATAAAGGCTCTGACTGGTGGGTGAGCCTCCCTCTACTTTGTGTCCTTAAGATTTCATTGGTTTCTGCTGCCTGGAGCACCTGAACCCAGACCCAGCGGAGTCCGCTTGCTCTCCTCGGGGTCTCCTGAGCATCTTCAGATTTCCAGCACACAACTGCCCCCATTCCCCAGAAGGAGCAAGAGTGGGTTCTGATGTTTGCATACCCACCCTACCTATCCAGAAGTGCTGTGGTCTCCCATACAGAAGGTGGATACCTTTCACTGGGCCCAGAACCTTTGTGGTCTCCCATACAGAAGGTGGGCCCCTTTCACTGGGTCCTGACCTTCTCTGGTGACAGAGCCTCTGTAGAGACTGGCTAGGAATGGACATGCAGCCCAGGAAGGGACTTCTGTGAAATCAGGGTGGCTTCCTGGGGGAGGGGATGCCTGTAGCGTGAACTGTTTGGGAGCACTCTAGAGGAGGGAGGGGTGGCAGAAGACAATAAGCAGCCACTTCTTGTTCAGCAAACAACTTCTGGCTGTTTCAGCATCAACCATGTGGAGAAGGTGGGGTTTACTCTCTGAGGAGCAAGGCCATTAGGGACAAGATGCTAATGGATGGCTCCCCGTTGATTCTGCCCAGCTTTTGTGAACATGCTGGCAGTGGCTAATGGGTTGAATTACTCATTGCTGCACTCTTCCCAGATGTCCTGAGCAGATACAGTCTGCGGCTAGAAGCCAAACCCTTGGGGTCCTGTCCCTGTTCCAGGACTGGTGGCCTTGGAAACCTGCCCATGAGACCACATATGCCACCATGTGCCATTACACTAACAGGTATGGCCAAGACTATAGAGGTGCAGAACTCAGAGTAGAGTCTATGGTTCCTAGAGGAGCCAGAGGCACAGATCTTAGGGAACAGGATCACTAACTAGGCAAGGCAGGACATGGACAAGGCCAGACCCAGGGACTGGAAGTAGCAGAGCCCATAGACTTTATATTAAACCCCTCCCTGGGGCTTTACCATCTAGACCGCTCTTCTCACTGTGTCTATGTCACTGAATTTTGGCTCTTGTCCTAAATTCAGGTTGGGACCAGAGGTCAGAGGTCAGAGGTCAGGAGACCATGCATGAAAGATGCATGAAGCAGGGGCTGAGATCTGAGAAATTAGGACAGGCTTGTTGTTGATGAGGCGAGTCAAACAAAGGTAGTTGGTGTTCACGTGTGAGATGGAGTCATGTTGTTGACAGGCACACTGTCTCCACTAGCTGCCCTGGGAGCTTCCAGCTAATTCTTATCTCTCCATGTGCTGTCTCACCTTAGGAGTGCTGCAATTAAAGATGCAGGCTACTGCATCCTGTGTGGGCTCTGAGGATGTGCACCATCCCATCATTAGGTGGGTTTGGGAGAGGTCGGACTCAGGTCATCAGACTTTACAGGGTAAGCGCTTTTATACACGGAGCCATCTTCCCAGCCCCTCCTTCTCCCTTTGTCCCTCTGTCTGTGGAGTCCTGGGTTTTTGCTCTTCTAGTTCTAACTTCACAGGGAGTAAAGTGGGAAGAAACCAAGGAAAGGGACCAAGCCAACCTTTCACGTTTCAACTCCTTAACCCCTTGTTTGTAGATCGATGCATTTTGATTGTCTCAAAGACTTAAGCCAGGATTGCTGGATGCAAAACAGGTGTCTTAGTTAGGGTTGTTATTGCTGTGAAGAGACACCATGACCACAGCAAGCCTTACAAAGAAGAGCATTTAATTGGGACTGGCTTACAGTTTCAGAGGTCTAGTTCATTTTCATCATGGTAGAACATGGCAACATGCAGGCAGACACAAGGCTGGAGAAGAAGCTGAGAGTTCTACATCCATAGGGAGCAGGGGACTGTGTGCCACACTGGGCATAGCTTGACCATATAAGTCCTCAAAAAGCCTACCTCCTCAGTGACAAACTTCCTCCAACAAGGCCAAATCCCCTCCAATAAAGCCATGCCTCCTGATCGTGGCATTCCCTACGGCCAAGTATTCAAACACGTGAGTCTATGGGGGCCGTACCCATTCGAATCACGGTAAACAGCAGCAGCCAAGGAGTATTTCACAAAGATAAGCATGCATCTGACCTATGGCCCAGAAATTCTACTCTCAAATGTGAAGCAACAAGAAACAAAATGTGTCCCCACATAAAAAGACTCAAATAAGTGATTGGGGAGACGGCTCTGTGGGTAAAGTGCTTGCCTTGCAAGTGTGAGGACCTGAGATTGGTCCCCAGCACTTCTTTTTTTAAGTCAGGAGTGGATTTGTAATCTCCTTGCTCAGGCAAAGAGTAGATGGGCAGACAATGGGCAGACGTCTCCACACTGGCAATGGGAGGCCTGAGGGTGATAAGGAGGAATGAGTATCAGCCTGGAGTCTCATCTGTCTGGGAAAATGTCCTTCAAGGAGGAAGACGATACAAACACATTTTCAGGAAAGCCCAAGCGGAAAGTAGATCCTATGAAGAGGCGTTCACTCCAAGAAAAGTAACAAAAACAACAACAGCAAAACAAAACAGAAGTATGGGAAGAAGGAAAGCCCTGAGGTGAGGAGGAAGGGCTGTGCCAGGAGCTACCACACTTGGTGCCTGGCGTTTATGAAGACAGCGAAGACAGCCGAAATGAAGGAACGCGCCTCCAAGGCACTGCTCCTTCACAGCCAGTGTTCCCGCTATCCAGCCTTCCAGATCACCCTCAGATCTGCCTGCCCTGAGCCTCCTGGCTGCAGAATTGTGGCTGGGATCTGAGTTACATCTGCAGCCAGCCTCCCTGCATCCGCACAGCCCCAGAGCTGCTCCCTGAATGGAGCTCACGTGCTTTCTTCCAAGTGCCAATCTGACCCCCAGGAAATAGCATCCTGGTTGCTTTTGGTGGAAGAAACCAGCAATCTGTAACTAAAAACCTTAATCCACCTCCCTGCTCTCTCCACAGCTCCAGATTCTCTCAGCTCCGCACACAGGCCATCAGTCAGGGCCATATAAACGCTTGTCCATGCGGTTTTGACCACACCCATCCCTCACTTTCTTTGACTCTCTGCCTCGGGTTCATTTGGTACTTCCTCCAGGAAGTCTGCCTTGACTTTCCTGTCTGCTGTCTCCCATTGAACTCCCCTGTGCTACCACGGCTCCTGTGTCTCCTTCCCCGTGACAAATACTACCAGAGTGAAGCCACATTTAACCATCTACCGTCTGACTCCGCTGCTGGACTTTGCCATGTGTCTCTGGACGCGTCGGGAAGGCATGCCCAATCCTTTGAGACTGTCACTCCCGTTATACACAGTTCTAGGATATGCAGATTTGTTTCCTTTTTGAATTCCTGTGAGCTTTGGCTCTTGTGTGGATGCATCATGGCCAGCGTGAGAGGATCGAGCTGACCCAAAGGAATTGGGAGTCGGTGAAGGAAAAGAAAGGGGACCTGGCGGAGAGAAGAGGACTGGCTTGGATGACGACCTTTGTGGGAGGAGCAGGAAGCTGGTGGAAGCAGCTGAGGGCAGGTGATTGATCTGAGATTATGAGAACAGAGCCGAGGGCACCCCAGGAAGGGCCAGGAAGAAGCCATGCCATACAGCCAAACAGATTAAATGAAGAGTAGCCAAGGGCTGGAGAGATGGCTCAGTGGTTAAGAGCATTGTCTGCTCTTCCAAAGGTCCTGAGTTCAAATGCCAGCAACCACATGGTGGCTTACAACCACCTGTAATGAGGCCTGGTGCCCTCTTCTGGTCTGAAGTCATACATGTAGACAGAATATTGTATACATAATAAATAAATTAATATTTTTTTAAAAAGAGAGTAGCCGAGTCTTGCCCATTTCGGAAATGGGCATTCCTCTGTATCTCAGGGACTATAGCAAAATCCAGGATGTAGGAATTCATAATTCTAACTTTTAGAAAAGATTTTATTTTTAATTTGAGAGAGGGCTAGAGAGAGAGAGAGAGAGAGAGAGAGAGAGAGAGAGAGAGAGAGAGAGAGAACACACATGCACATCGGTAGACAGCTTTTGGGAATCAGCTCTCTCTCTCTTTCTCTCTCTCTCTCTCTCTCTCTTTCTCTCTCTCTCTCTCCCCCTCTCTCCCCTGCCCCCTCCCTCCCCACCCCATTATGTGGGTTCCAGGAATCAATTTCAGATCATAAAGCTTGGAGGCAGGTGTCTTTACCCACTGTGCCGTCTCATTGGTCCATCTCACTGCGTAACAAGCACTAAGACATCAAACATTGGGGGGAGATAGTAGAAACAAAACATACAGGCTTTCTGTATGTACGCATGCTGGAGACCTGACCCTGGGGTCAGGGTCTGACTGGGCAGGGGCGGCTGCCTGAAGCACCATTCTGCAATCCTTACCAGGTTTATAGATGGGTAAAGAGCTATTGACTCACATCTCTCTCGTGAGCCATTTCTCTATTTAATTTTGATGAACAAAAATATTTTTACAAGGATTTGCATGAGCTCACTGGCAACCTTTACCTCCCAGGCTGCAGAGTTACATCTGCAGTCTCCCATTGGAGGACCTACAGGTTCCCTTGGCCAGCTGCACCCTCCCTCATCTCCCCAGCCCACCCCGTCCCATCTCAGCACTCAGCACCATCCTCCCCTTGATGATGGTGTCCACTGCCCTCAATAGATGTCTAAACCCTGTGTCTTTCAACTCATTAACAGAGGCCTCCCCGGACCCACTGCCTTTGGCCAGGTGAGATTCCTCTGTCTTTTTCAGTCTGGTTACCTCAATGCTCTTGAGTCTTGTCTGCTCCAGCCCCCACCCCCTCAAACAGCAGAGAATAGATGTCCAAAGTTCAAGGCTATGACGTGACTTCCTTTTGACTTCAGTGTGCCCCATCGCTTTCCCTCCAACAGGCAGGCACTGTTGTTTAATCTACTCGACTTCTCCTTTTCCTCTGAGAATATATTTCTAGAATATTCTTCTGGGAAATATTCTCCTTTCGCAACTGTCTTGCTTGTATTAGTAATTTTAGCCTGTGCGTGCGTGCGTGTGTGTGCATGTGCGTGCATATGTGTGTGTGTTGGCTTCCAAATCTCCTTCCTATTAGGGAGTACCCTCCACCCCTCCACTCCCCCAGAGGTTCATGGTTTCCATAACCCTCTGCCCACAGCTTCCTGTACAGTCAGCCACGGGCTGCCATACAATCTGGGCTCAGTCATGTGTGTATATCTGCTGAGAGCTTATTCCCAGAGCTATGGAGGAGGCATCTCTGCAGGTGGGGATGTGGCTGACATCATCCCACGGATGAGGGAGCTGTGCAGGTCAAGTAAAAGCCGAGCCCACACGTCATCGCCATCCTGCTGCTTCAGAACCCATAGCAGCCCTTCATCTAACTCTTTCCTACAGCAAACACCGTCCCCCTACAGTAATAGAGGGACCATCCTGGTGCCACACGGTGCCCAGTAACCCCACCACACCGGGACTCTCCTGTGCACCTCTTCCTTCTTCTCCAGCAGACTTTATCTTCCTGCTGGCAGGATCTGGCCTTTGTTGCCTAGTACCTCTATCTGGTAGATATGTGGAGTTGGGAGGCTTTTGTTTCAGTCCCTCAAATCTTTGTTATTTTTTTTTTCTCCATGAGATTTCAAAGGTTTCAGGTAATTGCCTAACCAGGGTGAGTTGAAGAAGGACACAAATGCCAATGCAAAAGGACACCGTAAGGAATTTCAGGGCAACTCTGCGCAGAGCCCCATGGGTTGTTCTCGAAGCTACTGTTGGTGTGGGACAGATTTGTGTAAGAGAGCTCTCCGTATGTGTGAAGGGCCAACTCTTGGTCCCAATCTCCAATAGGTCTTTCACTAATCTCTACATCACCCTACCAAGCAGGCAGGACCCAGTTTTCAGAGGTTAAATTATGTCTGTGTCCCCTCAGGCAGCAATATAGGTGAAAGCACGAGACAGGATCTTCAGAAGGTAATGACATCCTAACACTAGAGGCCCCACAACACCAGCACTAATGTTCTAATAAGGATGGGGCGTGAGCATACAGAGGGGTGGGGGAGGGCTGTATGTAACTCTGAACAAGCCTCCCCCAAAACCAAGTCTGCTGCTGTCTTGACCTGGGTCCTCCAGTCTCAGAACTCCAAGGAATGAGTTTCTGTTATTTAGGCTGCCCAAGATTTTGCTCTAATCTCTCAGGCTGACTAAGACAGATGTCCACATTTAAATGTGAATTTTGATTCCCTACTTCATATCATAGATAGGAGCCAATTCCACATGGAGCCTAGATATAAATTTTCAGAGCAAAACAATAAAATTTCCGACAGAAACAGAAGAATATCTTCATGACCTTTGGGTTGGCAAATATCTCTTAGGACCCAAAAAGCATAAATCAGGAAAGGAACAATAGTAAATTGGCCTACATTAAAATTAATAATGTTTGTTCAACCAAAATCAACACTGGGAGTGAAGAGGCGAATCGCGGAGGGATAGAGGAATTGGCTGCCTCTCACTTGGCTGGAAATTTGAAAGAGGAGGTGGGGCTTGAGTAGACCCTTTGTAAGAGGACACTCAAAGGGAAATGTAAACATTTGTATCTGGTCACCAGAGTCGGGACTAAAGCCACAGTGGGGTCTCCTGGTGCAAGCTTGTCATCCCAGCTCCTTGGTCAACAGGAACAGAAAAATCTTAAGTTCAAGACCAGCCTGGGCTAGAGAATGAATTCACGTCTAGACTGATTTAGTGAGATCCTGACTCAAAATAAGAGGTAAAGAGGAGGGCTGGAGACAAAGCCAGGCAATAAAGTATTTGTGTGTGAGACCCTGACTCAATCCCGGAACCACGAAAGCCATGGAGGGTGGTGTCTACCTGTAATCCCAATGCTAGCACTAGAGGCCGAGGTAGGATGACCAAGAGTTCAAGGTGGCAGGGTAGTGGTGGCACAGTCTTTAACCCCAGTACTGAAGAGGCAGTACTCTGAGTTCAAGGCCAGCCTGGTCTATAGAACGAGTTCCAGGACATCTGGGACTACACAGAGAAGTCTTGTCTTGAAAATAATAATAACAATAATAATAATAATAATAAAAGAATTCAGGGCTAGTCTAAGTTACACAGGCAGACCTTGTCTCAGGAAACAAACAAGAAAATAAAAAGAAGAAAGAAATGAAAGCTTCAGTGAGATACAGCACACATCCAGACACACAAGAAATCAAAAGGACAACAGGGACAAGTGTCAAGAAGGGAACAGAATAGTCTACATTGCTGCAGCAAGAGGAATGCTGGGTGCCATTAGCTGAGGTATATACCTTTGATCTTATACCTTTGACCTAATGAGCCCTGATGGCCATTTTAGATGGAAACCGTTAACACTTTGGAAAGAGGAGACCCCTAGAAAGGGGCTCCAGCTGGTGTTTGCCAGAATCCCCGTTCTACTTCTCTGTCCTGGGAAGTGGTTTGTAAGAAGAGGGCTCTGGAGTGAATCTCCAATTTACCCTCTTGAAACAAAGGTACTGTACCTTGCAGTTTGCATTCCATTAAACGTTTTTGTGCCTTACACATGAAACCAAACTCCTGGTGACCCCAAGAGTTACAGAGTTGCCTGGTGCTACAACCATCAGTTGCAGAGATGCATGCTGACCCCATGACTAAGATGGTGACTGTCTTAGTTAGGGTTTCAATTCCTGTGAAAAGACATGTTGAAGTTTGATACCCAGGGCAGAAGACTGTCTAGCTGCTTGGGGCCTGAGGGCTAGTCTAGAAAGCCACCGACAGGTAGTGGCCTGCAACAGTCAGGCAGCTCTTTTTCCCTTCAGGGTAGGGTTACCTAGAGGAGGGGGAAACAACACAGCTCAGGGATTGCTACCTGTGAGCCTAACAACCTATGAGGATCTGTTTGTAAATGTGGGGACCCTGTCTATCTCTTCTCACCCTCTCTGCTCATGCCTTGACTCTTCCTGTCCTGAAAGTTGGGGCCATCTTACGGTCAGAGGTAGAATTCAGACTCAGGAGTCTCTCAGTTTCAGACCTGTCACCGGGTGGCCTACACCAGGGCACATTGCCTGTGACCTCATCTAAGAGTTACATGTCTCATTGTTGAGACTGAATTCCTGACCAAAGCAGCTTAGGCAGAGTTTATTTTGGATCACGGTTTGAAGGGATACAGTCCAACGTGATGGGAATGCCATGGTGACCAGAGTGTGCATGAGGCAGCTGGTCGTACTGGGTTTACAGTCAGGAGGAGAAATGAAGGTTGTCGCTCAGTTCACTCCTTTCTGTGCAGCCCAGGGCCCCAAGCTCTGGGATGTTGCTGCCTGTATCCTGAGGCCATCTACTTCCATAGAGAAAAGATTGAGTTTTGGCTCAGGGTTTTAGCAGTTTTGAAGTAAAGTCATATGTCTGTTACTTTGGCCTGTGGCAGGAGTGCACATCATGGTGAGAGCCTGAGGCAGAACAAAAACCATGCTGCCAAGTTTTGAGGAAGAGGCTGAGGTCTCACGAGGTCCTCCCTGGCCACTCTTGAAGTGGCTTTGGCCCTCCTATTAGGCTGTGTCTCATGGAGATCCTGTCACCTTCTGATAGTTAAGCAGGAGAGCGTATCTGCACCCTGTGGGTGCACTGTTGGTCGACTATGGTAGGGTACACATGGAAAGCAATGCCCTTGTATCCAGAATGCAGGAGACCTTCTAGGATTTGTGGGTAATTATTTGTGGGACACTGGGAGCCTGTGACAGAAGGAACCTCACAGAAAACAAGAGGACAGAGGAAAAGACAATGTGACAGTCGTGTTTGTGTCCAGTTGTCTGAGCTGGGGAACAATGCCGCACTGCTCTGTGAGTGCTGTGTGTTAACGGAGACCTCTGCTAAGCTGTGTAAGCATCATGATACCGTCTTCCAGCAATGCTATCCCTGATAGATGGTGTCTTCCTTCCAGCACATGCCCTCCGCAATGGTGTCTTCCAGCACATGCTACCCCTCTTGTATTTACTGAGGATCACTCATTCCCTTCTGTGTTTTGGGCATGTGTGTGTCTTCACATAGTAATACATCTTAATAATGTAAAGAGCTTCGTGGTTAGCTAAGTTTATGCAAGTCTGGGTTAAGCAGGTTTTCTGGCAGGACTTCTGGGACTTTTAATACACATTGTTGATCACCAGGACAGAGATATTTACAGTGGCCTAGCTCTGGTGCATTGTTCACAGAAGGATGTGTGTGAAAATGTGAATGTGTGTATGAATGTATATATGTGAATGTGTGTGTGAATGTGTATGTGTCTGTGTGTGAATGTGTATGTGTCTGTGTGTGAATGTGTATGTGTGTGTGAAATGTGTGTGTCTGTGTGTGAATGTGTATGTGTCTCTGTGTGAATGTGTATGTGTGTGTGAATGTATATGTGTGAATATGTATGTGAGAATGTATGCGTATGTGTATGAATGTGTGTTTGTATGTGTGTGTGTGAATATGTGTGTGCTTGTGGTATTGATTCAGAGAGCACCAATGTGCATTCCAATACAAGTAAGGAACCTGCTCTTATGTGCTTCTCCACTCTGTTCCTCCCTTCCTTTCTCCCTCTTTTTCCCTCCCTCTTCCCTTCCTTCTACTTTCCTCCTTCCCTCCCTTTCTCCCTTTCTCCCTTCCTCACTCCCTCCCTTCCTCCCTCCTTCAGATACTGGAGATTGAACCCAAGTCCTTGTACACACCAAGTAAGCACTATACCACTGGGCTACAGACTCAGCCCTTGCTTTTTTGAGACAGAGTCTCTCTACATAGCCCAGGCTTGCTTTGAACCATGACCCTCCTCTTCTGCTTCCCCAAGGTATTTTTTTTTATGCTGCTCACTTCTGGGAGCAAACTGAATTCTGCAAGATGGTTATAACACAGGAACACAGGCTGCTCTGCTGGACCCCTACCGGCTGGAGAGTGGGGTGACATGAAGTAGTTCAGTGGGAAGACCCAGCCTCTGGACTGCCATGGAGAATCTTGGGGAAGGGCTTGGGCTGGCAGGTGGGCTGCCGAGAAAGGGGCTCATTTTGCTGGTTAGCTGAAATGGGAATGAGGTCATAGTGAGGTAGCCTGAAGTGACAAGGGCGCTTCAGCTGGGGCTTCAAAAATGCAAATGAGACTAGGTTTGTGTCCTAGAGTTTCCCGTTTTTATTTTTGGTATGTTTTGATCAATTGCTTGACTGTTTTGGAGAGTGCAATTTAAAGAGGCTTGCGCTGGAAAGCGTTTTAATTATTTAAACCCTTGCACGGTAGAGGAGGATATGTTATTGCAAATCAGAAGCACCATAGGCCTTAACTCCTAGTTTTCTGCCCATCAATCATGTCCTTGGGAAACCCTGTCTGAGGGAAAGAGAGGGAGGAAAGAGAGAGAGAGAGAGAGAGAGAGAGAGAGAGAGAGAGAGAGAGAGAGAATATAGAGAATATACTTGTGAGAGGCAGAGGACAAAGTACCATGCATTTGAGGTCAACCTGGGCTTCATATAAAGTTTAAGGCTAACCTGGGCTACATAGCAAGACCCTGGTCCCAAATAAAACCAAGAGCTATGGAGGCTGTGCAGATGATTTGGTCTTGGAGCAGAGCAAGAAGAGGGCCAGCAAGGTGGGGGTGGGGGTGGGGACTGATTCCAGGTGAGGGTGTGGGGGGATGACCTCTGAGCTCATCTGGTTCGTGGGAAGCAGGGAGGCCTCCCCTCTAATGTTAGCACCAAGCCGAATGACCTTTCTATATTTCGACACACTTGATCACCGAGTCCGAGTTTGTTCCATTATTTATGACAGCTTGTGTTCAGGATAATGGCTCCAGACACCTCCTCCCAGACAGGGCACTGTCCTCCACTGCCACTCTCTCCCCTTTGAAGCCAGACGGACTCCCCTGGGCCTAGCCCTCCCCCCTCCCTCAGGAGTCCTGCGTGGGGTGGGAATGCAGATGATAGGAACCTTCTGGAACTTTCCAGGCCTGCATGTTCAATGGACAAATGGCGGGCCTCCATCACTGCGCAGCCTGCAGCCTGCAGCTGGAGAGACGAGGATCTGTGGCCTGGGTCTCCATGGCAGCTGGAGCAGAAAATAAGCCTCTCCCTGCAGAGCTCCTACTGTGGAGGGAGAGCGGGAGGGCTGGGGAGTGGGGAGTGTTGGGAAGTGGGGGGGTGAGTAGAGGGCAGAACAATGAACAAGCATACTGCACTCCTCCCTGGCAGACGGATGCCCCATGGTGGTCCCTTCCTGGGGGCCCACTTCTCCTGGGAAGATCTGAGCTTCCTTACTGTGCCCAACGCCAGTCTCCTGGCTGGCATCTGCCCATTGTGCAGGGACCTGGAATCATTAGCTCCAATGGCTGGAGTCTGTGCAGGTCTAGACTGTGTCTCTGAGGTAGGACAGTGTCCCAGGCACTTAGAACTGGTCCTCACTTGGACCTTGTAGTCTACCTTGATGCCTGGGCCAATGCTTCTGTCTAAGCCTGGACTTCGACACTGTTGGGGTCTGAGGCTGGCTCAAGTGTTGTGGCCCTATCAGCCCACGGGAGGACCTCACCATGTCACCATCTCTCTGACATTTCCTTCCTCCTGGGATCCCTCTCTATTTGTTCTCTGGATTATGACCAGCCCACCCTCTTCTCTTTGCCTTTCCGACACCCACCTGTCCTCTCCTGTTGCATTCAGTCTGGGTTACCTCCCTGTTAGACTAGAACACCCCGAAGGGCATGACCTTGTTACGGCTTCTTATCCTTGAAGGCATCAGAGCAGTGAGTTGTGAGCCCAGGATATCTCCCCACACACCACAGCCCAAGCTCCTCCCTGGGCCTACTCAGGCCCCTGAAGCTCTGCCGAGGGCTGTTGGTCACTCTACACCAGTTCCAGCTAGAGCCTTGGGGTTCGGCTATGCAGAGGCTGTCCAAATGGACAACAGGGTAGCCCTGGCAGCCGAAGCCAGTTCTGACTGGCTCTGCCACCCAGCTCCTCTGTGGCGAAACGCACTTTTGCTGCTTCTCTTCAGATGGTCCTCCATATGTAAGTATCTCCTCCATCATCACAGCCTAGATGGTTTGCAAGACTCTCCTTCGAGGATGAACACAAGAATGGTGTGTAGCTTGAGACACAGTTCCAAGGTGTTACTCCAGTGGGAGACAGAATTCACCAGCTCCTCAGAACCTGGTGTCTACCTGGGACCACCCGTGGGGCTGACCTTCCATGCCAGGGGTGAGTTTAATAAAGCCCCATCCTGTAAGTGTGTGTGGGTGACAGACCCCAGAACCATCTACCACTTAATGTCATGTAGGAGGAGCTCTGGGTCTAACCAAACATATGCATCATTGATGTTTGCAAGAGACAAAGACTGCGCCCCTCCATCTTCCCATGTACCAGGTGACAGAACTGTGATGCCAACCAAGATGTGCTCATCCACTATCCGTGGCAGGCCTGGGCATTATCTTAGTCACTGTGCTCTTGCTGTGAAGAGACACCATGGCCACAGCAACTCTTATAAATGAAAACCTTTCACTGGGGCTGGCTTACCGTTTCAGAGGTTTAGTCCATTATCCTGGCAGGAAGCAAGGCAACATGCAGGCAGACATGGTGCTGGGAAAATAGCTGGGAGTTCTACATCTGGCTTGGCAGGCAGAAGGAACAGAGACACTGGGCCTGGCTTGGGCCTTTGAAACCCCCAAGGTCACCCCCAGTGACAGACTTTCTCCAGCAAGGCCACGCCTACTCCAATAAGGCCACACCTCCTAATCCTTCTCAAGTGGTGCCACTCCCTGATGACTAAGCATTCAAATATGTGAACCTATGGGGCTACTCGTGTTTGAACCATCACAGGCATGGATTTCATGAATTCAGGAAACCTCACAAAACTCTAGGAGAGAGAGAGAGAGAGAGAGAGAGAGAGAGAGGCTGCAGTCGTTTTGTCCTGGCCCTGAGAGGGTGGTTAGGGCTCTGCCTTCATTGGGTAGAATTAATGTTGATACAAAGTTAGTTTCAACTCTTTTGTTCTTTTAAAAAGAATATGATGATGGGATGTCCCGGGCGCTCGCGGAGTCCGACAAGGATGGCCGTGAGTCCCTGCAGCGCCATGCGGCCGGGGGAGTCAGGCGGGCGGTTATGGCGGATAAAAGGCTCATAGGACATAGTATTATTTAAAGAAGAGGGAGACATTTATTGCTTAAAGAAGAGAAAAACAGAGAGAGAACAAAGACACATGTACACACGAGACGAGACAAACACACACACACACACACACACACACACACACACACACACACACGCACACGTGTACGCACCCACACACACGCACCAGAGAGAGAGAGAGAGAGAGAAGATGGCGGTGGGGGAGGTCCAAAAGTGGCTGGAGTGGGCGTGGTTAGTTCTTAAAGTGGCAGCAGAAGACTAACAAACTCCTTTGTCTATACCCTTCTGCCTCTTCGGCCATGTAGCAAGAAAGTCTCAATCTCAGATTTCAGTCTCCTGAACCATGAGCCAGTACATTTCTGTTCGCTAAATCTTCCTCAGTCTCACATATTCTGTTACAGCGGCCTCAAACATACTGAGTTACTGCTGCTGGGACTGTTTTCGTAGGTGAGGAGATTGAGAACAGAGACCTTAAGCACCTCATTTAAGGTCACACAGCCAGGAATTGTCAGGGGTGGGATTTGAACCTGGTCTTTCCGAATGGGGCTCTGATCACACTCCTGGCTGCCTCCCACTGTGCTGATCCTTGGGAACACAATTGTTGAGGCAGGCCTCCGGTCCATCCACATGATGCTCTTGGCCCCATGGAGTGATGAACTGTGTTTTCCTTCTGGGGAGCCAAGGCTGCTCTCTGTCTTGGGTTGTCTCCTTTTGTGCTGTGGGCAGGCGGAGGCTGGAGTCGGGACCAATAGAGAAGAGTAATTAAGGGCTGTGAGGCTCCGCTGCTGATTTTCCCATTAAACTATTGTTAGCATCAAGGAGGCGTGGGCCTGGTAATGACTGGTTTTGCAGTTCAGCAGACTGTGAAGGAGCTGTGCTGTTGATAAATAGTTTGGTGATTTAAAGAGCAAATTGTGGCTTAAGGGAGCAGAGGGGAGAAGGGCCCCCACCTCTGGAAACTGGGAAAGGGAGTTGTCTTTCGGGAGAGGCCAGGGCTGGGGAAAAGAGACTGGCCTGCAGAGCAGGGGGCTGTGGAGGTCAAGGGCCACTTCCACAAACATCCAGCCCTGTGGCCAGTGCCCTGCGAGGTTGCGGCTGCTTGCTCTGGGTTCTGTGGAATCGGGCACATGCAGGTAACCAGGTTCTTAAGAATCCAGGAACAGCTGCAGGTTCCTTGGGATTAGGAAACAGCAGAGTGGGATGGCTCGTCCCTAGAGTCCTTGTATTTCAGACTGTGGGCCAGCCTGGGCTACCTACTCAGACCCCCGTATCAACCCTCTTCAGTCATGATGATAAGGATGATATCATGCTTAGTGAATGTAAAAAAAATGTAAAAAAGAAAACGAACATTGTTTAGACATGTGAAAATAGCTTAGTCAGGATCTCCACTAAACCCAAGGCTGCACCTGGTAACCAGAACCCAGTGACATCACTTACTCAAGAGACCCAGACACATGACTAGAACTCCATGACAGTCTCTAAGCAGAGACTAGGAGCAATGCTCTGCACACCTGGAGAGAAGCCATTGTGACCTGCCCTGTGACTGAAGAGTCTCCCCTCGGATCCTGACCTTTAAACTGGAGACTACCGTGAGAGACTGGACCTGACCTTCAGCTGAGTAACACCGAGTCTTGGAAGTGTAGTTGTTGAGGGTGTCTGTAGAGGGGGCATTTGCAAAGGCTACTAACAGATATCTGTAGAACATCCAGGGTTGGCAGTAACTACAAGACACTCCCCTGCCCCCACCAGCACTTTCTGGTGACTGCATAGCCCCAGGCACATGCGGTGGTTCTGAGAGAATGGGGGCTCAGGAAGGAGGTGTCCCCAGGCTGAAGGCCAGCAGTGCCTGTTGCCATCAAGGACTCAGCAGGGCTCCCCGTGGGGGACTTTTGCCTTTCCCATTAGGCCTCCGTCAATAGCGCGAGTAATTTCAGGTTTGGCTGAGAAGAATGCCTTCAATCAGTCAGCGTCTGTCATTTCCGTAATGACTGTGCTTTGCTCTGCTGGGAGATGGCCTGAAGTTTCATTTTCTTGACTCCTCCGTGGCTGTGGGGTTATGTGTGCACCAGCTCCTGTTTCTCGGGTCAAGGTACAGCCAATTCTTTCTCTGGCAGGAATTTGGCCATTAGGGGAATCGACTCCCTGTGAAGGGCTCGGTACAGGTCACCTCCTTCTCAGTCTATGGCAAGGAGGTAAACCAGGATGGTGATGTGATGATTGTGACCCTTTGAGAGCCACAGCCCTTCACAGTTTGTAAGTGCTATCTCGTTTCCTCTTCATAGCCAGCTCGGCTTATCCTGAACGTCTCTAGGAGGCCCCAAGAGGGTCAAGAAAGTGTCCCAAACGGCTATCTGTGTGAAAGACATTCTCCACCTAGCAAGGAGGCTTCCTGGAAGGAGTGGGGCCTAGCATGCAGGATGTAGGGATTTTGCAACTGGTTGATAACTATTTTGTCTTCTCTAAAAGAGACGTGACCAAGCCATTCCCTAATGATCATACAGAGTTAAGAGAAGACACTGGAGGGGACATCCATGTGTGTCAGGCCCCGAGCTCAGGAGTGGAACTGTAGACAGTGAGGAGTCAATTGGAATGAGATACAAGAGACAGGATGAAGCATCCGTCTGAGGCAGTAACACGGGGCTCACTTAGAAGTCAAGGCTGTGGACAGACAGGAGCCAGGAACAGTTCACTGCGGGAAACAGATTGAGTCTGTCCAAGAAGGGGCTGGATGCAGGGAGTGCTAACAAGTTAGTGCACACACAGCTCCCCTCCCTGCTGGAGTCAGCTGTGTGGGGTCAGCTGACCTCCTTTGCACAGACCACAGTGACCTGGAGTCATTTCACACATTCCTTGGCTTCCAGGAACCGAGTTGAAGATGACTAAGTTTTGCGTTCAACTTGAGCCTGGGATGTGTGTGCTCAGGGATGTGGGTAAAGAGGGGGAGTAACTGAAGGCTCATAGATGATGCGCCCAGAGCCCTGGGCTTCTCAGAGTCTCTTGCCCCCTCCTTCCTTATCCCTCTGTCCAGGGCGCATCCTCTTTCTCTAGCCTTGGTGAACTTTGACCTTTGACCTAATTGTGTGGCCAGAGAGAGCTCATGTTCCCTGGGATACTGATGGGAAGAACCCTGGACCAAGAAACCCTCCTTAGCTGGGGATGCTGGGAACAGGCAGGTGACATAGTGGACACAGGCAGGACACAGGGGCATAATGAGAAGCTGGAGAATCAGTGGTTGCCTCTGCCCCTGCTGTGAGAGCGCCCTGCCTAGGAACAAAAGTGACTCCTAACACCGATAGGGCTCCCAATAGAAAGATGACCTTTGAGCCCCTGGATCCCGCTGCGTCTGAATCCCATCCCTACCCCCCAACTTTGTAGTGTTATGGACCAGCTAATTTCCTTTCTGCTTAAATTTGCTGGACTTAAACACTCTAAGTGTTCACACAAGCTATTTTAACTTCTTTAAGCCTTGTTCTAAATTATGCATTGCTCCTTTAAATGTAATCATTAATGGTTGGTAATAATTTATTCTCAGGCCTTTTTATCAAATGTTCTGTTTCGCAGAAAATGCAATTGAATGAAGAGGCACTTAATTATGGCTGCTTTCATCCAGCTTGCTTTGGGGAGGCCTTGCTTCAAGCTGTGGGAGTTTCAGTTGGACCACCTCCCCTGCCCCCCACCTCTCCCCTCCCCTGCTTTTCAGGGATAACCCAGGCTTTGAGTGGCCAAGCCATGCAGGCCAGGGGTGGTGACGAAGGTCATCTCAGTGTGTTTAGACTGAGGTCCACTTTGGGACCCTTTGGTCCAGAGAGTTCCAACCTTCCAGAAGTGGCAGGAACAGTGCTGTCACCTTCCCCAAACTGCACGGTTGGCACTTCAGATTCACCAGGATGTAACGTTCCATCCTGGCAACAGGGAGGTATGGCTACCCCACTCAGCTGCTGGGGACCAGTGGCTACAGCCTCTTTCTCTTGTGGGTTGGAACATATCACTCCAGGCTAGGGATGGTTCAGTGGTCAAGAGAGAAAGCTGCATGATCACCAAGACCAGAGTTCAGATCTCAGCACCGACATAAGAAGCCATGTGTCTGGCATGGGCCTGTAACCTCAGCTCCAAATGAGGTGGATACAGAATGTTTATTGGGGCGTGCTGCCTGCCACTGAGTTGAGTGAGCTTGAGATACAGGCTCAGGGAGAGATGTTGCCTCAAAGGAACAGATGGACAAATGATAGAAGAGAATTATCTGATGCCCGTTTCTGGACTCATATATAACACACATGGACTTGCACACACATGCGTGCAAAGCGATCTCTTCTGAAAAGACATTTCTCTCTGATTCTTATGGTGCCCTGGGTGGGAGAGAGACTTCTCACCTACAGGTGAGCAAACTGAGGCCCCGGGGCTTTAGATGTCTTGTCTAGGGATTTGACTGGAACCCGGAGGCCAGGACCTTCTGTCATAGGTTGAGTTTGAACCTCTCAAAGATTTCAATGTCCTCTCCTTTAACTTTACTTGGAAACGGGTCCCTGTGCAGCTATAACCCAGTTAAGATGAGTTCCCTCTGCCGTGGGGTAGCCCTGAGTCCGGGGAGATCTGTGTCCCTATAAGGATGGGACAGAGGGCTGAGGAGATGGCGTAGCGGCTAAAAGCACTGGCAATGCAAGTCAAACCATCACGTGTTCAGAACCCTGGAACTCATGAAAAATCTGGGTGTAGAGGTCACCAGACGTAATCCCGACGTTGCCTATGATGGGATGGAAGGCAGAGGAAGCCCTAAGAAACTGACTGGCCCACTAGCCTGGGGTATCCGGTACAGTGACAAAAAGCAAGAGACCCTGCAAAGAGGAGGGAGGGAGAGAACGAATTCTGAGGTTGTCCTCTGACTAACTTCCACATGTTCACCATGGCGGGCTCATGCACATGTAGCATGTGCGGGTGCGTGTGCGCATGTATACACACACACACACACACACACACACACACACACACACACACACACACACAGAGAGAGAGAGAGAGAGAGAGAGAGAGAGAGAGAAATTATAAAGGAAACAGAGAAGGGGAGGATGCCACGTAAAGACACTGGAAGTAGGCAGCCAAGCAGAGGACCAGGGAAGCCATTATTAAGCTTCAACCCCCCTCCCCCCAACACTGAAGAGCCTATTTAGCATATCAAAGCGGATTTGGCTTCCAGGTTTTCCCAGCATCCCTCAGTCCCTACCCAGTTTCAGGTATGGCTGCCATAGCCTTCCCTCTGCCCTGAACTCTCCAGCCTGTAGGCTGGGCTACCCTTCCCCTAGAGGCTCTTACCTATATAATCCAGCCATTTTGGTTACCCACCCTTTTTTTGACCTTTGCCGTTCTGACTGCTGCACCTGGTTTTCTTCTCCCCCCCCCTCCGACATGGTCCAGCTCAGTCTGGTCATGTCCACTCTGGACTCTCCCAGATGTCCCCGCTCTGGCTATCCTCTCCCACATAGCTGTAACGAACTTTCTCCTCCACCTCGCCGAGGGGCGGCCACATCCTTTCCTTTCCTTTTTTTACTTTTATTTTTTACTGAAGGAGGGAGAGTGGCTGTATCAGTACCTTGTCCTTAGAAAGGGCAAAACCAGGAGACAACAGACTGTTTCCAGCCACTCAGTCTGTGGTTCTGTACAAAGGCAGTCGTGGGGGCTGGCAAAACCCAGAAGCCCAGCAAAACCTGGGTTCCTGGGAGCAAAATGTACCCAGGAGTGCTGAGGATCAGATGAGTGAGGTGAAAGGGTGGGACAGGAGAGCCACTGTGATGAGAGCCGCCTGTCCTGCCCCGCCTCCGCCCCCCCCCCATTGCCGCCTTCCCTCCGCGTCCACACACAGGGTCTCGTTCAGCCCATTAAGGGAGCCCAGCAGCTCCCTTGCCCCTTTCCCACTGCACAGGGCACTAATGAGTCTTTCCCTTTGAATGGGAAACAATAGCCTCCCAGCTGCAGCCCATGGATGCTTTCAGAGGACAGAGGTCCTGACCCCAAGCCATTTTGTACAAGATAGTCTTTAAGCAGACTGCTGCACCTGCGCTATAGGGCAGGGAGGCCCTGCCATTCAAGGATGCTGAATAGCCCAGGCAGGCTGGCCCAGGGATGCAGGGATTGGCCAGGAGATAGATCTCCTATCTCCGTGGAAGAAAGCTGATGCTGTCCCTCTCTCTGGGTGCTGTAAGAAATGCATGTTCTTAGACCTGCCCCGAGACAGGATCTTCGTGTGTGTGTGTGTGTGTGTGTGTGTGTGTGTGTGTGTGTGTGAATGTAGTGGCCAGAAAACAACCTCAGGTGCCATGCTTCAAGTGGCATTCCTGATATTTTAACAGGGTTTCTGGCTTGGAGCTTACCAGGTAGGCTGGCTGGCCAGTGAGTCCCAGGGCCACCATCTGTCTCAGCACAGGAATTATTAGCATGTGCCACCATGCCCAGTTTTCAAAGTGGGGGTTCTAGGGGTCAAAGACTGTATGACAAGTCCTCACACTATCACCCAACCCAAATTTTAACGATTAACTTTATTTTTAAAAATTCGTGTATGTGTGTGTGCGCCAGGCTGTTCTGTACCCAGGAGTGTCGGAAGCCAGCGGTGGTGGATCCCCTGCAGCTGGAGTCAGAGCTGTGTAAACCCCCTGATGTGGATGCTCAGAACTAAACTCAGACCCACGGCAAGAACAGCATGTGTTCTTAACTACTGAGCCATCCCGCCAGAACCCGCTCCTCCTTTTTTTAAAACTGTGGCTGCAATAGCCTAAACATCCAGGTCCACAGGCAGGAGAAGGTGGTACAGAGCCCTCAGGAGTCCTGAGCCTGGATGTCTCCCCTATTTCTCTATAGTAACTGATTCAGGACCACCGTACAGGAACCACTGAGGCACTCCAGGTCCTTTGCGAAGGGCTGTGTCCACTGGCTCATTTAACCCGCAAACCGAAGGAGCATGGAGCCGGGTTTGACTGGCCAAAGTAGCTTAGTGAGGGTCTAAGCCAGGCCTGTCAGGTGCCAAAGCCATGTCTCGGTGGGATGTTACCTCTCCTGGCAGGCTACCGTCTTCAGACAGGCCTGAGACCTGGCCTTCAAGTAGGCCTGGTGGGGAGGGCATGAAACAGGAGGCTTTGAAGGTGGCTTGGACCAGCCACACACAGCCTTTGGAGTCTCCCAGCATGGCTGAGAGCTTCCTGGGTGTGGAGGCCACTGGGTGGAGGAATAGGAATGACTGGGAAGTCCCTGCGAAGGTCCCAGCTTCTCTTGTCTGCCTTCTTTCTTTCACGATCTCCTCCCTCTTTTCTCTCTCTATTCCTTCTCACACATTTTCTCTTCTGGTATGTTCTCTGTGTCAACACCCTAGTTTCAGAGGCAACTCTAAAAGCTCCTGGGTAGGAGATAACACCTCTATTGTGGGTTTCAGTGGAGTGGCGGGGTGGGGGACTGGCCTGCGGAAGGCCTGAAGGATTCTGGGTCACAGGAGGAACACTGACCCCTAAAGCAGGCAAGGGGCCCAGAACACCAAGTCCCTGTAAACAAACATCCTGTCAGGTATCCTGTTAGGTGAGAATGGGGCATTGACCCCAAGATAGTTTCTTCCACTTCAGAGGGAAGAATTTTCTAGGAGACTGAGCAAATAGCTTTTAAAAACAACGAGATCATGATGTGAATTGAAAAACTGTTTCTCTTGGCTTCAAATTTCCAGAGTGGACACCCACGGAGAGCTGAGTCTTCATCAAGCCCCCTGAGCTCTGGCTGTTCTGGGTTAGGAGCTGCCCCAAGCCACTTTAGAAATCAGGCGATTGTCTCCACAGAAGCAACCTGGGCCAATTTAAGCTTAATAGTGTCACATGAGAAATGAATCCAGATCCGTCGGACCCCAAAGTTCATTTCCTCCCTGCCCCGAGGCCCGTGGGTATTGTCAGGGCACCCACCTGCTGCGGGCGCCCTCAATCAGAAGCCTGTGAGACAAAGAGGACACTTGGAATTTTCCATCACTGACTGATGCCCTGGGGGCCTGTCCAATTTGCTTTTATGGAGTCTCACTCTTTTCTGCTCACAGCTCTGTGAAAGTTTTTTTAAAGTCAATTTTGCTGATTTTGAAACGCGAGGGTTTGAACATGCGTATTCTGGGAGGGTCCATTTTCTGGAGTTTATTCTTTGGACTTGGGTCCTGGGAACCAATGATTGGCTTGCTTTTCTGACATCCCACCTCCTACCTCTCCTATCCCTCCTCTACCTCTTCTGGAAGATGATTGCTGTTACTTTGATCCAAGACTGAACCCTGTCCTTGTCCTTACTTCTGCTCTCTGACTCAGGGTTCTAGGCTGACGTCTTGATCCCTTTGTTCCCAATGCTTTGACCTAGGTCTTGTATTTTGGTTTCTACTGGGCATCTGTAGCCATGGGGGTCTCTCCCTGAGCCATTGCTCTGCTCCGTGCAAGGACACAGAGGCACCAGGGTCCAAAGTTGACACGTGTATCGTCCATCAGGGATCCTTCATCCTCACAGGTCAAAAAAGCAACTGTAAGCCAGGTGGGCGGCCCCAGCACCTGAGTCCTGAGACTAGAAGGCACAGTAAGCAATGACAACGATGTCCCTAAGCGCTGTAGGTCTAGAAATGGTATTTCAGCTAGGACCCGGAAGCTTCTGGAATGTTAAAACCTCATTAGTTCCCAGAGCTTCTTTAGGGCCATGATGTCTAGTGTCTTCTTTTGATTTCACAAGTCAAATTGTGGGTTGAACTTGAACCAGAAGATGCCAGCTCTGTTCTCAGTCGTGGGTCTTTCCTGACCTCACCTCCACCACTCACACAGAGGAGTCACCCAAAGCCATCTCAAGAGGATCCTGGCAGGAGCAGATAGAAGCTCTGTCCCTCTCTCCAGTGTCCCAGGGGCACCCCGCCTAGGGAGGGCTCCCTCAGTGCCCTCTGTGCTCAGAGGAATTTTGGGTTTCTTTTGGGGTTTCCCAGGTTTTCAGTGATTCACTCCTCAAACTGGCTCAAAACACAGTGACTTCAAAGCTGAGTAGCCATGTTGCTCCCCTAATGGTTTCTGTACGGCCCCTGTGACTGCAGCCTGTTGGAAAGGTTAGAATAGGCAATTACAGAGAGCTGAAGTCTCTCATACTATAGTCCTGGTGTCTCTCTGGGTTGTCTCTCCTTCTGGGTTCATACCGTTGGGCATAGGCTGGACAGCTGCTCTCACCCTGCCATAGGGAGGGTTCTGACACCTTCCAACCATGGGCACGCTCAGAACCAGAGAAGCCAACTGCTGGTTAGCTTCTGCCAACCATTAGCTTCTGGCAATTACACTAGGAAACAAAACAGACAAACAAGCAAAACAAAATAAAAAAAGTGATTGAAGTCACCAGCAAGGGTGGCCATAGACACCAGAAACAGACAGAGACAGAGGCCTGAGGACTTTTCAGTAGGCTCAGGGTTCTTCCCTTCCCACAGGAGTCTGACCTCTCATCCATGATTGGTCCTATTTTTCACTCTATTTGCCTACTGGCGTTCAGCCACTCAGGGCCCAGCTGGTACCCTCAGCCTCTCTCAGAGACTCCAGGCTTCAGCTTGGGGGTGGGAATTCATTCCCACAGCCACTCCCAGCCTTCAGACCTCAGGAGCTCCTGCTTCCCCCTGCTGCTCTGGAACGGGTGGGCAAGCACTGTATCAGCTGTCTGCTAGCATTCCACTGCCATGGAGAGTTCAAAGCCTTTCCAGTTGATCTCTAATTCCACGTGGCAACCAGGGTCATCTGGTCTTATCACGAGTTGGTTCTAAAGTACCTTTCTCCCGTTTGGACACTTTGCCATCTGTCCACTTCAGTCTTGGAGTGGACAAGACAAGAATTGGTTGAGATGGAGGTGGTCTCCACCGACTTCAGCACTAGGGTTTTCTGATGAGATGTCCCTCACAGGCTCATGTATCTGAACACTCGGTCCCCAGTTGGTGGTGCCCTTTGGGTCCCAGAAGATAATGGGCTTCTGTTGGAGAAAGTGGCTCACTAGAGGGCAGGCCTTGCCCCATTTCCACTTTCATCTCAACCTCTTGTTTCCAAGCAGCACCAGCTAATGGGCCGGTGCTGCGTGCGTCTATCACCCTACGGTGCCGCCTCCGGCCCTTCCCCAGTGTGATGAACTGTATCTCCCCTCAAACCACGAGCCACACTTGAGTGGTTTCTCCTCAACTATTTCTCCTCAGTGAAGTGGACAATAACGAACACAGCCCGTGTGGGTTTCTTCCAGCCCAGGGTCCGCAGGGTAGCAAGGGTGCTTGAAGGGTGACTGAGCAATTGAAGAGCAAATGCTTCAGCAAGCAGAGCAGAAGAGGCTGAGGGGAGGGTTGCAGGATTCTGATGGGAGAGGCCCAAGCTAGAGCACAAGAGGGCTCTTCTAGATAGGCCATGGCGCCTCTGGTCTCTCTAGCCCTCCTGGAGGGCCATTGATGCCTTCTCTACGGTGGGAAGTGCAGCCTCAAGGCCCTGGATTTCCCCCAGAGGTGTTCTTGGAGCTCCCATGGGATGCTGAGGCAGCAGCACGGGGCTAAGTTCATGGAGATGGGAAGCATGGGATAAATGAGAGGTCTTTTATGTGTGTGTGCCCCTGAGTCTGGGTAGCGTCCTCACTCTTCCTCTACCCCAAGCCTCTGAACACTCTTCAAAGTCCTTAACCACATCTTTAACTTTATCTTATTGTGATTTTAACCCTTTTTGTTGATGCATAAAATGCAGGAAAGTTCCATAGTCATAGCCCCTGCCTTCTGATGCATCATGCTGTTGCTGCCGGTGTTTAATGCTGAAAGAAAAAACCCTGTGATGTTTCTGTCCGCCTATGATGGCTACTCTTGATTGTCAGCTTGGGTACACATGGAACAAGGGACTGGATACACAGGTGAGGGATTTTTTTTTCTTAAATCATTTGAAGTGGGAAGACCCATTTTTAATCTGCATCTTCTGAGATGGGAAGGCCCACTTACTATGTGGGCCACACCTTCTGCTGACAGACATGGACGAAGGAAGTCTTTCTCTCTCTGCCTGTTTGCTCTCACTGGTAAGTCCATTTCTTCGCTGGCCTAAGAGCTTCTTCTTTGGGATCTTGGTGTGTACTCAAGACCAACTTAGACATCCAGCTTCATGGGCTGAACTTCTTGGATTCTTGGACCTTCCATTGATAGACAGCCATAGTTGGAATAGCTAGCCCACAGCCTATAAGCCATTTTAATGCCCATTCTCTCTCTTTCCCTCTTTCCTTCTCTTCATCTCTCTCTCTGTATGTGTGTGTGTGTGTGTGTGTGTGTGTCTGTCTGTCTGTCTGTCTGTCTGTCTGTCTCTCCCTCATTCTATAAGTTCTGTTCCTCTAGAGGACCCTGATCAATAACATGCTATCTGTGCACCTCCACTGCCTGGCTTTCTTTGTTCCACACTGTGTTTGTGGGCATCACCAGCTCACTGTGTGAGGTCCACCTATACCGTGTTCCATGTGTGGCCTTCTGCCTTGTGACTCCACTGTGGTCTGGCTATCTGTGTGTTAGGGATGGACATTTAGGAAACTTTGTTTGGGAGTTAGTACAAGCAATGCTACTCTGAATATTCCAGGGCATAGCGTTGGAATACAAAATGCATACTTCTGTTGGGTATAAACATGGGAGGTTGCTAGATTTGGAGTACAATAGGAATATACTTAGAAAAGCTCTCTTGGTACCCCGAAGGTTAATTGTGTACTACTAAGGCTGAAGTGGGAGTCCCAGCTCTTAGGAGAACAAGCAGACCAGCAGATTGGTTTGGGTCTCCAGCTCACCCTCCACCTCTACCACAAAAGTTGCCAAAACCATTTATGCAGCCTTCCCACCGTCATGCAAACTGCATGCACATGTCATTCTGCTGGTGAGGTGCATACTGCATGCCTGTGTCATTCTGCCAGTGAGGTGCCGCGGAGCAGAAGATCTGATTAGAGATGAACAATTAGCAATGATCACGGTAGAAAAAAGAAACCACAGGAGAAGCCAGATGCCAGTGACTC